>NC_134397.1:208943089-209263676 GCF_050003625.1 Haematobia irritans | reverse complement strand
CATAGGACGTAAGTTCCCCATTTCAACAGCCGCTGCAATGAATTTGCATCACTACTTTAGGTGTGATCCGAATTCAATGTTTTGGATGTAAATTAAAATATTCTGTGATATTTTGTCAAATATAAAAATTATATAATTTTGTATAATTTTTAATGGGTTCTAACGCTTATCGGAAACATTTGACCTCAAATATTTTCAAAAATACACAATTTTTACAGATTGGATTTCGCATTTTTGTCGGCAAAATTTAAATGATTTGTACTATTTTATGAATTCTTACTCTGTTTTTAACATACTTGAAACAAAAAAAGTTAAAATTATCCATTAAAAGTACGAAAAAACCAAGTTATAAAAAATTGAATTAAAAGAACTTCCTGGGCAGTTAAAATAAAGAACATAGTTGGGAGTGCATCTTCAGGAAGTGCTTTTAAAGTTGTGCCTTTGAAAGAATTTCCAATTTTTTTTGCTGGTATTTAAATTATTTAATTTTTTATTTATTTGAAAATAATTTTTTTACAACAATAACAAAAGTGCTTTTGCTTTTTTTTTAATTTCATAAAATACAAAATCTTTGATAGATATAACACCATTCTTCTTCTTAAGGATCATGACTCCTAATTACTTGTGGTTCACCATCACAATCAAAAGTTACTTGAATACCATTGGGTAACCAAGGACGTGCCCAAATGGTCACATTACATTTCTTTGTATTGCCATCTTTGTCAATGAGATCAGCAACCATTTTGGTTTTCGTTCCGGCAACAACTTGTCTGGTAGCTGAATAAACTTTTCCCAATCTGATGAAGATAAAATAGAAATGAGTAATAAATAAATAATTAATGATGCTTTCTTGCAATATGACATTATTTCCAGAAATAGGCTTACGTGTAATGTGGACCATCTCCTGTAGCCAATTTAGATAATGATTTGTTTAAGTCATCTTCAACTTTCTTCAGATCGCGGACAGGTGTAGCACCTCCTACTACCTGGCAAAGATAATTAAATTAAGTGTGATTTTTTTTTTACGGAAAAAAAGAGTTAAATTATTATGAATCAACATTATAATTTATAAATTTATCCTCTGCTCCACTATTTGGGGAAAAACAGATGTCAAATTCCGATTTACTTTCCCCTAAAAAAATTTTGTTTTTGGTTTCTCGCATCTTCTATCCCCTAAAGATAAATCGGGAGACCCTTACCTCCAGATTTCGAATTTCAGACAAATCGTATACAAATTACGGTCCCTAGAAACCAAAGAAGTCACATCGATGTATTTGGGCACTATACCAAAACATTGACCGATACACACCATATTCTGCACACCTATTTATGGACCTATAATACCTCTAGATTTTGAATTGCATGAAGATTTGAATTTAAGTCATAACGGATATAAATTGCAGTGTCTAGATTCTTAGGCCACAAATCGAGTGGTGAGTTTAACCTTCAAATGATTCGTGTCAAAATTTGACGTCTGTAAGTCAATTAGTTTGTGAGATAGAGCGTCTTTTGTGAAGCAACTTTTGTTATTGTGAAAAAAATGGAAAAAAAGTAATTTCGGTTTTGATAAAATACTGTTTTCTGAAGGGAAAAAATACGTTGGAAGCAAAAAACTTGACTTGATAATGAGTTTCCGGACTCTGCCCCAGGGAAATCAACAATAATTGATTGGTATGCAAAATTCAAGCGTGGTGAAATGAGCACGGAGGACGGTGAACGCAGTGGACGCCCGAAAGAGGTGGTTACCGATGAAAACATCAAAAAAATCCACAAAATGATTTTGAATGACCGTAAAATGAAGTTGATCGAGATAGCAGAGGCCTTAAAGATATCAAAGGAACGGGTTGTCATTCATCAATATTTGGCTCTGTGCAAAATGGGTGCCGCGTGAGCTCACATTTGACCAAAAACAACAACGTATTGATGATTCTGATCGGTGTTTGCCGCTGTTAACTCGTAATACACCCGAGTTTTTCCGTCGATATGTGACAATCGATGAAACATGGTTCCATCACTACACTCCTGAGTCCAATCGACAGTCGGCTGAGTGGACAGCGACCGGTGAACCGTCTCCGAAGCGTGGAAAGACTCAAAAGTCCGCTGGCAAAGTAATGGCCTCTGTTTTTTGGGATACGCATGGAATAATTTTTATCGATTATCTTGAGAAGGGAAAAACCATCAACAGCGACTATTATATGGTGTTATTGGAGCATTTGAAGGTCGAAATCGCGGCAAAACAGCCCCATATGAAGAAGAAAAAAGTGTTGTTCCACCTAGACAACGCACCGTTCCACAAGTCATTGAGAACGATGGCAAAAATTCATGAATTGGGCTTCGAATTCCTTCCCCACCCACCGTATTCTCCAGATCTGGCCCCCAGCGACTTTTTCTTGTTCTCAGACCTCAAAAGGATGCTCGCAGGGAAATAATTTGGCTGCAATGAAGAGTTGATCGCCGAAACTGAGGCCTATTTTGAGGCAAAACCGAAGGAGTACTACCAAAATGGCAGCAAAAAATTGGAAGGTCGTTATAATCGTTGTATCGCTCTTGAAGGGAACTATGTTGAATAATAAAAACGAATTTTAACAAAAAAATGTATTTTTCTTTTTTAAACCGGGGACTTATCAGCCAACCTGACAATTTATAAATTTTTATTCAAATTAATAAACATCTAAATAATCGTATTTCACTTGACCACAACAATCCTTTTACAACTATCTTAAAATGCACTAACAGCTTGAAAGCGCTGTTATTGGCGTCGTCCTAAATGTATCTAAAAGGGCACCTAATAATTGCACTCATGCGTTGCTTTTATCTAGTAACTTGGCGTGGTACAACTTGTCAATAGTGACGGCACTTTTGCAACCAGTTTTGGATATCGAATACGACTGTTTTCGACGTGGTGAGAATTCGTAGAAGCGCCGTCAAATTCAAAAATGGCAGGGTTTGATTAAAAGAAATCGTCCTAAAAAGTAACTGAAATACTGAATCTTTAGATTTAAGATAAAAGCGCTTCAAATACAGGCTAAAACATATTTTGAGGATTTGGCATCTTTGGTTTAAAGTTTTTTTTTTTTTTTTTTTTTTTTTTTTTTTTTTTTTGGAATAAGAAAACATTTTTTACTTTGAAATATCCGTTATAATTTGGATTTTTAAACTGATATTTGTTTGAACGTGAATAGCTTTGTTAATAAAGGTTTGTATTAAGTTCGAGTTTACGGTGAGTACTAAGTTCGAGTTTAAGGTGAGTACTAAGTTCGAGTTTAGCCGCTAATTTTCACTAAAGTGAAAACTAAATCAGTAAAAGAAGTCATAAAGTTATACATATTTGTTGCAGATTTCATTATAACTTGATGGGGAGTATCCCAAAGCAAATTTTCACAAAGTTTGTATTCTTTAAAATGGATTATTAAAGAGAAGTAATCGTGAAAAAATGACTTTAGCCGCTAAAATCGTAATTTTTTCACGATTACTTTTCTTTAATAATCCATTTTAAGGAATACAAACTTTGTGAAAATTTGCTTTGGGCTATTCCCCATCAAGTTATAATAAAATTTGCAACAGATATATATACTTTTATGCTTTTTTTCTCAGATTTAGTTTTCACTTTAGCGGCTAAACTCGAACTTAGTACTCACCTTAAACCGGAAAAAGCCAATGAAAATTCGATGAGATCTGTATTCTAATTTAAATTTTATTGATTCTAGATGTAAAGCTAGATAGATCGCTAAAAAATATCTTTATTTTAAGGAAGCCGTATCTTTGCCTCGGAATCAATACCAAAATCCTTAAGGGAAGGTCAAAATTTTTGGATCCAAGTATACTTTTTTTTAAGTGTATGCAAGGTAACAGATACATATATCCGTTGGATGGTGAAATTTGTGTAGATTTAATCTGAAGGGCAATTTTGTTTGCCAAAAATTTCGTTGCGGAGGAAAGAATTTTCTCTTGGGTTTAGATAAAAACAATTTAGCGAACCAAAATCAATCCTCTTCAATTTGAAAGTGATGTCTTTTCTTATATATCACATATATTTTTTGACATTTATTATTGGCCGCAACACCCAATATGAAAGAATATTTAACTATAAACAAATTTCACTGATTCACATTCGTTAACAGATGGTTGTAAAAATTCAATTTCAAGCTGATAAACAAGTGTTTATCACAACCTCAATTTTTCATTCAAAACTTTTTTTTTATTTTACTATCCGTATAGTATTCTGTCGTTTCGTTTGTAATCAAAAGTTTTAACATTTATTCCGATAGGCGTCAACATATCAAACAAACAAAAACAAAAAAGCGATTCAATCAACCGGCAATGATGATGATGACGACTTACTTGTTGTTCAGCCATAGCAATGGTCAGATAAAAACTCAACAGAATTAAAAGTTTTGTCGCCAACATTATTTATACTTTATTAAAAGAGCGTAAAGCTTTTTTTATTCACATTCAGGCTCTTTCACAATGGAAGGTGGTAGAATTGAAATCGGTGTCTTATCGGACACAATGAATGGTCAACTAATGTAATACTCCAAGAAATTTCATATATTTATAGATATGTAAATTACAAAATCCAATGGAATTTTTTATTTCGCATAAAAAAAGAAAAAGAAAATTACTAAATTAAACAAAAGTCTATATAAATAAACAAAAAGAGCATATAATTAATAATGCAACGACATAATAAACAAGACAAGATGAATGAACCTTACATAGTATCGATGTTCTGATTTTAGTCAGTAAGAAATGTCGGAGATTATATTGGAACTTTCGATCTCTTAATCGAAAGCCAAAAGAACTTTTGATCTCTTTATCATAAAAAAAAAATAATAAATATACACTCAAAGAAATTCGAATGAGATTATTTATGAATTTATATCAACTTACAAATTCAAATTGGCCGAATCATTTGTGCTATATGCTTCTTTTAATAGATAAAGGTGCGTACTATGTTCGGTTTTCGAGTTGAAAACCACTTCATTTTCGCGATTACTTTTCCTTAAATAATCAAAATTATAAATGAAAATCTGTAAAGTCTTGTCAAAATCTAGAGGAACAAGAAACTGCGCATCAATTGAGTTAATTTAACCACGAATAAAATAACCACGAAGTAACCACGAAAATTTCAACGCGAAAAGCGAACATAGTACTTACCTTAAAGCTAAAGTCTAATTTAGCTATTGTTTAAATATGTAAGAGGGGCAATCGGGACAAGAGCTGTGATGCGCTGTGGAGACGTATACCTCTTTACCGATGTTCGAGTGGACTGTATGAGGAGCAGGTCGCTGAAGTCGACTTCCGAGACGCAAGGGGCTTCATTAATAAAGAGGAATTCAATATTTGAATACTGAGCCAGACATAATATCTCTCGGAAAGAGATATCATGGGCAATGGATAGAGAAGTAAAAAAAGGAGTGTATGTTAGGTTTAGGTTCGTGTATATTTGGGATTCTTGTATGTGCTCGCCGTTTTAATATGTAAATGTAAGTGGCTAAGTTTTCTTCTTTCACTTGCCAAGAAATATTCCAATAATAATTGACTATTCACAATAACGCACTGTGATCTTAAAACTAGAGTAATTCATGGTATCTTTGATTATTCAAACGTAATAATTGATATACAAGATGTAATATAAAACATGTAAGTCTAAACTTGTAAGTTTAGACATATCGCCGGGCCAGATAAATTTATATCGGATTGCAACATAAGACTGAAGCGAGTGCTCGAATCGCTTCTGACAATAGTTGTTGATTTGTAGTCGATTGTAAAGTTGCTGATTCGGAGTTATTGGTGCTGCTGTGGACGGCTTGCTGGTTGTGTACTTCTGCGTACATTGCGATTGCGTTGCAAATTTGTGGGTGGATTTATATTCCGTTGGCGGCTTCCATCCTGGAGGTAGATGGCATGCAGAAGAGTATGGTGTGGTCTTCCACACTTGCGCTGTGGAGACGTATACCTCTTTACCGATGTTCGAGTGGACTGTATGAGGAGCAGGTCGCTGAAGTCGACTTCCGAGGAATTCAATATTTGAATACTGAGCCAGACATAATATCTCTCGGAAAGAGATATCATGGGCAATGGATAGAGAAGTAAAAAAAGGAGGGTATGTTAGGTTTAGGTTCGTGTATATTTGGGATTCTTGTATGTGCTCACCGTTTTAATATGTAAATGTAAGTGGCTAAGTTTTCTTCTTTCACTTGCCAAGAAATATTCCAATAATAATTGACTATTCACAATAACGCACTGTGGTCTTAAAACTAGAGTAATTCATTGTATCTTTGATTATTCAAACGTAATAATTAATATACAAGATGTAATATAAAACATGTAAGTCTAAACTTGTAAGTTTAGACATATCGCCGGGCCAGATAAATTTATATCGGATTGCAACATAAGACTGAAGCGAGTGCTCGAATCGCTTCTGACAATAGTTGTTGATTTGTAGTCGATTGTAAAGTTGCTGATTCGGAGTTATTGGTGCTGCTGTGGACGGCTTGCTGGTTGTGTACTTCTGCGTACATTGCGATTGCGTTGCAAATTTGTGGGTGGATTTATATTCCGTTGGCGGCTTCCATCCTGGAGGTAGCTGGCATGCAGAAGAGTATGGTGTGGTCTTCCACACTTGCGGCACATGTTTGGAGATCTACAGTCCCGGAATCTGTGGCTTCGTGCCAAACAATTTATGCAATAGACTTCTTTGAGTACCATGTTCTTCCTTTCTTTGGGCGTCATCCACAAGAATTGTGGGCACACTTTTAATGGATGGACTTTTTTACAGAGTTTACATCTATATATACCTGGTGTTGTTGAGGTTCTGGAAGAAAAACAATAACAGTTATGGGAAACAATTTCGAAAATATTGAATAAAGTGAGCTACGTGTATCATAGACCATTATTAAGATACAGAATTTTCACCAGGAGAATCTGCAAATGGAAGATACCATAGGTTCGCAATGGGTCTCTTAATGATGCCGGTGGCAGTTCTAATATCCACCACACGAATGTGATTATCTGATCCTTGATATATCTTATCGATTCTACCCAACCTCCAATCGTTGGATGGCAGTAAATCGTCGTAACAACCACTAAATCTCCGTGTTTAAGGTTTGGCACAGCATTTTTCCATTTGTAACGTTTTTGCAGTGCCTTTAGGTAATCCTGTTTCCATTTAACAGCGAGCTGATGATGAAGAGCCTTAAGTTTCAACCACCGATTTGTGAGAGATATATTTGGTGAAAGTGTTTCTGGCAATGCCATTAAAGGGGCACCTCTTAAAAAATGGCCTGGGGTTAGAGCTGTTAATTCGGTGGGATCCTCCGAGATCGCGGATATGGGACGCGAATTTAAAACACCTTCAATACGAGTTAATGTAGTAGAAAATTGCTCGAAGGTGAATTTATGGGATCCAGCCATGACCTAATAGTCATTGTTGACCTAATAGTCATTGTTGATGGTTTTTCCCTTCTCAAGATAATCCATACAAATTAGTTCATGCGCATCCCAAAAAACAGAGGCCATTACTTTGCCAGCGGACTTTTGAGTCTTTCCACGCTTCGGAGACGGTTCACCGGTCGCTGTCCACTCAGCCGACTGTCGATTGGACTCAGGAGTGTAGTGATGGAGCCATGTTTCATCCATTGTCACATATCGACGGAAAAACTCGGGTGTATTACGAGTTAACAGCTGCAAACACCGCTCAGAATCATCAACACGTTGTTGTTTTTGGTCAAATGTGAGCACGCGCGGCACCCATTTTGCACAGAGCTTCCGCATATCCCAATATTGATGAATGATATGACAAACACGTTTAAGGCCTCTGCTATCTCGATCAACTTCACTTTACGGTCATTCAAAATCATTTTGTGGATTTTTTGATGTTTTCGTCGGTAACCACCTCTTTCGGGCGTCCACTGCGTTCACCGTCCCCCGTGCTCATTTCACCACGCTTGAATTTTGCATACCAATCAATTATTTTTGATTTCCCTGGGGCAGAGTCCGGAAACTCATTATCAAGCCAAGTTTTTTCTTCCATCGTACTTTTTCCCTTCAGAAAACAGTATTTTATCAAAACCGAAATTCCTTTTTTCCACTTTTTCACAATAACAAAAGTTGCTTCACGCTCTATCTCACAAACTAATTGACTTACAAACGTCAAATTTTGACACGAATCATTTGAAGGTTGATACTATATAAAAATAATATGCATTTAATACTAGCGACGCCATCTATGCGTCAGACCGGGGACTTATCAGCCAACCTGTTACAATGCGTACGATGATTGAAGAGTTGAAATTTCTCTTTGAAATCAAAAACTAGAATAGTTTGCCGCAAACAGAAAAAAATCAACCAAAAAAATCAAAATTTAAAATCAAAAATTTAGATTTAATTCTTACTCGTATGTTAAATGAAATTAATTTAGCTGTTGAACCATATTCTATTTTTGAATTTTGTTGCCCATTCTCGGTTGGAAAATGTCGTGAGTCTCGTGAATTTGTGAATCGTGCGTGAGCGTGAGTCCTTAAAAGTAGTTCTTGCGTGAATACCGGTTTTCATTTCGTGAATGTGCGTGAGTGTGGTTAGCTACCACACGTATCGTGCGTAAATAAACATTTTGTTTCGTGAATGAAAGTGAAATTTCACTCACGTGCATACTATCTATCTTAGACTAGGCAACAATTGTTTTTCCTGGCGTCGTAACCGGTTATTCGGTTTATATTTACATATTTCAAATAATTCCAACCAAAATGAACGATTGTCGTTGATTCTATTGCATAAAAGCTTGTTTTGATAATGAAAATTAAATTGTTTTTGATAATGGTGGGCGAACATCCCCTTACACTTACAGATTTGGGTGTCCCAACATGGCAAAATCAAAGTTCGTTTGATTTTATGCCAACGCGTTCGTGCAACTCGCGAAGTTCTCGTGACGAATAATTTTATGAGTAATTTACCTGTAGAACCTGACAAAAACATGAGTATGATTAGAATCGATAGCATTATTAAACTATTAGCATTCTAGGTCGTGAGTGTATTTTTCCGGAATTCGTTACTCACACACACCCACGAAGATATTATTTTCGTGGCTCACGCTTACGCACGACATTTGGTTGGTTAATCACGCGTGAGTCACGAAAATGTTTGTGCATTACGACAATATTGTGTCACGTGCACATTTCTAGTGTGGACGGCGCATCACAAACATATTCTCACAGCTGATGTACATCCAATAAAATTTTCGCCATATCCCCTGCCAACATTTTTATACCCTCCACCATAGGATGGGGGGTATATTAACTTTGTCATTCCGTTTGTAACACATCGAAATATTGCTTTAAGACCCCATAAAGTATATATAATCTGGGTCGTGGTGAAATTCTGAGTCGATCTGAGCATGTCCGTCCGTCTGTCTGTTGAAATAAACGCTAACTTCCGAACGAAACAAGCTATCGACTTGAAACTTGGCACAAGTAGTTGTTATTGATGTAGGTCGGATGGTATTGCAAATGGGCCATATCGGTCCACTTTTACGTATAGCCCCCATATAAACGGACCCCCAAATTTGGTTTGCGAGGCCTCTATTTAAGAGAAGCAAATTTCATTCGATCCGGCTGAAATTTGGTACATGATGTTAGTATATGGTCTCTAAAGACCATGCAAAATTTGGTCCATATCGGTCCATAATTATATATAGCCCCCATATAAACCGATCCCCCGATTTGGCTTGCAGAGCCTCTAAGAGAAACAAATTTCCTCTACGACTGTTTTTGACGTGGTGGGGATTCACAGAAGTGCCGTCAAATTCAGAAAATGTTGGCAGGGTAGTAACAAGACATATTTTTGACGGTTGGATGTACTCAGCTGATGCAGAGAATGAAGCCGCCGAGTCGCTCCGCCGATTTTAGCCGTCGCCGACCCGTTTTTAGCAGTCGACTCAAATTTAGCCGCATATTAATCTAAAATATTGATTTATAGCAGCAAAATTTAATAATATTTGTTATAGTTTTTGCCAAAATTTTGAACTTTCCACTTTCAATCAATTAGTACCAAGTTGCTATAATAGTTTTACAAAAATTTAGCTCAAAAAATTTGAATTAAATGTAAATTTGATTGTAAGATTGGTTGTACATCTAATCTCATTACAATTCGGAAAACTTCAAATTGATTTTTTAATAGATAATTTTGCGCCGCCGAACAGACAATTTTTTATCGGCTTAGCCGTCAAGCCGCTATTATAAGAGTTCAGAGCCGAGCCCCAATTTTGCGGAATCAAGACGGTATACAAATATTTAACGCCGGTAAAAAAACACGTTCATTCTAAAATCAAGTGGAAATGTATTTTTATTGCGCCGTTCAATTATAAGTTTATCCGAATGATAATACTCCGTTTAATAAATAAAAACAAATGACTTTGCATAATTTTTGCCTCACAGCTGGGAGAAAATTTTTTTTAATCTTATTAATATATTTTTCAATCTTGTTTTTAATGCGCCTTGCAGACTATAAGTTTATCCAGACGACAGTGGTCGTGTCGAACATATCCCATATATTGACCGCATTATAAGTTAAGTCCGAAGGCATAATCGATACTGCTGCATGTTTATGGGATCGATAACACATTTACCGATTATTTAGTCATCAACGAATTGTCGTATCGATTGGACACATTGTAAAGAAAATACGGGAACAGACCGATTATTGTATTCATGTGCGGCGTTTCACATCAGCTGCTTAAGAAGTCCCTTTACACCTCACCAAAAGCGAGAAATTTACACTAGCATTTGTTTTGGGAAAGTGTTAAACAACACCGCCGCCGCTTGATGTTTATTTCTTCAAGTTTGAGAAAAAACAAAACAAGTTTTGTAATGAGTAGTTTACATAAATTCTCACGCAAGACAACGGTTCACGATGAAATCTTTATTGATTTTATGGAAAAGAACAGAGAACTAGCAATGGGTTTCTGCAAAAGGGATAAATATACACAAAACAAGTTGTGGAGTGAGTTGGCGGAAAAGTTAAATGCATGCGGACCAATTGATAGAAGTATAGCCGAGTGGAGAAAAGTAAGTACTGTGAAGCGTGTAAACTATGAAAGCCTCTAAAGTGGACAATTTTCATGAGACTTTTATTATTATTAAAAGTATCCTCTCGTAAGTTTGGTTGGTCTCCACCAAATGTGGACCAAATTTTAGGTGACCGTGATAATCCACTTCTGACTTGTTTCAATGTATATGGCAAAAATTATTTTCTAAGAATTTACTTCATTTATTATTTTATAGACATGGACGGATTGGAAACGCCATATAAAACACAAGATAGGCCATAACCAAAGAGAATCCCAAAGCATAGAGGCAGGACAAGTTAACAAATGTATGTTGTCCACTTTGGAAGAGCGAGTTGCCATCTTATGTGGATTGTATGCCATGGTGGATGATGAAAAGAACGGTGAAACCAATAAAAATGGGAATGTTGCCACAAGTTCCAAGACAATAGTAGAAGAAAACACAACCGACGGTCACAGTGACTCCATGTTTACTGTAGGCGCAGACACACCACCACCAGCAACAGAATCATCAGCATCCAGTTCTGATGATACAACACCCAAAGAAACTGTTACTCCAAAACGCAAGCAACGAAAGAAACCCGATGTGAACTATATGATGTCTGAATGGTCCCGAAATTTCAAAACTATGTCAAGAGAAATTAAAAGCCTTCGTGAATCCAAAGAAAAATATAAAAAACGACTTCGAATTATAGATAACAAATTAGATAAGATTGAGAGTAAAATGGATGAATTAATTGGTTTGAAAAAGGAAGAAATAGCTGAAATGAAGAGGCATCACATAAACTTGGAAAAAGAGTCACTTACACGTAGTGTTTTATGTTTTATAGGAAAAACTTCTCCATGACCATGAGAGTTAAGGTGATTGTAGTATACCTTACTCTTATTTGATTTGTTGTATTAAATTCAAATTTTATTTATCTTGAAGAAAATATCAAATTTTCCTTCAAAAGGTCCCAAACAAAATCTCACGCGAAAAAATAGTTTTTTTGAGGTGAGTGTGGATGGCGTGTAGTGCATGTGAGACATGACGTGAATGGAGACGTGTAGTGTATAGTGGGCGACGGGAGACAAACTAAAGACACGTATATTTAAGTTTACTTTCAAAAACATAAATAAATAAATATTGATTCCTTATTGTACCATCAATAAGCACAAACACACATACGCATATAATGTTCATATAAAATAGTCCATATATTTTGTTTGTTTCTAATAAAATATTAAAAAACCAATAAAAAAGAACACGCAGTAAATGGAGTCATAATCTTCGAGACCATATGATGGTGTCGAAGGGTATTATATTTAAAACTTGACATCTAAAAAACATTTATTGATTTTTTATCTTTTTCTAAAAAGAAATGTATTTTTATTGATTTGTTTAACGTTGGTTCTAGCACGGACCTTATCACAAATTTCAGTGACGTGTGAATATCACTCTCTCTCCAACGTAACACCACGCACGTTGAAAGTGCTTAAATAATAATCGAATTAGACATAGCATCTGAAAATAAAAAAATTGAATTAATGGGGGAAAAGTAGCAACATAATTAATGGTATACCTCAATTTGGAACAAGCAGATTTTTTTATCCAAGAAGCCTAGACGCTCCAATGAATTGTTTACTTGGCATAACCCACAATCTACCAAAAAAGTTAGATTTTCTACTGTTATTGTAAATTGATATAATTCTTGATGTTTTTGACGAAATTTTGACAAAATTTTCTATAGAAAAAAAAATTTTGACAAATTTTTTGAAATAAAATTTTGCCAACATTTTCTATAGAACTAAAATTTTGACAAAGTTTTCTAAAGAAATTCATTTTTGACAAAATTTTCTATAGAAATAAAATTTTGACAAAATTTTCTATAGAAATAAAATTTTGACAAAATTTTCTATAGAAATAAAATTTTACCAAAATTTTCTATAGAAATAAAATTTTGACAAAATTTTCTATAGAAATAAAATTTTGACAAAATTTTCTATAGAAATAAAATTTTGACAAAATTTTCTATAGAAATAAAATTTTGACAAAATTTTCTATAGAAATAAAATTTTGGACAAAATTTTCTATAGAAATAAAATTTTGGACAAAATTTTCTATAGCAAATAACATTTTGGACAAAATTTTCTATAGAAATAAAACTTTGGACAAAATTTTCTATAGAAATAACATTTGGACAAAATTTTCGATAGAAATAAAATTTTGACACAATTTTCTATAGAAATACAATTTTGACAAAATTATCTATAGATATACAATTTTGACAAAATTGTCTATAGAAATAAAATTTTGGACAAAATTTTCTATAGAAATAACATTTTGACAAAATTTTCTAAAGAAATAAAATTTTGAAAAAATTTCCAATAGAAATAAAAATTTAAAAAAAATTTTCTATAGAAACAGAATTTTTGACAAAATTTTCTATAGAAATAAAGTTTTGACAAAATTATCTATAGAAATACAATTTTGACAAAATTGTCTATAGAAATAAAATTTTGGACAAAATTTTCTATAGAAATAAAACTTTGGACAAAATTTTCTATAGAAATAACATTTTGACAAAATTATCTATAGAAATACAATTTTGACAAAATTTTCTATAGAAATAAAATTTTGGACAAAATTTTCTATAGAAATAAATTTTGGACAAAATTATCTATAGAAATAAAGTTTTGACAAAATTATCTATAGAAATACAATTTTGACAAAATTGTCTATAGAAATAAAATTTTGGACAAAATTTTCTATAGAAATAAAATTTTGACAAAATTTTCTACAGAAATAAAATTTTGGACAAAATTTTCTATAAAAATAAAATTTTGGACAAAATTTTCTATAGAAATAAAATTTTGGACAAAATTTTCTATAGAAATAAAATTTTGGACAAAATTTTCTATAGAAATAAAATTTTGGACAAAATTTTCTATAGAAATAAAATTTTGGACAAAATTTTCTTAGAAATAAAATTTTGGACAAAATTTTCTATAGAAATAAAATTGACAAAATTTTCTATAGAAATAACATTTTGGACAAAATTTTCTATAGAAATAAAATTTTGGACAAAATTTTCTATAAAAATAAAATTTTGGACAAAAATTTCTATAGAAATAAAATTTTGGACAAAAATTTCTACAGAAATAAAATTTTGGACAAAATTTTCTATAGAAATAAAATTTTGGACAAAATTTTCTATAGAAATAAAATTTTGACAAAATTTTCTATAGAAATAAAATTTTGGACAAAATTTTCTATAAAAATAAAATTTTGGACAAAAATTTCTATAGAAATAAAATTTTGGACAAAAATTTCTACAGAAATAAAATTTTGGACAAAATTGTCTATAGAAATAAAATTTTGGACAAAATTTTCTATAGAAATAAAATTTTGACAAAATTTTCTACAGAAATAAAATTTTGGACAAAATTTTCTATAAAAATAAAATTTTGGACAAAATTTTCTATAAAAATAAAATTTTGGACAAAATTTTTTATAAAAATAAAATTTTGACAAAATTTTCTATAGAAATAAAATTTTGACAAAATTTTCTATAGAAATAAAATTTTGACAAAATTGTCTACAAAAAAATTTTGACCAAATTTTCTATAGAAATAAAATTTTGACAAAATTTTCTCTAGAAATAAAATTTTGACAAAATTTTCTATAGAAATAAAGTTTTGAAAAAAAATTTCTATAGAAATAAAATTTTGGACAAAATTTTCTATAAAAATAAAATTTTGAAAAAATTTTCTATAGAAATAAAATTTTCACAAATTTTCTGTAGAAATAAAATTTTGACAAAATTTTTTATAGAAATAAAATTTTGACAAAATTTCCTATAGAAATAAAATTTTGACAAAATTTCCTATAGAAATAAAATTTTGACAAAATTTCCTATAGAAATAAAATTTTGACAAAATTTTCTATAGAAATAAAATTTTGACAAAATTTTCGATAGAAATAAAATTTTGACCAAATTTTCGATAGAAATAAAATTTTTACAAAAATGGAGATTTTCACATATTTTTGTTATTTTGCAATGAAACAATTTCTACTTTCATGCCAATTATGAAAACAATCAAAACATAATTATTAAAAAAAATACAATATTTTTATTTCCATTTGTTAATTGTATCGTATCGAAAAATAAATGAAAAGAAACAACATGAAAATAACTGTTTAACAGATTGAATTTCGCAACGAAATTCAATTTTTTTTTTGTTATAATTTCTAAATTGTAATTATACACAAATTTGCATTTGTACCGAAAGTACTTTGTTTAGTATTTCTGTTTAGCTTCCAGTTTAGTTTTAGACTAACAAGCCAAGCAAATACTCATACCATTAGGTTATTTAGATGATTAAAAAAAATAACTTAGAACAAATGTTAATTATCTAAAAAAATTATTAAAATTAAAAATACCTAAATAATATACAAGGATATTTATCGAGATAAATTTCACAAAAAAAAAGAAAAATGAATTTCCATTTAATGCTACGCAGAAAAATGAAATTCAATAGAGTCCTTCTTATTTTGTAGGAAAGAATTAATTCCCATTAATCCATTATTGGCACTGTGGTAATCATGAGCGATGTGGCGGCGGCAGAGAGAAATGACCATGTGAAGAGGAGTCTTCGAAGAGTAGAGTTCCCTTAAATATGTATGGGTACATGATACAAAAGTTGGGCACGATCTGAAAATACAGCCGAACACATTTCGCATTCGAAATAACGCTGAGGTTTACGTGTCGTCGGTGGATTTTGCTGAGCAGCTGCCGCTGCAGTGGCATCTGCTGCTGAAACCACTGCCGATATAGAAGCAAACGAATTGGTGTTATGGTGATTCGGTGAGGAACTGGAGGTTACCGGTTGGAAATTTTCCACTATTCCATAGCTAAAGAATGAACTGGAATTCTGTATTGTTTTTGAGGGTTTGGCAGGTTCGGTTCTGGCTGATTTTGAGGATTTCGTTGTCGAGGAGCTAATTGATAAATTATTGGAAGATGTTCTTCGTTTGTTTAACGACTGATTTGTGGCAGTCGTCTTGCTATTGTGTAAATGGTCCTGATTAAATTCCAGATATTTTCTATTTGAAATTTTCTGAGATCTTGAAGATTTGGAGCTTTTACGAGATTGTAAATTAGAGCCGGCGCTATTGAGATCCATGCCACTTGAAGTCACCACCTCCGAGGTGTTAACTGACCCCACACCATTCACAATTTCCCGAAGATCCGGTGATGTTGGTTCTATTTTAATCAAATGTTGTTCCTCTTCAGATTGTTCGTTTAGAAATTGTGTTGAAGATTCACTAGTGAATCGTTGTCTCGAACTAGCATGTTTATCCGATTTTAAGGGTGATCTAAGAATTTCATCCAGATCATTTCGAAGACCAGAAGCTTCTAGAAGTAAATGAGCATCGTAGATGTCATTATTATGGCGGGTATTTGATGACTGATTGCGGCTGTTTACTGCGGACATGGTGCTGGGCATAACATTGTGATGGTGATGATGATTTTTCATCATTTGATGGTGATCCTGTTCTTGCTTTATATGCAGGGGACTACAGCTAATTTGTTTTGGTGGTTGCAGGGCAGGCGAAATTATATCATAATCATCTACTATTGCCACAGATTTGGGTATTACTTCAACGCTTGTGGTTTGTGTACGCGTCACTACCGATTTCGATTTCTTTCGGCCACCTTCCATCGATGCAACGGTACATTTTTCAGTTCGTATCATTTGAGGTCCCTTGGTTTTTGGCATCGTTGACTTGTCCCCTTTACTTTTACGACCTTTTGTCGAACTACTTGGAACATTGGAGCTGTCTTTTTCACTTTTTAATATTTGAACCTGTTGGGTTCTTTGGGCAGTAGAAGTAGATTCAGGTTTAGTAATTTTTCGCCTTCCACTTGATGAACTTGTAATTTCATCAACATTCGACGATGGTCCCACCACTAATGTGTCTATACTCTGTAGTGTTGTTTCCAAATTGGATAATAATGATTTATATGTTTCCTCATTGGAAGGTTTGGTTGACCAAATTTTATCACTACTCGTCGAATTAAATCGAGGCTTTTTCGAAGAATTTCCCACATCCAAATCAAAATCATCCGTATCCAATAGAACATGGGATTTCTTTTTCGACGATGATCCAGTTGTTGATTTCTTTCGATTGTGGATAGATTCTGTTGCATTATTATTGTGTGATGAATTTTTTTGTGTCATAGATTTCTCAATTAATGCATTCGATTCATGATTACTGGTTGTATTCTCCGCCGATGTGTTCGTTTCAGTCATTGCCAGCAAATCATCGAAATCTGATAAATCAATATCGCTGCTATTACCACCATTCTGTTTCGATTCACGTTTCAATCGTGCAATTTCATGTGGTTTTAATTTACGTCGTCGTTTATATTTTCTGGGTCCAGTCTGTGGAAAATAATAGAAAGGGGAAATAGTTTTCCTGATTATCTTCTTTTTATTTCGTAGTATAAGCAAAAAATTAATTTAGTACTAATAACAAATAAATCGAGTGAAAAACGACGCATTGAAAATCGAGTAGTATGGTGGTAGTAAAATCATTAATATATTCTTCAATTTTATTCTTTTCACTGATTGTCTAGTAAAACAAGTACTGATGCCCCTAATGTCGTATTGTATCGACTGTATTTGCCTGTTCATGATTCGAACGAATCCCTCATTGTTAACTCTCGGATGATTTCGGTATTCGATACCAAATCCCAAAGAATGAGTTCATGGCATAATTGGAGATTTTTCAGCAAATATTGAGTAGTAGAAGTCTTTTCGTATTTTGTCAATAGATGTCGTCTATCTCCATTGCTTCACATCGTTTGAAACGAAAGCTTGTTGGAAACGTGATCGTCATTTAAGCAAAACAATTGAAAAGTGAGAGAGAAATTCGGAATATTTTGAAATTTTATATAAAAAAGGGACGAATTTTAAAATCGATTGAAACGTTTAAAGTTAACTGAGAGGATGCTGTATCCGATCTTGCCAAAAAAAGACAATGGTTTGCTCGCTTCTGAAACGGCTCGAAAGGTTATGGAAAGTGTTTTGTGAGATTGCGAAGGAATCATGAACTATGAGATGCTTCAGACTTTTCGATGCATAGAATATCCATCATAAGGTTGCACCAGATGACGGCCAATGCAGAAATCCCTTAAAGAAGTATGTTTTTGCAGAGAAACAACAAAGGTTGTAGACCAATGTAATCATGGCTCTAGCGGAAAAATGGTATAGTGGTCGACCATAACGGTTTAGTTCAGTTTAGTTGATTTAAAACATAAACAAATAAGTTGAAGCTTTATTAGGATTACGAAAAGGCTTTTTCGCTTATCCAATATATCTTACGTTATTTTGCTTTCAATCTAGGCGGTCACTTGGTGGTCCAAAAACGCTTCACAGTATGGGTGAAACCCTCAGCATCGTTAAAAGCTGTTACTATCGTCTGTCGTCTTTTCAATTTTGAAAAAGTTCACGTCATAATTCTGCTATTATTGAACATCGATTTTTCAAGTGCCGACATTCGACTTTTTTAGAGAATTTTCAATTGAAGTTCTAAATTCTATTTTTTTCTGTTCTATTATTCAATTTGGATCACTATAAAAAGCCGATAAGTCAAATTCAAGAATCTTCAAAAGTCGATTAATCGATTTTGTCCGATTCTCAAAAATTCCAAGCTTTTTTTTTATTAAAGTCAATTTTTTACTTTTGTAATCTCAAGAGAAATTAGCATAGAACTGCGCTATAGAATAATATACAGAGCTGACGGAATTCTGCCCTCAGATCACACCACGGAAGGGTGTGATCAGAGAAAAATTAATTATGGCTTTGTGATGTTGACTTTTTATGGTTAATGGGTGGAAAAGTAAATCCGTATGAGTGAAACCTGTTAGAAGAGGATACCTTCGGTCACCTAAATTTTGTCCACAATTGGGAGGTTTCCACTTATGAGAGATTAATTTTAATCCCCATTCCGATGGAAAAACACGGATATTCAAAAATGTTTGGGAGTGACCAACAAGTGTGTGGGTGGTGCTTCTTGAGAGAAAGGTGTCCACTGTGGCCAAATGGAAAAATGATGTCTTTCAGATTAATATGTAAAAGATAAATCTTTTAGTCCTCTATCCGATGGTAAAACCGCTATTGCAAAATGTGCTTCGGATTCCCCAATACGTGGCCCACAAAAAGAATGAAGATACTGCTCCTCGAGAAATGCGCTCACTGTGACCAAATGGAAAAAGATGGGCATTCAGATTTATGTGTGAAAGTTAGCTATTTTAGTCTTCTATCCGATGGTAAAAACGTATAAAGCAAAATGTGTTTTGGGATACCCATTATATGGCCTACCAAAAATGCGCCCACTGAGGACAAATGGAAAAATTTATTTCCAAATTTATATATTAAAAATAGACCTTTAACGGCCAGCTACATGAAGCTCCGTTAGGCTTTAACTGCCAGTTAACAGAAAGAAAATTGCAAATATCTTCTCTCCGGTAAACTTTAACTGAAAAATTTTCAGCAGTTAAGATCCTGACATATGAAATATATAAGCAAGATGACAGATATGTCCATGGTAAGGAGCCACCGTGGTGCAATGGTTAGCATGCCCGCCTTGCACACACAAGGTCGTGGGTTCGATTCCTGCTTCGACCGAACACCAAAAAGTTTTTCAGCGGTGAATTATCCCACCTCAGTAATGCTGGTGACATTTCTGAGGCTTTCAAAGCTTCTCTAAGTGGTTTCACTGCAATGTGGAACGCCGTTCGGACTCGGCTATAAAAAGGAGGTCCCTTGTCATTGAGCTTAACATGGAATCGGGCAGCACCCAGTGATAAGAGAAATGTTCACCACTGTGGTATCACAATGGACTGAATAGTCTAAGTGAGCCTGAAACATCGGGCTGCCACCTAACCTAACCTAACATAACCTAACCTATGGTAAGGTATAAAAGTTCGTTGGCTAACGTAACACTAACGGAGCTTCATGAAAATGGGGGTAAGTCTTCCAACCAATGGTAAAACCGGACATTGTCAACAACAAAACTACATTCACTGTGGAAAAAGATGTGCATTTATATGTAAGAGATAGACCTTTTAGACCTTTATCCGATGAAAAAAAATGGATATTATAAAAAGTGTTTGGTAGATCCAATATATGGCCGACAAAAATGTGTGGTAGACGCTCTCCTCGAGAGAAATATGTTCACTGTGGTTAAATGGAAAATTAGTCGTCCTTATGTATATGAAAAATATATATCTTTTAGTCCTCTGTCTGATGGAAAAAATTGATATAGCAAAACTGTGTTAAAGATTCCCGGAATATAGCCTACAAAAAAGTGGAGTTACAGCTTCTCGGGAGGAATGCGTCCACTGTGGCCAAATGAAAGAAAATGGGAGTACAGATTTATATGTGAAAGATAGGTATTTAAGTCCTCCATTCGATGGTAAAACAAGTAAGGAAAGTCTAAAGTCGGGGGTGGGGCCGTCTATATTATACCCTGCACCACTTTGTAGATCTAAATTTTCGATACCATATCACATCCGTCAAATGTGTTGGGTGCTATATATAAAGGTTTGTCCCAAATACATACATTTAAATATCACTCGATCTGGACAGAATTTGATAGACTTTTACAAAATCTATAGACTCAAAATTTAAGTTGGCTAATGCACTAGGTTGGAACACAATTTTAGTAAAAAATATGGGAAACATTTAAATCTGAAGCAATTTTAAGGAAACTTCACAAAAGTTTATTTATGATTTATCGCTCGATATATATGTATTAGAAGTTTAGGAAAATTAGAGTCATTTTTACAACTTTTCGACTAAGCAGTGGCGATTTAACAAGGAAAATGTTGATATTTTTACAATTTTTGTCGAAATCAGAAAAACATATATATGGAAGCTATATCGAAATCTGAACCAAATTTGGCACGCATAGCCACAATGCTATTTCTACTCCTGTGCAAAATTTCAACTAAATCGGAGCAAAAAAATTGGCCTCTGTGGTCATATGAGTGTAAATCGGGCGAAAGCTATATATGGGAGCTATATCTAAAACTGAACCGATTTCAACCAAATTTGGCACGCATAGCTACAATGCTAATTCTACTCCCTGTACAAAATTTCAACTAAATCGGAGTTAAAAATTGGCCTCTGTGGTCATATGAGTGTAAATCGGCCGAAAGCTATATATGGGAAATATATCTAAATCTGAACCGATTTCAACCAAATTTGGCACGCATAGCTACAATGCTAATTCTACTCTCTGTGCAAAATTTCAACTAAATCGGAGTTAAAAATTGGCCTCTGTGGTCATAGGAGTGTAAATGGGCGAAAGCTATATATGGGAGATATATCCAAATCTGAACCGATTTGGCTGATATTTTGCAAGTTTTTCGAGACTCATACAATATTCGGATGTACGGAATTTGAGGAAGATCGGTTGATATACACGCCAATTATGACCAGATCGGTGAAAAATATATATGGCAGCTATATCCAAATCTGAACCGATTTTTTTTCCAAAATCAATAGGGACCGTCTTTGAGCCGAAACAGGACCCTATACCAAATTTTAGGACAATCAGACTAAAACTGCGAGTTGTACTTTGCACACAAAAATACATCAACAGACAGACAGACGGACATCGCTAAATCGACTCAGAATTTAATTCTAAGCCGATCCGTATACTAAAAAGTTGGTCTATGATTACTCCTTCTTGGCGTTACATACAAATGCACAAACTTATTATACCCTGTAACACAGTAGTGGTGAAGGGTATAAACATATAGATCAAAACGCATCAATATGACTGTTTTCTTTTAGCACTGGATGCAATATTTGTATGGGCTATCCAGAACAACACATCAGTGCAAGTCGCGCCGATGTTGCCAGATTGTATTTTGATAAAGTGACGCTTCTTCGATTCACAATAGCAATTTATTGTGACTATTTATCGAAAAACATGAAATTCAAAGTGATACAATGTCATAAATAATCGTACCAGTAATAATTTATTACTAGTTGGGGCATTTCATACATTAAAAATGGAAGATTTCACTTCTTTTCTGTGATTGTTTTTAAACAGCTGATGACAGTGTTGCATATTTTGGAGATTTACTGGATAAACGTGTACTCTGTTTTCTTTTAGTCCTTCACGGCTTAGGGTATCCAGTGCTATAAGAAAACACCCCTAATATAAATTTGTTTATATTCCTATAGAACCCATTTTTCGTTTAAACGAAAATTCTTGTACGGATTTATTTTCCCTCACATCGCCTATCAACTTTTATAAGACTTCGACTTCTTCGATATCCCGAAAAATCAATTTTCTCCAAGTTGCTACAAAAGCTCTCTATTTTCTATATTTATCTGCATAAACTTTTATTAGGTTTCCCTATTCCCAAAGTATATTAAAGGGACATTTGTTAGTTGTTACCATTACGTCTTAATCACTCGATCAATACTTTATTTAACATTTTTTATACACAAGGGATCAGATGAATTTCAATGTTGTGTTTATAGTCGTAACATTTTGGGTTGAGAACACAACTCTCAAGCATAGAATGCCTGCTGAAATACTCAATCATCATATCCCATTGTATCGAATTAATTGAAAAACCAACCAAAAAACCCCTTCTTCACTTACCACAGGTTGTCGCTGCATTGCCGTATTCATATCACTATGTTGTATCAAGTGTTGTATTAGATCTTCCGATGATTCCAAATCAGCACCACAAACTGTACAATAATAGGTACCACGTTTGGTGTCTACACCTGAATGATGCGATCGTATATGCTCTCGGAGAACTACACGTTGATTGAAAGCTCTTGGACATACCGAACATGCATATGGCTTCTCTCCGGTATGTATACGTTCATGCTTCCGCAAGGTACCACCATCAGCAAAAGCCTTCCAACAAAAACGACAACCATATGGTCTTTCGCCTGTATGTATACGGACATGAATCTGTTGGGAACTTCGTGAACCAAACGTTTTACCACATTCATTGCAAGGAAATAGTTTCCCAGCCGATGTGGTACTATGTGAATGTCGATGATTTGATAGAGTTCGTCCATCGGGAAATTCTTCATGGCAAACATCACACTGTACCGATTTGTCACGATGCGAGGCCATGTGGCGTTTAAGGCGGGCCTTATTATGAAAGTTCTTTCCACATTTGGAACAAGAATGACATTTCTCACGTGAATGATCCCAAGCATGTTTGATTAAAGCTTTACGATCTCTACATTCTTTGCCACATAGTATACAAGAATTTTCCGACATTTCGTGAGCATGTTGAGATTGTAAATGTTTCTTTATGGTAGGTTCTTCAAAGAACGACTCACCACATAAAACACATCTGAAATTAAAAAGAGGACAAAATAGTATTGGACGGTAATTGATATCACAATTTCCACATTACTTGAATGGCGGATAACGAGCATGAATTTCAGCATGAGCCAATAGATCCAAAGCTTCGGCAAATGTCTCTCCACATGTATTGCAACAGTGTTGATCTTTCGTATTATCGGGCCCATTGTTATTTACTCCCACTTGAGTATTTGACTTTGCATGACTTTTAGCATGTCTACGTAGCAAATCTTGTCGATGGAATGACATTCCACATTCACTGCAATAAAATTCTCCATACAATTGTTGGTCGGACTCGGATTCACTTTGTGTATCATCTTCTCCTTCATTGGGATCATATTCGGAATTGCTTTCCTCAAATTGATGTGTCCGTTGATGTTCTGACAAGCTATTTTGATCCCAAAATATTTCATTACATTGTGGACATTCAAATGGAGAATCATTGCGATGGGTCTATAGGAGTAAAAAAAAAATGCTGGTTAACAAATATCTACAGAAATATGAAATTTTCCAAATGGCAACATTGTTAAAGGGATCAGATAATTTCAAGAATGTGTTAGAGTCGTAACATTCTAATGTTGAGCACACATTCCTCTAGTATTGTGTACTAGAAATAAACTCAATCATCATTTCCCCATTTTATGTGGGGGGAATAAAAAAATATTTCCCACAAGTGAATTGTTAAATCCCCGTGATAGCGTCACTAGAATTAAGTGCATAGGAATAGGAATTTTCATCCTTCTTCATATATGCAATTTACGTACCTTTGTATGTGAAAGCAAAGCTTTTTCCCTCGAAAATGCCAATCCACACTGTTGACACACAAACGGTTTGTTATCATCGATTACGGGGAAATTTATAACTTGTTTTTGTGGCTGTTGAGGTATATGTCCATGAAATTGTTGTTGCTGTTGATGTGTTGCTGGTAAGGCGGGTGTTGTTTCCTGGGTAAATTGAATTGGGGCATTGGGTAAGGCATCACACTGTACAATGCTATAGGATGAAGCTAACGAGGCCGATGCATTTGATGTACTCGCATTGGAAGCATCTACCGCATAAGCATCTTCCTTGGGTTTTAGGCGACTTATACGTCCACGAGGAGGTGCAATTGTTGTCGTTGAAACTGAAACGTTTGATGTTATTGACGGAGCAGAATTAGTTGACAACATAGTTTGATGATAGCTGGTACCATCTTGTATAGAGGAGGTATCTGGTTTCTGTTGCTGATATTGTTTACGACTAGTTTTAATGGGTATTGTAACGGAATCTTCCGGAACAGACCAATCTTGCTCGTAATAGTGATCATTTGATGTACGCTGAGATGATGAGGTTGGATCGGTTACAAAATGTATAACTAAAAAAATAGAAAAGTTATTGCATGGTATTGAGAAATATAGCTCTGTAACTTACAATCACTATCATCCATTTGAGGATCTGGAGCTGATTCTTCCGCATGAGCTTTTAAATGATTGATTAAATCTTGCCGTCGTAAAAATCTTGAACCACAAAGTTTGCACAAATGTGGCCGATCGTTTTGATGGGCCACCATGTGATTCATCAGACTAGCCTTCTTACGAAAACGACGACTGCAAAAATCACAAGGATATGGCCGTAAAGCAGTATATTCGTCTTGTACCGTTGGTAGAGGTACTTCGATATCCATTAATACTTGAGAATTGGAAATGATTTGTTCGGCTGATATTTCAACTCTGAAAATAGAAAATAATTGAGGTTATATAAACTGGCATAGATAATATTTCGGAAATATATAGACATTAGAATCCGATGAATTTAAAGATCGTATAAAAAAAGTCATAACATCAGTGTTGAGTATATTATATTCAAACATTTGAATTTTGTTTGGCTTAAGGAAAGGAAAGGCCTATTTTCGGACCCCCGAAAGATGAAAAAGCAATATGGTATTCATATTAAAGCTAATTTGGTGTACATTGTTAGGATTTTCATGCATTAGTATTTGACAGATCACGTGGGATTTCAGACATGGTGTCAAAGAGAAAGATGCTCAGTATGCTTTGACATTTCATCATGAATAGACTTACTAACGAGCCACAACGTCGAATTTTCAGTGAATGGGCCCTAGAAAAGTTGGCAGAAAATCCGCTTTTTTATCGACAAATTTTGTTCAGCGATGAGGCTCATTTCTGGTTGAATGGCTACGTAAATAAGCAAAATTGCCGCATTTGGAGTGAAGAGCAACCAGAAGCCGTTCAAGAACTGCCCATGCATCCCGAAAAATGCACTGTTTGGTGTGGTTTGTACGCTGGTGGAATCATTGGACCGTATTTTTTCAAAGATGCTGTTGGACGCAACGTTACGGTGAATGGCGATCGCTATCGTTCGATGCTAACAAACTTTTTGTTGCCAAAAATGGAAGAACTGAACTTGGTTGACATGTGGTTTCAACAAGATGGCGCTACATGCCACACAGCTCGCGATTCTATGGCCATTTTGAGGGAAAACTTCGGAGAACAATTCATCTCAAGAAATGGACCGGTAAGTTGTCCACCAAGATCATGCGATTTGACGCCTTTAGACTATTTTTTGTGGGGCTACGTCAAGTCTAAAGTCTACAGAAATAAGCCAGCAACTATTCCAGCTTTGGAAGACAACATTTCCGAAGAAATTCGGGCTATTCCGGCCGAAATGCTCGAAAAAGTTGCCCAAAATTGGACTTTCCGAATGGACCACCTAAGACGCAGCCGCGGTCAACATTTAAATGAAATTATCTTCAAAAAGTAAATGTCATGGACCAATCTAACGTTTCAAATAAAGAACCGATGAGATTGTGCAAATTTTATGCTTTTTTTTTTTTTAAAAGTTATCAAGCTCTTAACAAATCACCCTTTATATACAGCAGTAAGTTCGGCCGGGCTGAATCTTAAATACCCACCACCATGAATCAAATATAATAGTTTACTTTGAAAACTCATCGTCGTAGCGGGTTACTTGATAATATATAGCATTTTAGGGGGTTTGATGACAAATCTTCTCCTGAACTAATTTCAACCAGTACGCTTCTCGAAGAAAAAAATTAAAGATTCTACCTATGAAGACCAGCTCAGATTCTGGATTTATGAGAACCAATTTTGTTAGAGTTTTAGAGAAATCATAAACATATCGCATTGATTTGAAGTCCTAGAAATAAATTCGGGAGTTAGGTCTATATGACTATACCAAAACATGGACCGATACGGACCATTTTCGACACACATCTTTATGGTCCTAAAATACCTCTAGATTTTCAATTTGAGGAAAATCGGATAGAAAATACAGTTTCTAGACGCCCAAAAACCAAAATCGGGAGATCGGTCTATATGGGGTCTATACCAAAACATGGACCGATACGGACCATTTTCGACACACCTCTTTATGGTCCTAAAATACCTCTAGATTTTCAATTTCAGGCAAATCGGGTAATAAATACAGTTTATAGAAGCCAAAGAACCAAAATCGGGAGATCGGTCTATATGGGGGCTATACCAAAACATGGACCGATACGGACCATTGGTTAGGTTAGGTTAGGTGGCAAGCTCACTTAGACTATTCAGTCCATTGTGATACCACATTGGTGAACTTCTCTCTTATCACTGAGTGCTGCCCGATTCCATGTTAAGCTCAATGACAAGGGACCTCCTTTTATAGCCGAGTCCGAACGGCGTTCCACATTGCAGTGAAACCACTTAGAGAAGCTTTGAAACCCTCAGAAATGTCACCAGCATTACTGAGGTGGGATAATCCACCGCTGAAAAACTTGTTGGTGTTCGGTCGAAGCAGGAATCGAACCCGCGACCTTGTGTATGCAAGGCGGGCATGCTAACCATTGCGCCACGGTGGCTCCCGGACCATGTTCGATTCATCTCTTTAAGGTCCCCAAATACCTCTAAATTTCCAATTTCAGGCAAATCGGATAGTAAATACATTTTCTAGAATCCCAAGAAACAAAATCGGGAGATCGGTCTATATGGGGATTATACCAAAACATGGACCGATACGGACCATTTTCAACACACCTCTTTATAGTCCTAAAATACCTCTAGATTTTCAATTTCAGGCAAATCGGATAGCAAATACAGTTTCTAAACGCCCAAGAAACGAAATCGGGAGATCGGTCTATATGGGGACTATACCAAAACATGGTCCGATGGGCACCATTTTCGGCACACCTCTGTATGGTCCTAGGTTAGGTTAAAGTGGCAGCCCGATTAAGATTCAGGCTCACTTAGACTATTCAGTCCATTGTGATATGGTCCTAAAATACCTCTAGATTTTAAATTTCGGGCAAATCGGATAGAAAATACAGTTTCTAGACGCCCAAGAAACAAAATCGGGAGATCGGTCTATACCAAAACATGGTCCGATGGGCACCATTTTCGGCACACCTCTTTATGGTCCTCAAGTACCTCTAGATTTTCAATTTCAGGCTAATTGGACAAAAACTACTTTTTTTATAAGCCCAAGACCCCAAATCGAGAAATCGGTTTATATGGGAACTGTATCAAAACTTGGACCGATATAGCCCATCTTCGAACTTGACCTGCCTGCAACCAAAAAACGAATCTGTGCCAAATTTCAGGACGATAGCGCAATTATTGAAGGCTGTAGCGTGATTACAACAGACAGACAGACAGACGGACAGACGGGCATGCTATCGACGGACATGTATCGTCTTAGAATTTCTCCCTGATCAAGAATATATATACTTTATATAGTCGGAAGTCGATATTTCGATGTGTTACACACGGAATGACTAACTTATTATACCCCCATCACCATTCTATGGTGGTGGGTATAATAAAGGAACAATAACACCTAAGCAAAACATAAACTTACAAACTTTTTTTATTTAATTAAAAAAATCCATAATCGAAATATTTACATAGCCTATAACTCGAAAACTAATTTCAAAATAGCAATTTTTTCATAATATTTTTTGATTATAAACCACCATACAGTATGATCTCTCTTATCCTTACACTTGCTAGTCCAGACTATCCAGTAGCACAAACACCTAATTTTTCGGATACTTTTTTAAAATTTTCCTATGTAATCCGGATAGTAAATTTTGTTTGCTTGTATCGCAGCAATTGTTCGTTATTTTATGGTTTATTTAGAAATTAAAATAATATTAATAAAAAGTAAGGGAGGAGGAATATCAATTTGGGTGTTGTCATAGTTCATTGGATCTTAAAAAAGCAAAGCAAGGTACAGAAAAGTTGTGGGACATGATAAGATTTCTGATGGCAATGGTTCTCTACAGGAATTTAAATTTTAAAGCTATAAAATGCGGTGAAAAATTATAAACTCATTTTTCAACTATCGAGAATTTTAAGGAAAATTTTCGAAAACTACCAAGTCAAGGCAATGGGCTTAAGTTCTGTATTAAATTGGGGGACATGATAAGATTTGTGATGGCAATGGTTGTCTGCAGGAATTTAAATTTTAAAGCTATAAAATGCGGCGAAAAATTATAAACTCATTTTTCAATTTTTAAAATTTTTTAAGGAAAATTTTCGAAAACTACCAAGTCAAGGCAATGGGCTTAAGGTCTGTATTAAAATCGCATTATGGCGCTAAAAGTCATTTTTTCACGGTTACTTTTCTTTAATAATTTTTCAATTATTGCTTTGGATCGTACTCCACCAAGTTATAATAAAATTGGATAAACAAATGTTATGCTTTTATTCGATTGTAGATGCTAAACTCGCCTTTAGTTAAGATCTAGTATATAACGCAGATGAATATGCTCAATTTTGTTTATTTATTATTGCTCCCAACATGGTTTCACACAACAGGAACTTCAGCACCTGGAATAAAGCTACTAGATTCAGAAAACTAGACTCGTCCGACAAAATCTATATATATAAAATTCAATCTATGTTTGTTTATTTGTTTGTTTGTTTGTTTGTATGTTCCGAGTTGGCTCCGAAACGGCTGAACCGATTTACTTGAAACTTTCAGAGATCGTAGGGGGCGTCCATGTGGTGAAAATAGGGTACCTCATTTTTTGACACCTGGTCGCGGAGGGGGACCTCCCCTTTGTCGGACTTTTTGAAAATTGGACCAAAGTTGACCAATTTGCTTGAAATTTTCATTGAAGGTTGGGGTTGGCATCTACACAAAGATCCGCTACTTTATATTTCGATATTTTGTGGCGGAGGGGGACCTCCCCTTTGTTCGACTTTTTTTTTAAGTACAGTGAAAAAACTAAAATTCTCTAAATTATCTGAGATTTACAGAGAACATGCAGTGAGGTTATGGAATTAATATGGGGTACTTGATGATTTCATATATGGACGGGGAGGGGACCTCCCCCTTGCCCTACTTTTTGAAACTTGGAAAAAAAATTATGCGACTTGCTTGAAATTTTCATTGAATGTTGGGGTTGGCATCTAGGCAAAAATCCGCTACATTATTTTTCGATATTTGGTCGGGGAGGGGGACCACCCCTTTGCCCGACTTTTTTTAAGGTACAGTGACAACAAAACTAAACTCCCCCGACTGAAATTTTACGGAAAAAATGGGTGAGAATATGAAATTTATATCAGGTTCCTGATTTTTTAATAAAAATAAAAGGGCATAGGGAGACATCCGCTTCATACAGAGAAACAATTAAACTTTACCGAGTTACTTGAAATTTACAGAGGACTGGGGAGAGGTTACGATATTAATAGTTGATACCTGATTTTGCGATATTTGGACGGAAGAGAGGCCGCCCCCTTTAGGCTTATAATTTGCTTGACATTTTCTGAGATACGCTACATCACTTTTCGATATTTGGTCGGAGGTACTCCTCTAAAACTGCAAAAAAAAATTTAAGTTTTCTTGAAATTTACAAAGGCAATGGGGGAAAGTTATGAACGAAGAGGCAACCTTCCTTGCCCCACACTTGAAGGAAAGTTTCAAGAATTTTCAGGGAAGGTTAGGGGTGCTATTCACTACGGTGTTTGTCAGTATTGTATCGGGGAAAGTGACGTACCTTTAAAAAAATAGAGCAAAATTTAAACATCTCCGATCTACTTGAAATTTACAGGGAACGTGGGAGGAGGTGATTAAATTTATACATGATTTTTAAATTAGTCATTGATTTTTCGATATCTGGTTGGGGAAGGGGAAAATTGAAATAAACTTTGTCGATTTACTTCGATAGCATTTATAGGGACCATTGAGTAGTTGTGAAATTAATATAGGGTACGTGATAGTCCGATATCAGGTCGGAGTGGAGCAAAGGTGGGCAGAGGGTTCCCTTTTGTTCGTTTTTTTTTTCTTAAATTGAAAGTAGAGGGTTGTCCATGAATGGGAACTCGGTACATAATTTTATGTATTTTGCACAGGCTTCTGCCAGACTTCTTTTTAGTAAAGAACTTAAATTTACATGAAATTGGCAGCCAACGTAGAGGGTGCATAATTTTCCAACATTTTAGCAAATGTTAAAGTGGTAAAATTGTTTACTACTTTTACTTTTTCCAATTGGATGAGAAACAGTAATTCTTTGTATGTTATTATAATATAGTGCTTAACTTTCAGATATGTTGAGGAGAAGGATACCTTTCCTTGACAAGCCACTTTTCGATTTTTTTAGCACGAAGGATATGGTTCAAGGCGCAAGGCGCAGCGAAGCGGGCCGGGTTACGCTAGTTGTTACTTAATATTTTCACTTTAAGATTCCACATTTTCTCTTTAAAATACACTCTCCTATCCCAAAAAAATTTTATCGACTTGTGTTAAAGTAGATTTGTTCCCTTGAAGCATTTTTAAATTATACCATCTAAATTGGATAAAAAACATAAACGTCGTCATATTTATTTTTACATTATTAATTTAAAGTTTTGGTGGAAAACCCGAACACTGTACCAACCTTTATATAATATAATATTCGCTTAATTTCAGCACGCGCAATTTCATATAAAAAAGGCATTTTGTATATTCAAAAATACTTTCTGGCTCCAATTTGTCTTTTCAATCAGCTGATCTATTTCACAGCTGATAGGTGCATGAAACTTAATGGAAATGAAATCTTGCGATTTCAATTTCACTATTATTTCGTGCGATACTAAGAACACACAAAAATAAAAAGTACGATTTAATTTGCGATTGAATTCGCAAATCTCAGAGAAAATCGGAACAGGCCTGATAGTAAATATTATCCCACCACATAGAAAACCATTAAAAATGTTTGTCGAAACTTTTTAATACCCTCCACCATAGGATGGGGGTATATCAACTTTGTCATTCCGTTTGTAACACATCGAAATATTGCTCTAAGACCCCATAAAGTATATATATTGTGGGTCGTGGTGAAATTCTGAGTTGATCTGAGCATGTCCGTCTGTCCGTCCGTCTGTTGAAATCACGCTAACTTCCGAACGAAACAAGCTATCGACTTGAAACTTGGCACAAGTAGTTGTTATTGATGTAGGTCGGATTGTATTGCAAATGGGCCATATCGGTCCACTTTTACGTATAGCCCCCATATAAACGGACCCCCAAATTTGGCTTGCGATTGCTCTAAGAGAAGCAAATTTCATCCGATCCGGCTGAAATTTGGTACATGGTGTTAGTATATGGTCTCTAACAATCATGCAAAAATTGGTCCATATCGGTCCACTTTTACGTATAGCCCCCATATAAACGGACCCCCAAATTTGGCTTGCGATCGCTCTAAGAGAAGCAAATTTCATCCGATCCGGCTGAAATTTGGTACATGGTGTTAGTATATGGTCTCTAACAACCATGCAAAAATTGGTCTATATCGGTCCATAATTACATATAGGCCCCATATAAACCGATCTCCCGATTTGGCTTGCGGAGCCTCTAAGAGAACCAAATTTCATCCGATCCGGCTGAAATTTGGTACATGGTGTAAGTATATGGGCTCTAACAACCATGCAAAAATTGGTCCACATCGGTCCATAATTATATAAAGCCCCCATATAAACCGATCCCCCGATTTGGCTTGGGGATCCTCTAAGAGAACCAAATTTCATCCGATCCGGCTGAAATTTGGTACATGGTGTTAGTATATGGTATCTAACAACCAAGCAAAAATTGGTCCATATCGGTCCATAATTATATATAGCCCCAATATAAATCGATTCCCAGATTCGTCCTCCGGAGCCTCTTGGAGGATCAAAATTCATCCGATCCGATTGAAATTTGGAACATGGTGTTAGAATGTTGTATCTAAAAAACACGCAAGAATTGGTCCATATCGGTCCATAATTATATATAGCCCCCATATAAACCGTTGCCCAGATTTGATCTCCTTGGAGGAGCAAAATTCATCCGATCCGGTTGAAATTTGCAACGTGGTGTTAGTATAAGGCCGCTAATATCCATGCCAAAATTGGTCCATATCGGTCTATAGATATATATAGCCGATCCCCAGTCACACAAAAATTGGTCCATATCGGTTCATATTCATGGTTGCCATTCGAGCCAAAAATCTACCAAAATTTTATTTTTATGGAAAACATTGTCAAAATGTTATTACTATAGAAAATTTTGTCAAAATTCTATAGAAATTTTTTTTTAAATTTTATTTCTATAAAAATTTTTTTTCCAAATTTTATTTCTATAGAAAATGTTTTCCAAATTTTACTTCTATAGAAAGTGTTGTCAAAATTTTATTTTGTAAAAATTTTATTTCTATAGAAACTTTAAACTTAATTATATACGTATTTAATCGGCGTTTTTTAGTTTAATATATACTACGTATGGGCTACCTTGTAATTTAGAAGACGATGTGAGGATGTTTTAAGATACCTTGCCATCGGCAAGGGTTACCGCAACCCAAGTAATTCGATTGTGGATGACAGTCTTCAATAGAAGTTTCCACGCAATCCATGGTGGAGGGTACATAAGCTTCGGCCTGGCCGAACTTACGGCCGTATATACTTGTTCTAATTGCAATTTTTGATTTGCACGTTAAAAATTTGAATTTTAATTATATGGAGGCCTGAAAATATTGCGTTTGGCGAATTCGTAAACAACAATGAAAGGTATGGTATATCTTTGTTTACATTTTTATTACAAGTTATTTTCTGGAAGATTCTCGACATAAATCTGACAATTTTTTTTATTTGTTTGCGACCTGTAAGTCTTATTGGAGTCTTTACCAATTCAAAGAATTCAATAATATGAGATAGTTTTTGGTTGTTTCTATAATAAAATCCATATACAGTGACTGACAAAATTTTTCATTTTTTTTTGCTTTCGTGAAATAACATGTATTGTTTTGTAAACCGTTTAACATTTTTATGTTATGTTTCCATGGACAAACATAAAAGCAAAACGTAAATTAAAAATCAAGAAATTAGCTTTATTGTATTAATTCTGAACATTAAATCAAAAAACTAAAACAAATCCAATCAAAAAAATCAAAAAACAAAAACAAATGCTCACAAAAGTATTCGTCGCATCAGTAATCACATTGTATGAGACAGTATTTTGGTCCACTCAGTATTTGGTATGGAGTCCTTTGTTAGCGCAAATGGCTTCCAGTCGTCTTGGCATCGACTCTACTAATGTTTCTTGAGAGATTTTGCCCCATTATTCCTCTAACACTTTTTTAAGGGTTGTCTTGAATGAAATTTGACTTTATCTGATCCACGATTCCAAATGAGACCCTAGTTTTCAATGGCGTTGGTATCTGGGCTTTGCGGTTGCGTTTTGAGATATTTGGTGTTGTGAAGGAGTTACATTTTCACATCCCAGGCCGGGTGTTTGTTTGGGGTCGTTGTCTTGTTGGGACAAGAAGTATTATTATTATTAATTAGCTATCCAACTCCACGTGCTGACTTACAACTACCATTATTTACTTGCTTTTACATATTTTATTTTCAAGGCGGAAGCCTGCACACAAAAATTTTTTTTCTAATTCAATCATCAAATTAATTGATCCAATTAATTTTTTAATTGAAATGTCTTCAATCACGAAAATGATAGTATCAATCACATTTTTAATTGGGCAAAGAAAAATTCTTGATTAAAAAATTAATTGATTTTTTTCAGCAAATTTCAGTTAATTTTTTAATTGATTCAATTAAAAATTTAATTGATGTTGATTGCACAACTCAATTAATTTATTAATTAAAAAGGTAACTATTCTTAACTATGTTCTGAATTGGCTCGGAGTTTTTATTTCGATTAACAAATGATTGTTTGAAATACATTTTTAATTAAAAATTTAAAAAATTAGCACTTTTTTTAACTGAATTAGTCTTCCGAATTTGATTAAAAATTTAGTTGTATCAATTAATTTTTTAATTAAAAATTTTTAAATTTTTAATCATTGACTTAATTAACTTAATGTTTCCATCATGATTAAAAAGTTAATTGTAGCAATTAAACTTCAATTAACTTTTTAATTGGAAATATTTTGGTGATATATTTTGCTGTATGGGGAAACCTTGCTTTATTTCAATAAAACTATTTAATAAAAATGTTAAACGTTTAACAAAAAATACATTTAATTTCAAGCAAAAAAAAACCAATACTATACTTTTGTGAGTCAGTGTACATAAAATATTTATAACAAATTTTCTTTGGTGATCTTTCATGAGAACATTTTTTTAGTTTTTTGGGGTCATATTTCCTCTTTCTCACTTGAACAAAAAACAAACTGGCAACCGTGCTTACAATTACAATTCCTTTTAAATTGCGTAAAAGGGAATAATACTTTAAGAAATCGGTCGTTAACGAGAATATTTGCGAAGGCGTTAATATATGATTTGATGACTTTGGTCATTCACGACAATTTTGGGTCGCGCCCACATCTCCACAACAATGTTTCAAAGTGGAGGTAATATAACTTCTCCATATTTGTATATATGGGTGGTATACCAAAGCGTATTCGACACGTATTTGTTGATGTAAAATACGTCTGGATTTCCAATTTCAAGCAAAACGGATAAAAATTTGAGGTATGTAGATGGTCAAGAACTGCCCAATATAGCCCATCTCCGAACTGCCCAATATAGCCAATCACCGAAAAAAAAACAAATACGTCTCTAATTTTTTACCATCGGACATCCTTTATAGTCTTATAATTTCTCCCTGATCAAGAATATATATTGTCTGAAATCGATATCTCGATGTGGTACAAACGGAATATGAAACCTATGTTGAAAAATATCGACTTTACAACATTCTGCTACCAATAAGAATATAACAATAGGCCATTCTTTGATTTTTTCTTAAATATTTAACGAGAAATAATAAAATCTAAAAGGTATCGAAAGAAATGTAATACCGACCTTCTGAACTCGTTTTTGTGCTATATGAATTGCAGCACCAACTTGAATTAAGTTGCCCAACAAAAACTCACTTCCCAAATAACCTTGGAGGTAAGTTTGTTCAAAATTGGCAAGTAACTTTCAATTAAATTTTCGCAAGGACATATCCTAGGAAGTCGGTACTTTTCTTCAGAATTTCCAAGAACTAAATTGAAGGCATGGACATGTTATGCGTACACAATGTAGTGTTTACATTATAGAACTCATTATTTCCAAGCCTAAGGTATTGCTGTAGGTATGGCACAAATGCTCTTGTTTAGCTTTTTTGAGCTCAACTACTTACCCAGTTTTTGCTGGATGATTACTTTACAATCTCTTGATTGCAAAAGCTATTTGCAATATCACATAACACAGGAGAAGCAACAAGTAATTACCACGTGACCCATCCCAATAAATGAATTTCTTTTGAATTGATAGCAAACAAAAAGCCGTCTTACCTCTCTTCTCCTTGATGTTGAACCCAATCATCGGTTATCACCTCTTCTGTTACCATTTGGGGCGTTGTATCTCCATAAGGATCAACTGTATACACTTCTCCTCCGCCTCCAGTATCCTCATGTTGTTGTATTAAAGCAGCCTGTTCCATTATGGCATCACAATCAATCTGTTCACCATCACTGGTAGTCATAACAACAGCACCATTTTTATCAGTTCCATTGGTCGTTATAATTTCAGCAACCATTTGACCATCTCGAGCCATAAATATTAAATTTTCAGCAGCAATTTGATCGATGTTTGTAGCACCATCAACATCATCATCGTTGGCTATATAGTCAGAAGATGAATTGGCACTGGCCATTAGATCCTCATCACAAGGAGGAGCATGATCTATAATCAATTCATTTGTAGTTTTCATATCACCTCGGCCAGAGGAGCCGACAGTGCGACGTCCACCCACTTGATGATTGATGGAACTGTGGTGTTGTATCCATTGTATTCCACCATATTGACTATCCATTTTTTTGGCAAAAGTTTCGCAGAGTTACAGATTTCCAAAAAGGCAGGCACTAGAATGTGAGAACACAAATTCGTTTTAGCTAATTTGGCAAAAAGGACCCCCCGCCCTACTAATTCCCAAAACAAAAAACACGTTGTCTCTATTTCAAATAGATCCCTGAATTCCTAATGTTTACCCAAAGCGAAAAAGGTATATATCAACAGTGTGAACCGGCCCTAAGCCGCCCATTTATGCACTTAACGCCGTTGCTTTATTTTTTGGCAATTCACAGTTGGCAACTTTTATAAGCTAGACACAATCGTGCCATCTCTTTCTTTTTATTGCTTTGAAGACACTGTATTATCGACAATATCCATGAGCATTGGCAACACTGAGTCTCTCGGACACACACACATAAACATCTCAAAAAGCCGATTGGCCCGACCAACCAACCACCACCAAAAAAATTCCAAGTTATAACTTGGAATTTTTCCCATCTTTTATTATTTGCTTTAAGGTTATGGCCAAATGAGGTTATGACCATTTATTTATTTACATATTTACATTGCAATTGAGCCGCTGCCCTTACACTAATCCCAATTGAATTTTGCATTTCTATTAAAAAACAGGTCAGATATCTTGATTACATCACATGTCACCATATTCATTTAGCGGAGCACGTTTTTATTTTCACCAAAAAGTCGAATAGAATTTTCAACGACAAAGAATATTATATTAATTTGTTTTGGTTATGGACACCCAAAGGCAAATTTGAGGTTATTTTCATTAGAAACATTTTGTACACTTTTTACGCTTGCATTTCGATGAAACTTACAAATTTTATATCATTTCACAGCACAATACAATGGTATTTTCAAGAATTTTTTTAGAAAATGTAGCAAACTCTTTAGGTTTCTTACGCCAACTGACACGAACATACTAGCCGTCTGATGAGCACAAACAACCGAAGACTAATCTTATTGGATAGTTCATTATTGGTTGCGGGTGGGTGGAGGGTAGTGTTTGGGGGGGTAGCTAGCAAAGCAACATATTAACAGTTGATAATACCGTGAAACAATGTAATATATAACGATTTAAAAATATACTCCTAACTATAACATTGTTTCATATTAATGCTCATATTACTTTTCTTAGATTGTGCCTGTTCCATTTTGCACATAATAGATTTGCATTATTGTTCGTTTGCACCACTCAAAAATAGTAGATAAGGCCGTTTTTTAAGTATTGGCGGTTACTTTTTAAAAAAACTAAATGATACACTATCACTATTGCTGATAAACTTCATATTTGTTATTTAGACATGACATTAATTGCAGAAGTTTTTTTTTATCTAGATTTAACGTAGAAAAATGGCAAAATGCCCATATAAAACGATTTATAAACAAACGAATATGTTATGTTGCCACATCTCACTTAATGTGTTAGTGTTTCTTCGCAGTGATGCCATATACTGGTTATCTTCTAATCCAGAGATGTTAAACACGGCAGAGTTGATTTCAATTATTGTATTTGGGTGGCTCACATGCAATACATTACCACTGCAGACACCGTTCTATGGGCCGTTAGCAGAGAATGAAGCCGCCGAGTCGCGCCGCCGATTTTAGCCGCCGCCGACTAGTTTTTACCAGTCGAAGCCGTCGCCGAATTTGTCGACTCATCGCGACTCAAAGTTAGCCGCCAATTAATCAAAAATATTAATTTGAATCAGAAAAAATTATTAATAATGGTTGCATTTTTTGTCAAAATGTTTAACATTCCACCCAAAATCCGTCAGTATCAAGTTGCTATAATAATTTTACAAAAATTTGGCTCAGAACATTTTAATTATGTGTAAATGTGATTGTAAGATAAGTTGTACAACTAATCTCACTACCGTTCGGATAACATAAAATTGATTTTATTATGGATAATTGTCCGCCGTCGATAAGACAAATTTATATCGGCTTAGCCATCAAGCCGCCGCCGCCGGAGGCAAAAAATTAGTATTAGCCGCCGCCGACAAAAATGGGTCGGCTTCATTCTCTGGCCGTTAGCATTACATGTTTCATCTCAATGTATATTCGCTAAAATCTGAAAAAAGCTTAAAATTGTCCCACTATCTGACAAAAAATTAATCATTCACCCAAACTAATAAAACATAAATTAACTTTGATTGTAAGATTGATTGTCCGATTGGTTTGAATACTTTTTATTTAATCATTTAATGGATAATTGGCGGACGCCGAGTAGACATATTTGGGTCGGTTCAGCCCTCAACTTCTACTTCATTCTCATATCTATTTGAATTATTTTTCGGTGTATTAATATAAGACCCATGACAACGCTGCCTCCCAATAAACACAAGCATTGGAGAAATGCTTATATTCAACACGCTTCCAAATATTTTGTCAAAGATTTGGCCTAACATTCAAGTTTTTGATTTGGCCTAACATTTGTTTTTGATTTCGGTTTAAAACCAAGCATTGAATAAATTACAAGTGTAGCTTAACCAACAGACGAAAGGCATGCTTGTCAAATTTATTTGGGCAAAGCCCCCAGATTCCAAGATGGTTGGATGGACAGCTGTTTCGGAATTACCACTTTAGCAACAGCAGGAGAAGAGATTTTAAAGCGAAAATGTTAAGAAAAAAATTTGCCGGAAAAGCCTAATTTTCGAGATCTGAAAATCGGTATTTCCATATATATTTTTGTTAATTCTGGCAGCAATTTTTCATGAAATAAATGAAATTGCATTGAAATTGCGTTCTTGGTAAAAATAGTACATTTTAAAGACAAAATCTTAAGGCCGGTACATGTTCATTCTTGCGAAAAATTTTTATGGAAACCATTATTTCGCACATAGAAAGCGGCGTTTTTTTAGGTAGCTTGGAGCGCTATTTTACAGGAAGCGATATTGGATTAAGTTGGTGGTGTTGCTTGTTTTTACAAAATAACATTTTATTTTTCCTTGGGCAATTGATCTGCTATTCATTTGATCCTTTGTATAGTTTCGGAACAACAATATGGTCCGTGTTTGATTTATAAACCTGCACAAATAGTTTTTAATAAATAAATTATTTCTTAATTCACATTGCAATAAACACAAGCATTGGAGAAGTTCACCACTGTGGTATCACAATGGACTGAATAGTCTAAGTGAGCCTGATACATCGGGCTGCCACATAACCTAACCTACCTATCACATTGCAAATGGCGCCGTGCTATAAACGTCAGTTTTTCAACACTAAAAAACAAAGTATCACAAATGGAAAAAATTTCGCAAATTTTTCGCATTTTTTGGTTTTGTATGGAGTTTCAACGCGAAAACCGAACAGAGTACCGGCCTTTAAGCAAAAATTTTGTCGGAGGAGCGTAGCCTTCGGCCGGGGCTTGAGACTTTCTCCTATGGACAGGGTCCTGTAGGCTAACGCGAACCCAAAGTGGATAGGTCGTCGGGGATTGAAACTTTCTCCCATGGACAGAGTCCAAAGTGGGCTAACGCGTACCCAGGACGTCTCCGGGTATTACTTTTAGGATGATTATGTGCGATGGATACTAAATCGAATATACGTGATAATGAAGACTTTAGGGACCCATAACTCAGTGATGCCATGCGTAGGGAAAAATACTTTTTTGTAGGGATTTTTTCCTAAAGGCCGGTATGCACCTCTAGCGAAAAATTTCATTCCCATAAGAAATGCATTGCTATTTATGCTAACGAAATTTTCGGTAGCGTTCAATCACGTAAAGGCCGGTATGCACCTCTAGCGAAATTTTCGATAGCAAAAACTTATCTAAGTCTACAACAAAAGAACAGGGATGTGTACACAAATTTTAAACAAGCTAATCGCTTTTAAAAATTGTTAATATATGTTCCAAATATTCCTCAAATAAATTGTTTATTATTTACAGACCATTTAAAACTTTTACGCACACAGTAATTGTAATAAATTAAATGTTTGCTGCCAAAATATGCTTTTGACAACCCTGTTATTTTCATTAGAGGTGCGTACCAGCTTATGAAATTGAACGCTACCGAAAATTTCGTTAGCATAAATAGCAATGCATTTCTTATGGGAATGAAATTTTTCGCTAGAGGTGCATACCAGCCTTAAGCTGGTACGCACCTCTAATGAAAATAACAGGGTTGTCAAAAGCATATTGTTACGTTTTTATATTTAGGCGTTTTTAATTACCCGACAATTAAAACACAGTTCTTTTAAATAACGGCAATCTACAATTTATTTACTATGACTTCACACTTTACAATTCGTTCACACTGAAGTTATTCGTTTGACGCTTTAATTAAGACTGACTCGTTAGCAGCATGCGAACGCTTTTATATATGACGGTGTGGCGATACGAGAACATTCTGGTAGCACTTCAATATTCTGGCAACGCCAGAACATTCTTAGACAATGCTAGAAGGATCTACGACCATTAAGTTGTTTACCTGGTGGCTGCCAAACACATACACACTCACATAGATATATGCTCGCATTACTACACCAACAACAATAATGACAATAGACAATGAGATGAAATGAGAATGCAGAATAACAAAGCAAAGGGGTTGCTATTCTATGAGAGAGTAAGAACTAACATTTCGGTAAGCAAACAAAAGAACATAAAAGAAATTCAGGAAAACACTAGAAAATGAATAGATGATTCCAACAAGTGATAGCAAAATTTTATCGTTACAATTTGAAATTTCAAATTAACGGAAACCAATTTAAATAAACTTATATCTATAATTATCAAATTCGTAACACTGCCTCCCGCTTAAGCCTGTTCGTCCCGAACAGGCACAGAACCTGTTCCGTAAGGAGCCAATCGTTCCAGATGTACAACTTTCATCTTTGATCTAGGGCTGTCGTCCTTCTGAATCCGGTATACAACATCATTGATCTTCTTGATGACCTTGTATGGGCCTTCCCACTGTGTTTGCAGTTTAGGACACAATCCTTTCTTTCGTTGCGGGTTAAATAGCAGAACCAATTCTGCTTCTTGGAAGCCTTCAGTATTTACAGCACGATCGTATCTCGCCTTCATTCTGTTGCTGACCATTTTTATTTTGTTGCGCACTGATTCGTGAACTTCACCGAAAGTGTTTGGGATGTCGTTTCTGTTTTCTTCCATGGCGAGCTCATTAGGTTTAGCACCGAATATCAGATCACCAGGCAACTTCAACTCAGTTCCGAATAGAACATTGGCCGGTGTTCGAGAGGTGGAATCATGAATGGCAGATCTATAGGACAGCAAAAACTTTGGTATATGCTCGTCCCAGTCCCTCTGGCCGTTGTCCACCACTTTTCGAAGATGTTCCTCCAGGGTGCGATTAAACCTTTCTACCATGCCATCGGATTGTGGATGTAATGGCGTAGTCCTCGTTTTCTTGATACCAAGGGATTCACACATCTCTTTGAATATGGCCGATTCAAAATTTCTTCCCTGGTCTGAGTGAATCTCGGACGGCACACCGTAGCGACATATCCAGTTTTTGTTGACCACATCCACAATCGTTTTTGCCTCTTGGTTTGGAATTGCATACACCTCCGGCCATTTGCTGAAGTAATCCATGACCACAAGGACATAACGGTTTCCAGAATCACTTACTGGGAAAGGGCCTGCCACGTCCATTGCTATTCTTTCAAACGGGGCTCCAGGTCTATACTCTTGCATAGGACCTCGACTTTTCCTTGTTGGACCTTTCGCCTTCATGCACTTCTCGCAATTGGCTACCCATTCAGCAATTGATTTCTGGCATCCAACCCAGTAGAATCGTTGCTTCACTTTCTCGGCGGTTTTGGTTATTCCCAGATGACCTCCACTGGGACCATTATGGAACTCCGCCAAAACGTCTCTTATTTTGGAATCTGGAACGATGATCAAATTTCGGCTGCTCTTGCCATCTTCGCTTTCCCATTTACGTTGCAGGGATCCATTGACTAGAACTAAACTATCCCATTGAGCCCAGTATGCTTTCATAAGTGGACTTTCGGCTGCGATGTCTTTCTTGCTGGGTTTCTTATTTTCTTGTTTTGCCGAAATAATTTTTCTCAGAATGGGATCTTTACGTTGCTCTGTTGACCAGTCTGTGCCAGATTCGATGTGTAACTGCCTGACATTTACAACTGTCTCCTTTGGTTCAGCCTTCGAGTAGCGTCTGCTTTCTACATTGCTATGTCGTCGTGTCAAGGCTGGCTCAATAACTTGTTTGCCACCTTTTCTATTATCCGCAAAATTTGAATTTGAGTCGCTTGGCTTTGTGGTCGCCTTCTTCTGATTATTGTTTAATGGAGATGGCGAGATTGACCCCGACGTTTTACGCCACGTTTTACATTCCCGGGAAAGATGTCCAGCCTTATCACAGTTATAGCATTTCATTCTAGATTTATTTGCTTGCTGCTTCATTTCTTGCATTATCTGCTTTAGAGCCTCTTTTACAAATTCAATGACCGATTTCGATTCTTCACACTCGGTCTCTACTCTGCGTACTTTGTGAATTTGAGGCCGTGCCAGCAATCTCGCAGTCTCTTGTACAAGTGCAAATGTTACTGTTTCTGTGAATGTAGCTTTTTGTGACGCATATGTTGCACATTTTATGTCTGGGTCTCGAATGCCATTCACAAAGGTCTCAATTTTGATGCGGTCCACAAGTGGGTGACTCTCACCTGGGTATGCCAATAGCACCAACCGCTCAACTTCTGTTGCAAAATCTTGTAGAGTCTCATTTGATTTCTGGACTCTTCCTCTTAATTCCATTCTGAAGATGTCTTGCTTATGTTCTCCACCGTACTTGCGTTGTAGCGCAGCTATTACTTCCTTATAGTTATTTCTGGAAGAAGTTGGGATACTTTGTATTACATCGGCAGCATTACCCTTCAATGCCAACAGAAGTTCAATTGCTCTGTCGTTGTCATTCCACATGTTTCTGGATGCCACCGTCTCAAATTGGAATTTGAAAACATCAAATGAAGATGAGCCATCAAAAACAGGAGTTTTGGTTTTTGGGCCCTCGATTACGCGCACTGGACCACCTTTCATTTCTAGTTCTGACATTTTTTTCTCAAGGTGTAGAAATTTTTCATCGTGAACCACAAATTTCTTATCCAATTCCACAATTTGACTTTCAATGTGGTCTACGCGTTTCTCCATACCTTCAGAAAGTTGTTGTAACTTTTCATTAAGAATTCTAGAATTTTCGTCAAATTTCTCCACCAAAAGAAGAGAATTTTCTTCCATCATTTTTCTAGAATTTTCTTGCATTTTTAGAGCGTTTTCTTCCAGCAATTTTCTAGAATTTTCTTCCATTTTTAGAGAATTTGCTTCCAGTTTTCTAGAATTTTCTTCCATTTTTCTAGAATTCTCATCCATGATTTTTCTAGAGTTTTCCTCCATCATTTTACTCAAAACACTGAGCATTGATGTGTAATCTACAACACTCGAAGCCACAGACGGAGTTTCTACACTGCTGGTATTGACGAGTATTGATTCATCAATGTCTTCCTTATAATCAAACTCATGCGTCGCAATGTCCATATTACGCCGTTCAAACTCTTCCAGTAGACGCTTTTGAAGCTGGGCCTTATTGCCTGTTGTCGGCAGCTCCAGTTTGCTCAATTCCTTTTTTAAGTCTTCCACTCGAAGCTCATTAAACTTCATTGTAGATTTTTTTTTTCCGTTATTTCACTTCCGACACCAATTGTTACGTTTTTATATTTAGGCGTTTTTAATTACCCGACAATTAAAACACAGTTCTTTTAAATAACGGCAATCTACAATTTATTTACTATGACTTCACACTTTACAATTCGTTCACACTGAAGTTATTCGTTTGACGCTTTAATTAAGACTGACTCGTTAGCAGCATGCGAACGCTTTTATATATGACGGTGTGGCGATACGAGAACATTCTGGTAGCACTTCAATATTCTGGCAACGCCAGAACATTCTTAGACAATGCTAGAAGGATCTACGACCATTAAGTTGTTTACCTGGTGGCTGCCAAACACATACACACTCACATAGATATATGCTCGCATTACTACACCAACAACAATAATGACAATAGACAATGAGATGAAATGAGAATGCAGAATAACAAAGCAAAGGGGTTGCTATTCTATGAGAGAGTAAGAACTAACATTTCGGTAAGCAAACAAAAGAACATAAAAGAAATTCAGGAAAACACTAGAAAATGAATAGATGATTCCAACAAGTGATAGCAAAATTTTATCGTTACAATTTGAAATTTCAAATTAACGGAAACCAATTTAAATAAACTTATATCTATAATTATCAAATTCGTAACAATATTTTGGCAGCAAACATTTAATTTATTACAATCATTGTGTGCGTAAAAATTTTAAAAGGTCTGTAAATAATAAACAATTTATTTGAGGAATATTTACAACATATATTAACAATTTTTAAAAGCGATTAGCTGGTTTAAAATTTGTGTACACAGCCCTGTTTTTTTGTTGTAGACTTAAGGCCGGTATGCACCTCCAGCGAAATTTTCGGTAGCAAAAATTTATTTAAGTCTACAACAAAAAAACAGGGCTGTGTACACAAATTGTAAAGCAGCTAATCGCTTTTAAAAATTGTTAATGTATGTTCCAAATATTCCTCAAATAAATTGTTTATTATTTACAGACCTTTTAAAACTCTTACGCACACAATGATTGTAATAAATTAAATGTTTGCTGCCAAAATATGCTTTTGACAACCCTGTTATTTTCATTAGAGGTGCGTACCAGCTTACGAAATTGAACGCTACCGAAAATTTCGTTAGCATAAATAGCAATGCATTTCTTATGGGAATGAAATTTTTCGCTAGAGGTGCATACCGGCCTTTAAATAAATTTTTGCTACCGAAAATTTCGCTAGAGGTGCATACCGGCCTTAAAGTTATAACTGTAGGGAAAAAAGGACAGATTTTTCATTTTTGCTACAAATGTAAGGAATTTTTACAATTTTCAGATTTTACTATATTTTGCAACAAGAAGAGTACTTTTGCTAAACATTTCAAATATTATAAGATCCAAAATATATGGTAGTCAAGGCATCAACTAATTGAATACGTAATTCCCCGTCAATGATGTTATTGTAATGATATTATTTAGAAAAGGTCAGCGGTATCTTTAAAAGATTTTTTTGCTTTGGAATTTAATAATATGAAATAGATTTACTTTTGCAGGAAGAAACGCTTCCATTTAGGTACATAAACATGTGATGGCTTCCCCAACTTGGTGCTTCCCAATACTTTCTAATACAAAGATCACTTCAGCAGTGCATTTGCGGTTCGCTTATATAAATGTAGAATATTTATTCCGGATTATCTTTAAATAACTGTTTTACGCTGTTTACCTTTGGGCAAATTACATTCGAGCCGCGTAGGGAATTTTCAAAAAACTTCCTGGCATCACTGCCATAACTCCGAAAATAGGTCTTTCCGACAAAAATTGATATATATTACATTTTGTGTTTAGAATCCAAAAGTCTACACGCTGGCCAAAAATTGGACCAATCGGACCACTTGTACTAAAGTAGATTTAAGCCGATTTGGAACTAAAACTTTCTTAATTTCTTTGTTCGAATTTTATTATTTTTTTGGGCGGCGGGAAGAAGGGAAGTTTCTTAGGGAATTTTTAAAAATACTTCCGGCATTACTGCATTGCAATACCATTTTAAAAATGGTTATTTTAAACATGTCAATAACTAAGCTTACCAAATAAACACAATATGTAGAGAAAAGCTTACATTCAAGACGATTTCAAACAAAATAAAACAGACATTACCAAATCGGTGTTAGATTTATTGCCTATTTCTGTATGTCGAACGAGCTCTATCGATCGACTGAAATGGAAACAAACAGCTGAATTTATACCCAAAAATCAGCTGTTTCTACGCATTTCAGTCGATCGATAGAGCTTCTTCGACATACAGAAACAGGCAGTTAATTAAAAGCATTCGTTTCGGATATGAGAATGTGGCCGTCAATCTTTAATGCGCTTTACAGACTATCAGTTATACCGGACGACAGTGCTCGTGTCGAACATATCCCATATATTGTGCACATTATAAGTTAACTACGAAGGCATAATCGATACTGCTGCATGTTTATGGGATCGATAACACATTTACCGATTATTTAGTCACCGCCGACAAGTCGTATCGATCCGACACACTGTAAGATTCTTTACAAACACCGACATTCCGGATTAACTGATAGTCTGTAAAGCGCATAAGCCTATAGCCTTAGGCTATGGTCGCACTAGGCAAAAATTTGACCAAAATGAGTGTCAAACATTTTTCCAGAACCATTTTCAAATTATGTGGATATCGGTTTTGGAAAATAATTCTACCATGATGTTAATTATCCAATATGAGCTAAAAATGTTTGGTGGTTTGGCTGTAGCGACGAATTCTATTTTGATTTCTGTCAAATACCGTTAGCCGATAGTGTGACCATACCGATAGTTCATTTTGTTATAAAAAATATTTTTAATAATTTCTAGTAATAATAAAATAAAAAATAAATCTTAACACCACAACACAACCGATCTGTGATCTCCTCACAAAGGAAATTTGCCATTACATACCACCCACTAAAATAATTTATATCCCTCCACATCAACAGCACTATGCAAAACAAACAAATTGCTTTTATTTTGTTTTTCTCGCTTCATGTGGAATGTTGAGAGAAATTTCTATGTGTTTACATTTTTTGTTTTGAGAATAGCTCTTGCAGAAAATATAGGTGTACGGAGAAGGAGGGCGAATAACGATTCTCATTGTGTACGTATAATCTTGCGATCATATGTTGGCTTGCAAGGTACGAAGATGGTATGATAATTTGGTATTACAAATTCCATTTGCATGTCAGACGTATGTTTCATATGGAAACAAATCAATTTAAGCACCTCACGTAATTTCCGCTAGTAAAAAAATAGCTTACTGTCGAACATGTTTTATTTATTTACATATTTACTCAGCTAATAGCAGCCGTTAGTTAAAAATTATAACTTAAAGTTATGTAATCATTTATCATTATATCGTTAAAATGGTCCAGAAAGGACCCCTGGGCCAGTAGGGACCTCTTGAGCCAGTACGGACTAGAGGTGTGCACGTGAGTAATATTTTACTCACGCAAATTCACGACGGAAACATCTTACTCACGCACGATATTGTTTGGTAGGTCTCACGCACACTCACGAAAACAAAATTTGTATTCACACACGAAATGCCGTGACTCACGAAAAATTTTATGACTAATTTTTCTTAGAGACGTATTTGAAAACATTATTAAATTCTTAACATCCCAGGTGTCAATAAAATTGTAAATGAATTCATCTTGTAAGAGTTTTGTGTCCGTGGGCGGGATTTTTTTCGTGAGCGTATTTTTCCGAATTTCGTTACTCACGCACACTCACGAAGAATTTATTTTCGTGACTCTCGTTCATGCGCGACTTTTGGTTTGAGTCACGAACTTTTTCGTGATTCACAATAATTTCGTGTCACGTGCACACCTCTAGTACGTACCACGGCGAGTCATAGGGGACTCCACAGTCGTAGGCAGTAAATATGTGGGTCAGTAAGGACCACTGTCGTCCGGATAAACTTATAGTCTGCAAGGCATATAAAGCATATCAACAAAAGTATCAAATCGATCCCATTGATATTGATAAGAAGTCCCACTTTCAGTGGGTATATTCCATGAAATCTTCAACAGGTTAAATTCACCTAAGACAACACATCATGTTCCGAAATCATATAATTCAACTAAACCAAACGCTTTGCATCGCGAATATATACAACCAGATCGACAAGATTTTCTAGAGTTACATACCGGTTTGACACTCCAGCCGAAATTTCGTTTGTCAAAATTTTCGCAAGAGCCAGGCCTAAAATGTAAAATATCGATAATGACGTATCGCTATAGATAACAGTACTAGCATAGACCAAGAAAATATAGAGACATACCTTGATAATTCACCATGGTTTTGTTTGTTTGCAGTGCGCAGTCATTCCACTCAATTGCGCAGTCAAGTGACTCAATTTCTTTTTGGAAAACGAGAATAACCGTATAAATTAGTCAATTTGCATTACAAAAAAGGTGTGGATGAATAGTATTTTATAAACTTTCACAATATTTGGTGTTTCAACGAGAGAACAAAGGAATGAAAACAAATTAAAGCCAAATTAAAAAAATCACTCAAATGCAGACGAAAAAGAGTCATCTACGGTGTGCAGACAAACTACAGCGCTGTGAATTCACTTGAGATGTCTATACCTTCCTTGGTCTATGGTACTAGGTATGCACACCTTAGTGTGTAAATATAACCATAGCGATAGGCGGTAAGCGAAACATTTTTAACGCGACGACAAATACAATAAGCTAGTCGGCAAATATTTCTTTTTTGGATGTTTCCGAGTGTTTTTGCTCTCCGTACAGCATACTTTTTCAATATTAAACATTGATTTTGGTCTTCCCATAAGAAATACCATAGACCAATTAAAATAGAGTCATACCTTGATAGTTCACCATGGTTTTGTTTATTTGCAGAGCGCAGTCATTCCACTCAATTGCGCATCTGAACTGATGTCAACCAAATTTGGCACGCATAGCTACAATGCTAATTCTACTCCCTGTGCAAAATGTCAACTAAATCGGAGTTAAAAAATGGCCTCTGTGGTCATATGAGTGTAAATCGGGCGAACGATATATATGGGAGATATATCCAACTCTGAACCGATTTCAACCAAATTTGGCACGCATAGTTACAATGCTAATTCTACTCCCTATGCAAAATGTCAACTAAATCGGAATTAAAAATTGGCCTCTGTGGTCATATGAGTGTAAATCGGGCGAAAGCTATATATGGGAGCTATATCTAAATCTGAATCGATGTCATCCAAATTTGGAACGCATAGCAACAATGCTAATTCTACTCCCTATGCAAAATTTCAACTAAATCGGAGCAAAAAATTGGCCTCTGTGGGAAAATGAGTGTAAATCGGGCGAAAGCTATATATGGGAGCTATATCTAAATCTGAACTGATTTGGCTGATATCTGGCAAGTTTTTTGAGACCCATAAAATATTCGGATGTACGGAATTTGAGGAAGATCGGTTGAAATACACGCCAATTATGACCAGATCGGTGAAAAATATATATATGGCAGCTATATGTAAATCTGAACCGATTTTTTCCAAAATCAATAGGGATCGTCTTTGAGCCGAAGCAGGACCCTATACCAAATTTTAGGACAATCGGACTAAAACTGCGAGCTGTACTTTGCACACAAAATACATCAACAGACAGACAGGCAGACGGACATCACTAAATCGGAATCATCAGAATTTAATTCTAAGCCGATCCGTATACTAAAAGGTTGGTCTATGATTACTCCTTGGCGTTACATACAAATGCACAAACTTATTATACCATGTACCACAGTAGTGGTGAAGGGTATAAAAATGAAGCCAAATTAAAAAATCACTCAATTGCAGACCAAAAGCAGGGTATAAAGAGCCCTCTACGGTGTGCAGACAAACTACAGCGCTGTGAATTCACTTTCGTTGTCTATACCTTCCTTGGTCTATGGAAACGTAAACAGGTGTTCGCCTACCGCCTAACGCTATGGTTTTACACACTTATTAGTTGCTTCATCCGAAAATCATTAATAACCTTCTTTTCGATGTTTTCATTCAATCTATTGTGGTGCTGAAAAAAATCCTATCATTATAATACGATCCTCGTTCTCGCCAAAAAAACACAAATATTTGAAAGGAATTTCGATTTTACTGATGTGAGCAGAGCGAGCAGTATTTGTTTTTATCCACATTTTGTAACAACATTTGCTCGCGATTTTATTTGTATGGTTGCTATGCCTTTGAACAGCTCGCTGCTGTGCTGTGTGTTTTGGTGTTTCGTACTTTCTCGTTCATAGTTGGATTTGGTTCGGAGTACGGTGCACGCGCCAATTGTTTTTGCTATTCGCATTTCTTTCAAACTAAGTATGGTTGCGATTTGTGTGTGAGTAGACTAGTGTTGGGGGATTTTAGATTGAGAGTGAATTGTATTGCTCTGATGGTGGTGTGATGGTATGCGCCACTGTGCTGAATTCGTTTTACATTTCGAAGTTTTGTGTGTACGTGCAAGCAGTTGATCAACGCGTTACGTTGTCCGGATAGTGTGCGATGCGACGAGGCGCGTCTTTTACCCATCGACCGATAGACAACCGATCGATTGTATATTGCGTTTATTTTTTTTTTCGACATCAATCGTTTATTTATTTTCCTAAAGCGTGCCCGTATATTGGTGGCAGTGTTCTTGTTGTTGTTAGTATACATATACAACTCGGCAAGGAAAACCGGGAATATGCAAAATAACGGGAAAGACGCTAAGGCCAACAAATGCGAAAATAAATAGAAAATAATTTGTGGAATTTTTTGTTTTTGCAAAATGTATGGGAAACCCCTCTATGATATGATTACGAGAAGAGGTGTCAAGAAAAATCCCTAAAAGAAATATATACAGTGAGAATATCCATATTTGGAAAAAGTTGAAGTTGTATGTTCTGTGTGAAAGAGAGGCGCCACAAAATCTGCATTCCATGCCATAGTAGTGTGTGCTAGGCATTTATGTTGGAGTGTATGAAAAAAAAAAAAAAACAAAAACAAATGAGGATATGTAAGTTAATATATGTATGTATGTATGCTAATGTTGTATAGTGTTTGTGTTTACCCCTTTTGTTTACATTTCCATGCATATGAACTTTGAATATCCTTTGATTTGCAGTGCAAAGCAACTGCATATATTTGTATTTCTCATTTTGTGGTTATCCAAGTGGGGGAAATTTAAGTTTTAACGGTCAAAAGTATACCCCACCCACCATAGAATATCATTCGGTTTCTTAGTCTCCATTTAAGGTTTTGCTTTCAATATTGATTTGGAAAGCGAAGACATTCTGCGTCAGCTGTCGATCAACATCAACCATCAAGTCAGTCAGTCAGTCATGCATAATTGAAGAAATCAAAAATCATATGAAAAAATATAATGATCATTTGCTGGGAGAAGTGCATTATGGAAATTAGTTTGAGTTCGAAGAGTAATGTCTGTTTGGTCGACTAAGTTTCATACTAAACATATGTTACTAATTAATTTCTTTAATTATACTCTATTCTCCACATAACAATGTAGGGAAATTGGGAAAGTATTTTAAAACGTATGGAGACTGAAATCGAAGAGAGTAGGAAAGATAAAGGACAAATTAAATCATAATATGTACGTCGAAGTCAAAATTTCTATGTCAAATGTGAAAAAGACAAAATCCATCAAATTTATTTGATTTGGGCTAGATCTTGCCAATATATGTGGTCAATATTTGGCCAAACCGGGGGATATTTACACAAGTCATAACCTTATCTAAATCTCAACCGTTCTGTAGAAAGTCTGGCATTAAATGTGTGTAGGATGATCACAATAACGTTAAATATGTGTAAATTATCAAATCAGTTGAAGTAAAATCCCATTGGAAATGGGGGTAAAATATGAAATATTCTACCATATTTTCCTAAATCAGGGAGCTATATACAAATTTTAACCTATTTGAACAAAATGTGAATTTGAGGACACTTGGACTTAAACTGCGAGTTGAACACTGCACACAAAATAAAGGGTGATTCTTTTGAGGTTAGGATTTTCATGCATTAGTATTTGACAGATCACGTGGGATTTCAGACATGGTGTCAAAGAGAAAGATGCTCAGTATGCTTTGACATTTCATCATGAATAGACTTACTAACGAGCAACGCTTGCAAATCATTGAATTTTATTACCAAAATCAGTGGCAGAAAATCCGCTTTTTTATCGACAAATTTTGTTCAGCGATGACGCTCATTTCTGGTTGAATGGCTACGTAAATAAGCAAAATTGCCGCATTTGGAGTGAAGAGCAACCAGAAGCCGTTCAAGAACTGCCCATGCATCCCGAAAAATGCACTGTTTGGTGTGGTTTGTACGCTGGTGGAATCATTGGACCGTATTTTTTCAAAGATGCTGTTGGACGCAACGTTACGGTGAATGGCGATCGCTATCGTTCGATGCTAACAAACTTTTTGTTGCCAAAAATGGAAGAACTGAACTTGGTTGACATGTGGTTTCAACAAGATGGCGCTACATGCCACACAGCTCGCGATTCTATGGCCATTTTGAGGGAAAACTTCGGAGAACAATTCATCCCAAGAAATGGACCGGTAAGTTGGCCACCAAGATCATGCGATTTGACGCCTTTAGACTATTTTTTGTGGGGCTACGTCAAGTCTAAAGTCTACAGAAATAAGCCAGCAACTATTCCAGCTTTGGAAGACAACATTTCCGAAGAAATTCGGGCTATTCCGGCCGAAATGCTCGAAAAAGTTGCCCAAAATTGGACTTTCCGAATGGACCACCTAAGACGCAGCCGCGGTCAACATTTAAATGAAATTATCTTCAAAAAGTAAATGTCATGGACCAATCTAACGTTTCAAATAAAGAACCGATGAGATTTTGCAAATTTTATGCGTTTTTTTAAAAAAAAAAAGTTATCAAGCTCTTAACAAATCACCCTTTACTTACCAGACATATGGACATAGCTAACTCAACTCAGAATTGAATTCTAAGATCATTGGTATTACGTGGGTCTTGCCTTTATCTTCCTAGGCGTTATATACAAATATACCCTGCATCACAGTAGTGGTGAAGGGTATAAAAACTAAAAAAAAATTGGGTCATACCGATCAAGAACAAAAATCTGAATCAACTATTTACGCATAAATGGCAAATCATAATATGGTCGTAACTTCAAGACACTCAATTAAAATTTCATGCATGTCGATTTAAAACTGCGACTTATTTATGTTTAAGAAATCGGGGAATAGGTATACAGTGTGACTGATATGTGATCAACTTTTTTTGATATATTACATTCAGAAAAAAATTATTACTCTCAGCTTCTTCGGCTCAGAATGAATAACAAAATCTTTAATGTAAAGATAAAATATTCACAGAAGAAAATTTCACGAAAAATTTTCCAATTAAAATTTTAATTGATCTTTAAAAATTATTAATTAAAAATTTAATTGATTCAACAAATTTTTTAATTGAAACAAAAATCAATCACAAAACTTTATAATTGATAATTAATGTTTTAATTGGATCAATTAATTTTTTAATTGACATTTGGTTCGTGGTTCTCTAATGACCATGCAAAAATTGGTCCACATCGGCCCATAATTATATATAGCCCCCATATAAACCGATCCCCCGATTTGGCTTGCGGAGCCTCTAAGAGAAGCAAATTTCTTCCGATCCGGCTGAAATTTGGTTCGTGGTGTTGGTATATGTTCTCTAATGACCATGCAAAAATTGGTCCACATCGGCCCATAATTATATATAGCCCCCATATAAACCGATCCCCAGATTTGGCTTGCGGAGCCTCTAAGAGAAGCAAATTTCATCCGATCCGGCTGAAATTTGGTACGTGGTGTTGGTATATGTTCTCTAACAATCATGCAAAAATTGGTCCACATCGGTCCATTATTATATATAGCTCCAATATAAACCGATCCCCAGATTTGGCTTGCGGAGCTTCTAAGGGAAGCAAATTTCATCCGATCCGGCTGAAATTTGGTACATGATGTCAGTATATGGTCTCTAATAACCATGCAAAAATTGGTCCACATCGGTCCATAATTATATATAGCCCCCATATAAACCGAGCCCCAGATTTGACCTCCGGAGCCTCTTGAAAGACCAAGATTCATCTGATGCAGTTGAAGTTTGGTACGTGGTGTTAATATATGGCCTCAAACACCCATGCAAAAAATTGGTCGAAATCGGCCCATAATTATATATAGCCCCCATATAAGCCGAACCCCAGATTTGTCCTCCGAAGCCCCTAGGAAGAGCAAAATTGATCCGATTCGGTTGAAATTTGGTACATTGTGCTAGTATATGGCCGTTAACAACCATTCGTAACTAAGTCCATATCGGTCTATAGTTATATATAGCCCTCAGATAAATCGATCCCCAATCACACAACAATTGGTCCATATCAAGTTCATAATTGTTGCCCCCATAAAAGCGACCCCCATATTTCAATTCTGGCTCTCCACGTACCGTGCAAAAGTCCACATCGATTCGTAATTATTTGTAGACTTAACATACCTATATATAACTTGTTTGTCTAATATATACCACGTATCTACTAACTCACAATCCATAGTGGAGGGTACATAAGATTCGGCCTGGCCGAACTTACGGCCGTATATACTTGTTTTAGTGTGTTATTGTTTTTTATTTGGCTGGATAAACACAGAGAAGGAATATTATCACCTTCTTTTGACTGGGGAACATGAAAACTTTTTTGCTGAGTTCTCGAAATCAGATACATAATGTCGAAGAAAATAGCATGGTTGCGACAAATATGTTACATGTTCACCGTCCAAAAATAATATTTTGCTATAGGACAGATCTTCCCAACCCAATTTGATTTGCGACCAGCCCCCCCCCCCCCCCCCCCCCCAAATGACAAACGCTGCTATAGAAGGTGTATAAATTAGAGGTGTGCACGTGAGTAATATTTTACTCGCGCTCACGCACATATATATTTTAATAGGACTCACGCTCACGAAAAGAAAATTTGTACTCACGCACACTCATGCACGAAAATTATTTAAATGTCGTATCTCACGAAAAATGTCGTGACTCACGAATAATTTTAGGAGTAATTTACCTATATAACCTGACTGAAAACATGAGTATGATTCAAATCGAGATCGTTATAAAACTCTTAACACTTAGGATGTCACTAAAATTATAAATAAATTCAACTCGTAAGAATATTATGTTCGTAAGCGAAATTGTTTTCGTGAGTGTGTTTTTCCGAAATTCGTTACTCACGCACACTCACGCTCGACATTTGGTTGGTTAATCACGCTCACTCACGCCGTTGCCATCAGCGTGACTCCCAACTCATGCGTGAGTCACGAAAATTTTCGTAAGTCACGACAATTTCGTGTCATGTGCACACCTCTAGTTTTAATTCCTTCTCTGGGTGTAGATTAGCCCGTTATTGTGACAGCCCGTTATTTTGGCCTCACTTACACTATTCAGTCCATTGTGATAACACAGGTGGTGAATTTCTCTCTTATCAATAGGTGCTCCCAATTCTATGTTTAACTCTAGGGGCCTCCTTTTTAGGAAGTGAAGCACTTAGATAAGCTTTAAAACACTAAAAAATTGCACCATCATTACTGAGAGGGGATAATCCACTGCTGAAAAATGTTTTGTTGTTTGATGGAAACTGGGATTTTGAACCCATGACCCTTTGTATGCAAGGCGGGCATGCTAAAGATTGCACCACTGTAGCCCCCCCATATAACCACAAATAGCAATAGTTAGAGCTCTCCCGTATTTAAGTGGGAATAAATCTTTTGTTTATCGAATCATAAATCGTTACCGTGATACTGGCGGTGTTGCATCGCATCCAAAAATTGGGCGAAAAAACATTAACAGCACCAGAAAAAATTCGAAATGTGAAGATTTGATCGAAATGCACACCCCAAATAATCGTGATCTAAGTACATAGCGAGAACGGATGCAACATATTGAAAAATGAGCTTGGACTAAAGTCTGAGGCGTGGTGTACACAGACCCCGGGGAATAAAAGATATATAGATTTCTATACTGATGGCTCCAAATTGAATGGACAAGTGGGGTTCGGAGTATATTCTAAAGATCTGGAAATTCGTATAGCGAAAAGATTACCTAATCACTGTAGTGTTTTTCAGGCTGAAATATTGGCAATAAGAGAGGTGGTGAATTGGCTGAGAAGTAATGTTCCAACAAATATTGGCATTAATATATACTCAGACAGTCAACCTGCAATAAAATCCTTGGACTCTGTGTTCCTTAACTCGAAAACGGCCATAGACTGCCGCAAATCCCTCAACGAGATGGCTGAGCAGTACAACATTCACCTAATATGGGTGCCTGGCCATAGGAACATACCGGGGAACTGCGAAGCAGATGTGTTTGCAAGGATACGAACTACCTTACATATTCCAGGGGAACTAGAATCTGTTGGTATGCCTCTGGTCACCTGCAAGCTCTTACTGCGTGAGAAGGCTGTTATGATGGCCAATATTCGATGGGAGAATTGCAAGGGTTGTAACGACACCAAGCCAATATGGCCCCATTTAAACTTAAACCGCACACTAGATATGCTAGTGTTCTCAAGGCGTCAGATAGCACTCCTGCTATAACGGGTCGCTGCCTGTTAGGCGAATTTGCAAAAAACTATAGGTGCGAAGTATAATGACTATTGTATAGACTGTCATGATGTGGAGGAAAAGGAATCAATTAAACACCTCTTGTGTGAGTGTCCTGCTTTTTGTGTAAGGCGTAAGCGAATTTTACTTAGATTACTGGCGGACCTGGAAAACGTTAACTTAAGCAGTTTGTTAATGTTTTTGGAGCAATCTGGTTGGTTCCACAAAAGTAAATAATAGAGAAGGTTCAGTGGTTAAGACTACAAGTGCCCATATGTAATAGGTACTTTTAGTTAAATGTGGTATCACAATAGACTGAATAGTCTAAGTGAGCCTGAAATTTAATCGGGCTGCCACACTGAAAAAAATATTGTCGTGAGGTCAAAGATTTCATGTCTTTAAAATACGAATACAAATTTTGCTTAGCATAGAAGACGCATTTCTCTAAAATAAAGTTATTTTCCTTGTCCAAAAGTCGATAAACTTTTCAATGAAGTCGTATTGTCCTTATAATTAAGTGATTTGACTTAAAAATGGGTTTCTTAACATGAAAGAAAAAATTTATAGGCTAAGGCCAACTTGACTTTAATAATTCAGAAAAATTCTTTAAATTTAATAAAATTGTCTTTAAATTTGTTGTCTTTTTGCATCTTGACTACAAAGCAAAAAATCGTTCAAATATAGGACATGTTTTTCAAAACTTTATTTTAAAGAAGTTTTTTACTTCAAACATAGCAAAATTTCTACTGGAATTCGAGTCCTAATTTGGAAAATAAAGTTGCCGTTAACTCGTTTTTAAAGGACTTTGATAGCATATGAAGAAAAAAGCTGAGAAAGCGAAAAATTAAAATTTGCTTCCTAGAAGCAAGTGCACAAAACCTAAATTTAAAAGAGAATTGTGTCTTAAAAGTATGCTTACTTGTATTCTCCGCTTCTTTGGCTCGGAATCAATACCAAATTTTTTAAAGTAAAGACAAAATCTTTGGAACCGAGTATGCTTTTGTTTCAGTGCACTTTAACCTAACCTAACCTAAAGTCATTGAAGATTCAAAAAGCGCATGAGCTCACCGACGCACAAAAAAGTTCGATTGGAAAGATCCAAGAAGCTGCTTCGTTTGCACGAAAGGGGCTAGATACCGCTTCTGGTTTTCTCCGATAAAAAGTCATTCCAAATTGAGCAGTTTGTGAATAAACAATACAATCGGGTTTACTTGCCAAAGAGGTCAGTTGAAAATTTACACCTTCCATTGGCCACCAAAACTCAAGCGTCGCCAATGGTAATAGTGTGGTCCGCCGAAATGGTGGAGTGTGGTCCCCGCTCGGATTCACCGTGAACTCAAAACAAAAGTCAAATGTTGTCGGGAAAATGACAGTATGACAGTATTGCAGTCCTGGCCAGAGAAATATTTCGGCCAAAGTCCATGGACATTCCAAAAGGTTTCAGCACTCAACCCGCGCCAACCAAGAATGGTTTAAAAATGAGGTCCTTCGTTTCTTTTCTACCGCACAATGACCACCAAAATCCCCGGATCACAATCCATAGGACTTTTGCATCTCAGGCATTTTGAAGAGTAAGGTTGGCGGTTGGCATTAAAAAATACCAATGTGTCGATTATCTCAAGACGGCGCTTAGCGGGGAATTGTGGGGTATCATTGGTATAGGTTTTGGAGAACATAAAGGGGGGTACATGATTATGGGTGTCTTGTCACAATCTGAGCAGAAATGTCTAATATTAGGAGCTATAGTTTATTTTGCACCAAAAGAGTTAGTATGCCACTAATATTGAGTCCATTATTAAAAAAAAGAGGAAATCGGTCAATTAGTTGTGGGTAATAAATCCAAATTTCTGCAAATAGAGCAATAGATTTATGTAAGAGCTACATGTAAGTCTAAATACGATCAGCTAGTACATCAAAATTTGAAATTTGAATAACATAGCTTAATAAAAATGAGTATTATGGCCAAATATGACAAAATCGAGCGATGCATATATATGGGACCTACATCTAAATCTGAACCAATTTGTATAATATTTTGCAGGTATGATTGATACCACAGAAGGTCACTTTGTGTAAAATTTGAGTACGATCAGTTAATAAATGAGGCCCCTATGGTCAAAAATAAGGTTATTAGGGGCAAAATTTTCAAAATCGAGCGATACATATATATGGGAGCTATATCTAAATTTTAACCGATTTCGATGAAATTTTGCACATACAGTTGGTGCTATAGAAGATTACATTTAGCCAACTTTGAGTACGATCGGTTGATAAATAAGGGTTTTACGGCCAAATTTGACCAAATTGGGCGATACATATATATGGGAGCTATATCTAAATCTGAACCGATTTCGATGAAATTGCGCACATACAGTTAGAGCTATAGAAGATTACATTTAGCCAACTTTGAGTACGATCGGTTGATAAATAAGGGTTTTACGGCCAAATTTGACCAAATCGGGCGATACATATATATGGGAGCTATATCTAAATCTGAACCGATTTCGATGAAATTGCGCACATACAGTTAGAGGTATAGAAGATTATATTTAGCCAACTTTGAGCACTATCGGTTGATAAATAAGTGTTTTATGGCCAAATTTGGCAAAATCGGGCGATACATATATATGGGAGCTATATCTAAATCTCAACCGATTTCGATTATTTTTGGCACATATTGTCAGTACCATAAAATATTCGATTAAGCCAAGTTTGAGTAAGATCGCTTAATAAATAAGGTTTTTATGGCCAAATTTGGGAAAATCGGGCGATACATATATTTGGGAGCTATATCTAAATCTGAACCGATTTAGATGAAATTTTGCAGACTTGAAGAACGATGAAAAAGATTACTTTTTGCCAAATTTGTTGACGATCCGTTTGAAAACAAACGCAACGTGACCCCATTTGTCGAAATCGGGCGATACATATATATGGGAGCTATATCTAAATTTGATCCGATTTCTTCCAAATTCAATAGCGTTCGTCCTTGTTCCCAAAAAAACTCCCTGTACAAAATTTCATCAAAATCGGTTAATAATTGCGACCGGAATCCTGTGAACAACAAATACATGGACAGACGGACGCTAGATCGACTCAGGAGGTGATTCTGAGTCGATCGGTATATATTTTATGGGGTCTAAAATCAATATTTCTGCACCCAGAGAGGAATATGATCACCTCAAACATGTTTTAAGAGCAAAATGTTATTTTTGGGTGGTGACCATGTAACATGGTTTTCGCAACCATGTTATTTTCTCGGAAATCATGTATCTGAATCATGAAAAAATAACATTTTAGTGACAAACATGTTACATGGTCACCATACAAAAATAACATTTTGTTCTTGAAACATGTTTGAGGTGATCATATTCCTTCTCTGCGTTTGGTAGGCACATTTTTTGGCCGATCAAACTTCCCAGCAAAAAATATTTCAGCAGTAAAATTTAGTTGCGCTTTTTGGTATACAATAAAGTAGGCAATGCATCCACACTGCATGTATCGGCGGCAATAACGTTTACGTTATTGCAACCAATTCATGCAGTATAGATGCGCGAAAGGTAGTGCTGTTTTCCTTCATACCAATAACAATATTGCTCACATCTGAACAATATTTCTATTAAAATGATCAATTATATCAGCGCTATATAGAAGCTGCTCTAAATCGGGACATCGCCCACAAAAATCAGCGCTGATTCGGTTGTTTTGTAGAGGCAGTTGGTACTGCATCTCTCCCTTACAATCCTGCTGAAATAGTGCTCCATTTTTTGCTGGGTTATTATACCCTGACCACTATGTGGTTTAGGGTATAAAAATTTTGATTACATTGTATTTTCGTTATAGTTTCGTCGGTTAAGGCACCGCATTGTTTTTGGTACTTTTGCTTTCAAGAAATTATTCTCAATTTGTTGCTGCGAAACGTATGTATTTCATAGGCATGTAATGCTGTAAATATGTATCTCTGTGTGGCCACAGTACTCCTATAATGGATAAAATTCTTTATATTCCTGCAGCATTGTGGTGTGGATGACGATTTACATATGCAACTATTGGCGATAGTGTGATTACAAGTTAACAACAATAAAAAAACAACCAAACAAACAAACAGCGATAATGACGATTAACATCAGAAACATTTCCATGCTTCAACTCCTCCAGTTCCTCGCCACCAATGTCGTCTGTCAGTTCGAGGGCCCCATTGGTCATTAATATTCCAATCATTTGCTATTTTGTTTATAACAATCTTTTGTTGGATATGGATAGTGGTGATGGTGGCTCTGTGTGCCATTGCTGGTAATGGAGCTGCTGCCTATTGTTGCTACTGCTGGGGCTGGTGCCTTGGATGATGTTTTGATGTGAATATTATTGATGTTAGAATTTGTTTTCTTGCTCTCTTTGGGTAGTAAACGCATTTTGTTATACATCGATCGTTAAATGTTCGCAAGCACTTTCTTATACAAATACATCGGGCGCGGGCGTTTTAATTTTGTTTTCTTTATTCGTGACAAAGCGCATGCGCGTACGCATATCTATTTCTTTGCGCTTTCCTTCAAAAGAACCTTCTTCGAAGAATGTTAGTTTCAAGTTTACAAGAATTGCAAAAAAAAAGTAAGACAAAAAAATGAGAAATTATGTTTTCTGCAAACAAAAAAGGCAAAATTGTTTTGCGGTTGATGTTCTATTAAATGTAGAAATAATTCCATACTTGCGTTTTTATTCTGGTTCGTGGCATAAATTGATTGTGGGCTCATTTGGTCGGTGACATAAAATCCATAAATTTATGTTGAATTGTTTTCGATATTTTGTCCATAAGTTCTTATGGCGAGTTTGTGTTTTTGTTTTATTTTCCGCAGAATTTTGATAAAAATCCGCATATAAATTAGTTTGGAAAAAAGAGAGTACGGCGGTAATATCTATAAAAGTGATCGTTGGAGGAATTTACAAATGCTGAATATTGGAGTGGAATATTTATGATAAAGCCTACACTGGCTTCGAATCTACCGTGGGCCAAAAAATCTGAAATGCAAATTGAAAAAGTGCACAGAAAAAAATATCACCAAAATATTTTCATTTAAAAATTGATTGAAGCCGGAAACAATTTTTCCATTAAAAAACAAGTAAGGAAAGTCTAAAGTCGGGCGGGGCCGACTATATTATACCCTGCACCACTTTGTAGATCTAAATTTTCGATACCATATCACATCTGTCAAATGTGTTGGATGCTATGTATATAAAGGTTTGTCGCAAATACATACATTTAAATAGCACTCGATTTGGACAGAATTTGATAGACTTTTACAAAATCTATAGACTCAAAATTTAAGATGGACTGGGGTGGAACACAATGTTAGTAAAAACAAGTATATACGGCCGTAAGTTCGGCCAGGCCGAAGCTTATGTACCCTCCATCATGGATTGCGTAGAAACTTCTTCTAAACACTGCCATCCACAATCGAATTACTTAAGTTGCGGTAACGCTTGCCGATGGCAAGGTATCTTAAAACCTCCTAACACCATCTTCTAAATTGTATGTAAGTCCATACGTGGTATATATTAAATCAAAAAAGATCGATCCAATACGTATATAATTCAGTTTGACAAAGTAGACATAAAATTTTGACAAAATTTTCTACAGAAATAAAATTTTAACAAAATTTTCTATAGAAATAAAATTTTCACAAAATTTTCTATAGAAATAAAAATTTTGACAAACTTTTCTATAGAAATAAACTTTGGACAAAATATTCTATAGAAATAAAATCTTGGTAGATTATTTTTGACTCGAGTGGCAACCATGATTATGAACCGAATAAAATTTGAACAAAATTTTCTATAGAAATAAAATTTTGAAAATTTTTCTCAAAATTTTGACAAAATTTTCTATAGAAATAAAATTTTGACAAAATTTTCTATATAAATAAAATTTTGGTAGATTATTTTTGGCTCTAGTGGCAACCATGATTATGAACCGATATGGACCAATTTTTGTGTGATTGGACCAATTTTGGTATGGTTGTTAGCGACCATATACTAACACCACGTTCCTAATTTGAACCGGATCGGATGAATTTTGCTCCTCCAAGAGGCTCCGGAGGTCAAATCTGGAGAACGTTTTATATGGGGGCTATATATAATTATGGACCGATATGGACCAATTCTGGCACGGTTGTTAAAGATCATATACTAACACCATGTTCAAAATTACAACCGGATTGGATGAAATTTGCTTCTCTTGGAGACTTCGCAAGCCAAATCTGGGGATCGGCTTATATGGGGGCTATATATAATTATGAACCGATGTGGACCAATTTTTGCATGGTTGTTAGAGACCATATAACAATATCATGTACCAAATTTCAGACGGATCGGATGAAATTTGCTTCTCTTTGAGGCTCCGCAACCCAAATCTGGGGATCGGTTATATGGGCGCTATATATAATTATGGACCGATGTGGACCAATTTTTGCACGGTTGTTAGAGACCATATACCAATAACATGTACTAAATTTCAGCCGGATCGGATGCAATTTGCTTCTCTTTGAGGCTTCGCAAGCCAAATCTGGAGATCGCTTTATATGGGGTCTATATATAATTATGGACCGATGTGGACCAATTTTTGCATGGTTGTTAGAGACCATATACCAACATCATGTACCAAATTTCAGCCGGATCGGATGAAATTTGCTTCCCTTTGAGGATCCGCAAGCCAAATCTGGGGATCGGTTTATATGGGGGCTTTATATAATTATGGACCGATGTGGACCAATTTTTGCATGGTTGTTAGAGACCATATACCAACACCATATACCAAATTTCAGCCGGATCGGATGAAATATGGTTCTGTTAGAGGCTCCACAAGCCAAATCTGAGGGTTCCTTTATATGGGGGCTATACGTAAAAGTGGACCGATATGTCCCATTTTCAATAACATCCGACCTACATCGATAACAACTACTTGTGCCAAGTTTCAAGTCGATAGCTTGTTTCGTTCGGAAGTTAGCGTGATTTCAACAGACGGACGGACGGACGGACGGACGGACATGCTTAGATCGACTCAGAATTTCAACACGACCCAGAATATATATACTTTATGGGGTCTTAGAGCAATATTTCGATGTGTTACAAACGGAATGACAAAGTTAATATACCCCCATCCTATGATGGAGGGTATAAAATATGGGAAACATTTAAATCTGAAGCAATTTTAAGGAAACTTCGCAAAAGTTTATTTATGATTTATCGCTCGATATATATATGTATTAGAAGTTTAAAAAATTAGAGTAATTTCTTCAACTTTTCGACTAAGCAGTGGCGATTTTACAAGGACAATGTTGGTATTTTGACCATTTTTGTCGAAATCAGAAAAACATATATATGGGAGCTATATCTAAATCTGAACCGATCTCAACCTCATTTGGCACGCATAGCAACAATGCCAATTCTACTCCCTGTGCAAAATTTCAACTAAATCGGAGCAAAAAATTAGCCTCTGTGGTCATATGAGTGTAAATCGGGCGAAAGCTATATATGGGAGCTATATCTAAATCTGAACCGATTTCAACCAAATTTGGCACGCATGGCTACAATGCTTATTGTACTCCCTGTGCAAAATTTCAATTAAATCGGAGTAAAAGATTGGCCTCTGTGGTCATATGAGTGTAAATCGGGCGAAAGCTATATATAGAAGCTATATCTAAATCTGAACCGATTTCCACCAAATTTGACACGCATAGCTATAATGCTAATTCTACTCCCTGTGCAAAATTTCAACTAAATCGGAGCAAAAAATTGGCCTCTGTGGTCATTTGAGTGTAAATCGGGCGAAAGCTATATATGGGAGCTATATCTAAATCTGAACCGATTTGGATGATATTTTGCAAGTTTTTCGAGACTCATAAAATATTCGGATGTACGGAATTTGAGGAAGATCGGTTGATATACACGCCAATTATGACCAGATCGGTGAAAAATATATATGGCAGCTATATCTAAATCTGAACCGATTTTTTCCAAAATCAATAGGGATCGTCTTTGAGTCGAAACCAAATTTTACGACAATCGGACTAAAACTGCGAGCTGTACTTTGCACACAAAAATACATCAACAGACAGACAGACAGACGGACATCGCTAAATCGACTCAGAATTTAATTCTAAGACGATCGGTATACTAAACAATGGGTCTCAGACTTTTCCTTCTTGGCGTTACATACAAATGCACAAACTTATTATACCCTGTACCACAGTAGTGGTGAAGGGTATAATGAGTTATATTTTTTAACCGCCACCATATAATTTTGAAGGGAGAATAATAAGATTCAACGTATCCTGAAATTTGGCCTATGTATTGTAGGACCACAAATAGGTACAGTATGTCAAGAAAGTGTTTTGACAATACGACAAAAATTATGTTTTGTTCCAAAATTAAATATAATTTAATTTTAAAAAATATTTTATTATGTATTTTGCAAACTATACATATTTTATTTTTCTCAAAACGAATTAACAACTCGATTTTTACTTCAATTATTTCTGGAATTTGAAATATTTGGCAATGTCAAAAGACTTTCTTGACATACTGTATGTATAGGTCCATGGTTTGGTATAGCTTCCACATAGACCGATTTGACGTCGTGGGTGTCTAAACCTCCAATTTTTATTGGAATGGCCTGAAATAGGTGTGTTTGTCATCTAAGCATCTAGACACTGTAATTTTCATATGATTCCAAAAAGTTTTTCAGCGATGGATTATCACACCTCAGTAATGCTGGTGACATTTCTGAGGGTTTCAAAGCTTCTCTAAGTGGTTTCACTGCAATGTGCAACGCCGTTCGGACTCGGCTATAAAAAGGAGGTCCCATGTCATTGAGCTTATCATGGAATCGGGCAGCACTCAGTGATAAGAGAGAAATTCACCAATGTGGTATCACAATGGACTGAATAGTCTAAGTGAGCCTGATACATCGGGCTGCCACCTAACCTAACCAATTTTTGCATGGTGGTTTGATGCCATATGTTGACGTTACGTACTAAATTTCCAACGGACGGATCAAATCCAAAGGCTCCGAAAGCAAAATTTGGAGATCGATTTATATGGGGGCCCGATTTCAATTATGCTCAAGAATTGTCGTGTTACGAAAATTTTCTTGAATCACGCAAATCCATTCATTCGAGTCACGAAAATTGTCGTCAATCCTGCGAGAGCTTGAGGCTTTAAACGTTGTTCGCGACTTCTAAAGTGCAGGCCACTAGAACACCATTCTACAAAATCTAAACATTTTGATTTTTGTCATCATATTCTCCCCCCAATTTCATAATTTGCACCTAACCATGTAAAATCTGGTGATGCTCAACAAATTTGTCTATTGAATATGAGGCATTTGTTGTTGAATTGTGTTTGTAGATGCTTGACAGAGAAACCAATAGAAACATTCTGAATTTCCAACAATACCGTTAGAACAAAATGAGAATGAGCACATGCACGCGTATGATAGCAAGCAAAGAGCTCACTCATCAGAGAATACAGAAAAAAATTATAAATGTCTGTGTAAAATGTATATTTTTCAATTTTGTAGTTTCTTAAACCCTGGTCTACTCAATTATAAAATCGTCATACATTTACAAAACTGAGTATAGGATTTTCGACACAAAAATGTTACATGTTCCCCGTCCAAAAATAACATTTTGGTCATATTCCTTCTCTGTGTGTACTTTACAAAATATCTCCAAAATTGTTCTGGCAAGTTTGGTGCAATTCATAGCATAATTCTGTCAATTTTTATTTAAATTTTTTGTCAATTCTTCAACTTCAACAAACCACATACAAATTTTTTCGTTTAAATTCAAAAATATTTGTTGGGGATTAAACGTAACGTTTAACAACAAATATTTTGTACTGTTGGATGCTCAACAAATTACTCACAAATTATGTTATTGAGAACACATATTATTTGTTGCCTTCTGATGGTAACGATTGCTAACAACTTTTTTGTAGTAATGGTTATTAAAAGAACAAATTAGTTTGTTGCAGGAAAATTAACAAATTTTGTTATTGGTTTTCCAACAAAAGTTATTGGTTCTCAAACATATTTTTATCTGTGTATAACTCCCATATAGACAGAACTCCCGATTTGACACCCAATTTTTATTTGATTTCTCTGAAATTCAAAATGTAGAGCAATTTTAGTACCACAAATAGGTTTGTTGGATATTATGTGTATCGGTCCATGTTTTGGTATAGCCCCCATATGACCGATTACCCGATTTGATTTCTTGGGCTTCTAGACTCCGCTTTTTTTTATCAGATTTGACTGAAATTGGAAATATGGTGCTACTTTAAGTGTACCCAGATCTGTGCTGAATTTGTTTTTTTTCGATCAACGTTTTGATAAAGCATTCATATAGACCGAACTCTCGATTTGACCTCCTGGGCTTCAAGACACCGCAATTTTTCTCATAAAATTCGAATTTGTTTACATCGGTCCATATTTTGATAAGTCCCCCCCGACTGACCGATCTCCCCTGTTTTCAATTCTTGGGTATCTAGACACCGAAATTTTTATCCCATTGTTCTGAAATTGTAAATCTGGAGGTATTTTGGAACCATAAAAGATATGTCAATTTTGGTTTATATCGGTAAGGGTTTTATAAGGGTAAGGGTTTTATATCGATGCCCTCATTCCAGAGTACGCTAAGTCGACTTGGCGTGTTTTGATGGAGTTCGTAGTTTTTTATTCGGATTTTTGTGAATTACATCCTGTCAAAATTTCGAATTTTTTTGACACTTCTATCAAAAGTTATGATTAATATTGTACTTAGCCTGTGACAAAAGTTAAAAAAAAAAAAATCCAATGTAAAAAGGTCAAAAGGCTTTGTTCGGTTAAAGTGGTCTAAGTAATTTTTAGCCATGTTATATTATCACCATTTTGAGATCGTAAATACTAAAAAAAACTATAATAAATATGATTTTAAGACCGAAAATAATGGAATTTCTATCTTATACTGGTTTTGAGAAATTTCAAAAACAAAACTTTGAACTTTTTAGACTTAGCGTACTTTGGAATGAAGCAGTCGATATAATCCTTAGGCTTTGATTGCAAACAAAGACATTTCTATAATTATATAAAATCGAAACATTTATTTACTTTTTCAAAAATGAAGAATTAAAAATAAAAAAAATTAAATTAAAATTCAAACATAAAAATTAAGTAGACTTTTTGGTTCCAATTAGGTATCATTTAAATTGTGCCCACTCGGTACAGGAGGTCTATGATACCTCATGAACCGAATATCAATAAATATGAAAAAAAAACTCTCTCAAAAATGTTGGTTTCAGAAATTAAATCGGAAATTCACAAAAATTTGGAGACTATATATGGATCTATAAAATTTTTTTTTTTTTTGACAAAAAATGTACACTAACCCCCATTTTCATGAAGCTCCGTTAGTGCTACGTTAGCTAACTAAATTTTAAACCGATCTATGGACATATCTGTCATCTTGCCCAAACATTCTATATCCCAGTTAGGAGCTTAACTGCTAAATAATTTTTAGTTAAAGTTAACTGGAGAAAAGATATTTGCAATTTACTTTCTGTTAACTGACAGTTAAAGCCTAACGGAGCTACATGAAAATAGCCGTAAATTGTATAAAAATATATGAACCAACTATGGTAATTTTTTTTTTGAGATTTTAAAAACGCTGTATAACGACTTTTAGCCAATTTGGATTAAAAATAGAAAAATAAATTCTGAGGTTGGTATAAATGAAGGAAATGGAAGTCCTTAATGCCAAATTTGATGATGATAGCTCCATTTTTGAACCATGTGCTTGATTAAAATAGACCGATATACAGACCTTCTGTAATCAATAGATCACTACGAGTATTCTATAGTGAAGAATCAAGACAAAAGCATGAGGACTCAAGTTTTATTTATATAAGGATTTGTAAGTCGGTTTTTACTTTTAATTCCTGTCAGGTTTGAACACCTGTGCGTATGATTGGTATTAACTCTACATTGTTATAGCATACTCATACGTCACCTGGGAATCACCTAATGAATAACAAATAAGAAAAGCACCTAGCATCGGTAGTTTGTAATGAAAATCAGAGAGGAAACTCTTACGCTTGTTTCCATTTTGGGAATTTTCAAAATTTTAAAATATTTACTTTTTCATAATTTGCAAATCATTTTCATCAAAAGAGGGTATTAAAACTGGGTTTTTGACATTAAGACGCTTCCACCAAGAATACCAAAATAAAAAACAAAAAAAAAAAAAAACAGGTATATACGGCCGTAAGTTCGACCAGGCCGAATCTTATGTACCCTCCACCATGGATTGCGTAGAAATTTCTACGAAAGACTGTCATCGACAATCGAATTACTTGGGTTGTGGTATCTTAAAGCTTCTTAACATGGTTTTCTAAATTGTGAGTTAGTCCATACGTAGTATGTATTCAGCGTTGCCAGAATTGTTTCACAAAAAACCGCTAGATTTGTCCAAAAAACTAGCCAAAAAAAGCTAAAAAATTTTAAAAAATAGCTAGAAAAAAAAGCTAAAAATTTTTGTATCAAAAGTCACATTTTTGATTGAAATTTAACAAACTTAAAGGCTTTATTTCACTTATAATGCATATCATTTTAATTGTATTCATTTTAATTCAAATTCTGTGAGACTGTAAAAAAATCTAAGTCATATTAGCTCTGTTTGCGTATTCGATTACTATCACAAGTTTTTACTGGAAGTCCTTCGTTTATATTTCCTAGTAAAAACATTTTTCCCAGTAAACTTGCAATTGTCAGCTGGTTAATCATCAACAAGTCCAATGTGCGATATATTGCAGAATGTCACATAGAACTGCATTAGAAAATATCAATATATTTCGTTTTAACTGAATTAATGATAAATTCGTGAACGTGTACACTTCTCCTAATATTACCCAAGAGAATAAAACCCATTCTTACTGTCTTGCAAGTTTATATTGAATAACTTTTATTCGTAAATGTAAATCCATTCCATTAATATATAGCAGATTTGTTTTGATCCTATCACTACCAATTTTTTATTGAGTTGTTTTGATGTTAAAAAAAATAATACCACATTCAAAACTTTATTTCCTTAATTATTTCTATGTTCGGTTCCAAAGATTTTGTACACTAATGATTTTGGTATTGATTCCGAGTCAAATTTGAATTTATTCGTTTTTTCACTTTTTTCTTCATGAGCTATCACAGTGCTTTAAAAACGTGCTAACGACAACTTAAATTTCCAAATTCAGACTCGACTTTAAGTAGAAATTATTCTATGTATACGTTTTTAAAATAAAATGTTGAAAAACCTCCTCTATTTTTGAACGCTATTTTGGTTTGTGGTCATGATACAAAAACTCCACAAATTTAAAGACTATTTCATTAATTTTAAGAATTTTTAGAATTGACCCTAATAATTTACTGACAGTTTATATAAGGAATTTGGATGGTAATAGTAGATTTAAAGTTTACGATAACTTTTATGAATACGAGGAAAAAAACTTTACAACAAGGTGTATTTGGTTCAAAAATGCCCGGAATAATTATTAATGTTTCAATTGAGCTTTGAAATATGTGGAAAAGCTTATTCTGGCAGCAAGGCTTAGATAAAAACGAAGTTTTATCCATATTTCAATAGGAACATGTCGAAAATAAAAAAAGCCAAAAATAGCTAAAAGGATCATGAAAAAAAGCCAGAAAAAAAGCTAAAAGCTAAATGCATTTTTTTCCCGCTAAACGTCTTCAAAAAAAGCCAAATCTAGCGGGAAAAAAGCTAAATTGGCAACGCTGTATGTATTAGACAATACGTAGAGAGCCAGAATTGAAATATGGGGGCTATATAAAATTATGAACTTGATATGGACCAATTTTTGTGTGATTGGGGATCGATTTACCAATTTTTGCATGGGTGTTTGAGGCCATATATTAAAGCCACGTACCAAATTTCAACTGAATCAGAAGAATTTTGGTCTTCCAAGAGGCTCCGGAGGTCAAATCTGGTGATCGGTTTATATGGGGGCTATATATAATTATGGACCGATGTGGACCAATTTTTGCATGGTCATTAGAGACCATATATTAACACCATGTACCAAATTTTAGCCGGATCGGATGAAATTTGCTTCTCTTAGAGGCTCCGCAAGCCAAATCGGGGGATCGGTTTATATGGGGGCTATATATAATTATAAACCGATGTGGACCAATTTTTGCATGGTGGTTAGAGACCATATACTAACACAATGTACCAAATTTCAGCCGGATCGGATGAAATTTGCTTCTCTTATAGAATTCGCAAGCCAAATTTGGGGGTCCGTTTATATGGGGGCTATACGTAAAAGTGGACCGATATGGACCAATTTTTGCATGGTTGTTAGAGAGCATATACTAACACCATGTACCAAATTTCAGCCGGATCGGATGAAATTTGCTTCTCTTAGAGGATTCGCAAGCCAAATTTGGGGGTCCGTTTATATGGGGGCTATACGTAAAAGTGGACCGATATGGCCCATTTGCAATACCATCCGACCTACATCAATAACAACTACTTGTGCAAAGTTTCAAGTCGATAGCATGTTTCGTTCGGAAGTTAGCGTGATTTCAACAGACGGACGGACGGACATGCTCAGATCGACTCAGAATTTCACCACGACCCAGAATATATGGAAATTATGGGATCTTAGAGCAATATTTCGATGTGTTACAAACGGAATGACAAAGTTAATATACCCCCCTCCTATGGTGGAGGGTATAATACTCACAAAAATCCCCAATAAATGTTTAGCAAGTTTTAATGAAAACAAGTATATACGGCCGTAAGTTCGGCCAGGCCGAAGCTTATGTACCCTCCATCATGGATTGCGTAGAAACTTCTTCTAAACACTGCCATCCACAATCGAATTACTTAAGTTGCGGTAACGCTTGCCGATGGCAAGGTATCTTAAAACCTCCTAACACCATCTTCTAAATTGTATGTAACTCCATACGTGGTATATATTAAATCAAAAAAAAAGATCGATCCAATACGTATATAATTCAGTTTGACAAAGTAGACATAAAATTTTGACAAAATTTTATACAGAAATAAAATTTAAACAAAATTTTCTATAGAAATAAAATTTTCACAAAATTTTCTATAGAAATAAACTTTTGACAAAATTTTCTATAGAAAAAAAATCTTGGTAGATTATTTTTGGCTCAAGTAGCAACCATGATTATGAACCGAATAAAATTTGAACAAAAAGTTTTCTATAGAAATAAAATTTTGACAATGATGAAAATTTTATTATGAACCGAATAAAATTTTAACAAAATGTTCTCTAGAAATAAAATTTTGACAAAATTTTCTATAGAAATAAAATTTTGGTAGACTATTTTTGGCTCTAGTGGCAACCATGACTATGAACCGATATGGACCGCTTTTTGTGTGATTGGACCAGTTTTGGTATGGTTGTTAGCGACCATATACTAACACCACGTTCTAATTTGAACCGGATCGGATGAATTTTGCTCCTCCAAGAGGCTCCGGAGGTCAAATCTGGAGAACGTTTTATATGGGGGCTATATATAATTATGGACCGATATGGACCAATTCTGGCACGCTTGTTAAAGATCATATACTAACACCATGTTCCAAATTACAACCGGATTGGATGAAATTTGCTTCTCTTGGAGACTTCGCAAGCCAAATCTGGGGATCGGTTTATATGGGGGCTATATATAAAGGGTGATTTGTTAAGAGCTTGATAACTTTTTTTTAAAAAAAACGCATAAAATTTGCAAAATCTCATCGGTTCTTTATTTGAAACGTTAGATTGGTCCATGACATTTACTTTTTGAAGATAATTTCATTTAAATGTTGACCGCGGCTGCGTCTTAGGTGGTCCATTCGGAAAGTCCAATTTTGGGCAACTTTTTCGAGCATTTCGGCCGGAATAGCCCGAATTTCTTCGGAAATGTTGTCTTCCAAAGCTGGAATAGTTGCTGGCTTATTTCTGTAGACTTTAGACTTGACGTAGCCCCACAAAAAATAGTCTAAAGGCGTCAAATCGCATGATCTTGGTGGCCAACTTACCGGTCCATTTCTTGGGATGAATTGTTCTCCGAAGTTTTCCCTCAAAATGGCCATAGAATCGCGAGCTGTGTGGCATGTAGCGCCATCTTGTTGAAACCACATGTCAACCAAGTTCAGTTCTTCCATTTTTGGCAACAAAAAGTTTGTTAGCATCGAACGATAGCGATCGCCATTCACCGTAACGTTGCGTCCAACAGCATCTTTGAAAAAATACGGTCCAATGATTCCACCAGCGTACAAACCACACCAAACAGTGCATTTTTCGGGATGCATGGGCAGTTCTTGAACGGCTTCTGGTTGCTCTTCACTCCAAATGCGGCAATTTTGCTTATTTACGTAGCCATTCAACCAGAAATGAGCCTCATCGCTGAACAAAATTTGTCGATAAAAAAGCGGATTTTCTGCCAACTTTTCTAGGGCCCATTCACTGAAAATTCGACGTTGTGGCTCGTTAGTAAGTCTATTCATGATGAAATGTCAAAGCATACTGAGCATCTTTCTCTTTGACACCATGTCTGAAATCCCACGTGATCTGTCAAATACTAATGCATGAAAATCCTAACCTCAAAAGAATCACCCTTTAATTATGAACCAATGTGGACCAATTTTTGCATGGTAGTTAGAGACCATATACCAATTTCATGTACCAAATTTCAGACGGATCGGATGAAATTTGCTACTCTTTGAGGCTCCGGAACCCAAATCTGGGGATCGGTTTATATGGGCGCTATATATACCAACACTATGTACCAAATTTCAGCCGGATCGGATGCAATTTGCTTTTCTTTGAGGCTTCGCAAGCCAAATCTGGAGATCGGTTTATATGGGGTCTATATATAATTATGGACCGATGTGAACCAATTTTTGCATGATTGTTAGAGACCATATACTAACACCATGTACCAAATTTCAGCCGGATCGGATGAAATTTGTTTCTCTTTTAGGCTCCGCAAGCCAAATCTGGGGATCGGTTTATATGGGGGCTATATATAATTATGGACTGATGTGGACCAATTTTTGCATGGTTGTTAGAGACCATATACCAACACCATGTACCAAATTTCAGCCGGATCGGATGAAATATGCTTCTGTTAGAGGCTCCACAAGCCAAATCTGAGGGTCCCTTTATATGGGGGCTATACGTAAAAGTGGACCGATATGGCCCATTTTCAAATCCGACCTACATCGATAACAACTACTTGTGCCAAGTTTCAAGTCGATAGCTTGTTTCGTTCGGAAGTTAGCGTGATTTCAACAGACGGACGGACGGACGGACGGACGGACATGCTTAGATAGAATTTCACCACGACCCAGAATATATATACTTTATGGGGTCTTCGAGCAATATTTCGATGTGTTACAAACGGAATGACAAAGTTAATATACCCCCATCCTATGATGGAGGGTATAATACTCACAAAAATCCCCAATAAATGTTTAGCAAGTTTTAATGAAAAAAAAAAATAAGAAATAGACTCTGAAAACATCAGCAATAATTGAAAAATTAAAAACAAAAATTTTTTTGTCATACCAGCTTGTCAGTTCAAATAAGATCAAGATTTCGAAGACCAACACCAGCGGTAATCGTCTTCCAATAGCAGTTTGGTCTATATTCTTGAGTAATAAAACTGGGTGCTAGATCAATATGAATGTGAACCATCTTCATTATTTCTATATATTTTTGATATATTGTCCAAAGAATGTGAGAAATAAATACAAATACATTAATGTGGGGTTAACATTTAGGCCCGAGTCCTCACGAAATAACTTCACAATTGTAGAAAAATGTCATAGTCAAGCTGTGTAAAATTATATATTAGCCATTGACCCCCTATAATAAAACACTGTGTCCGGTTCTAGTCCAAATGCTGCACTTCCATCCTTTTGTATGTCGTAGTATAAAGAGGAGCAACGTTTTTTTTTTTAATTGTCACGAATCTTTGTCCTTCTTTTTTAATGTAGAAATAAAATTTTCATGTAAACCTGATTTATTATACTGAAGTGATTTCGAACAAATCGCCAACTTTATAAAAATTTCCCACCAAATCCCCAAGACCCTAACTCAAACATTTCGTCCCCATCTAGGTTATGTTAGGTGGCAGCCTGATATTTGAGGCTCACTTATACCATTCAGTCCATTGTGATACCACAGTTGTGAACTTCCTCTTATCAAGGCACCTCCTTTTTACAGCCGAGTCCGAACGGCGTTACACATTCCTGTGAAACCACTTAGAAGCTTTGAAACACCCAGAAATGGCACCAGCATTACTGAGAGAGATAATCCACCGCTGGAAAACTTTTTGGTTTTCGGTCGAAGCAGGAATCGAACCCACGACACTTTGTATATAAGGCGTGTATGCTAACCATTGCACCGCGGTGATTTCCCATTCTATTATGGGCACGATTCGTACTGTTGTTCTACGACAAATGTTGACCTTCCCATTAAATTTGTTCTACCTCAACAATTTTCAATTTCGATGGTAGTAATGTAAACACTGTATTATGTCTCATCGTCCACAAATGCAAACAGCACCTACTACATATATCATAGTTTTGTGTTTTTTGTTTTTGTATAAAAAGTGAAAAAAAAACAAAAACACAAATTGACACAAATTATAAACCGCTCCAAATCGGACAATTGTGATCGTTACTTTAATGGCGACGACGGTGAGATAGCAATGGCGAGGTATGTGCGTAGATGACGCCATGAATGCGAACAAATGCAAACATAATGCAAATATCCACCACACATTTGGAAAAAAATACCACCCAACAACAAGCAGAATAATAGGAGTGATTAATAAATAGATAAACAAATGCCTAGTTAAAATGGGTGAATTTCAAAATAAATGCTAACATTTTGTGTCCATTCTCCCACATATTTCTTCTTAGAAATAATTTCTATTTCTGAGAAAAATAAATGAATAAAATTTAGTAATTTCGTCAAAATAATTTCATTACTTCTCGATAATCGATGATTATCGTTTTTTCGTTACATGTGTAAAGTTTCTGAGAAAAATGATTCATATTCCATAGCATTTGAAATAATGAAAAGTATTTTATATACGGTCAAAAGTTCGAATACTGCGAATCTTAAATGACCTTCACAATGGAATACACAAAGAAAATTTCATTAAAATTGAGACATCGAAATTATTTCATTTACATAACGAAAAGTTTTCATTACGAAAATGAACATATTCGAAAAGCTTCGTTAGTCAATAAGGATATAGAGATCAATATGTAATGTAACAAAGTAAAGTAGTATATTTTTTAATTATTAATATTTTTTTTTTATTTTATTGTATAAAAGCCAAAAAATATCGGAAATAACATACACGGCTGCCACTCGAGCCAAAAATAATGTACCAAAAATTTGGAGCAAATTTTACCAAAAAACTACCAAACAAAAAAATCTTTTATTTATATTAAAATTTTGTCAGCCATAATTTTACTTTTATAGAAAATTTTGTCAAAATTTTATTTTTATAGAAAACTAAATCGGGACATCGCCCACAAAAATCAGCGCTGATTTGGTTGTTTTGTAAGCATTGGTACTGCCTCTCTCCCTTACAATCCTGCTGAAATAGTGCTCCATTTTTTGCTATGAGGTTAAATCTGGGGATCGGTTTATATGGGGGTTATTTTTTTATCAGCCATAATTTTACTTTTATAGAAAATTTTGTAAAAATTTTATTTTTATAGAAAACTAAATCGGGACATCGCCCACTAAAATCAGCGCTGATTCGGTTGTTTTGTAAGCAGTTGGTACTGCCCCTCTCTCCCTTACAATCCTGCTGAAATAGTGCTCCATTTTTTGCTGGGAGGTCAAATCTGGGGATCGGTTTATATGGGGGCTACATATAATTATGGACCGATATGGACCAATTCCAGCATGGTTGTTAGAGACCATAAACTAACACCACGTACCAAATGTCAACCGAATCGGATGAATTTTGCTCATCCATGAGGGTCCGGAGGTCAAATCTGGGGATCGGTTTATATGGGGGCTATATATAATTATGGACAGATGTGGACCAATTTTTGCATTGTTGTTAGAGACCACATACTTACACCATGTACCAAATTTTAGCCGGATCAGATGAAATTTGCTTCTCTTAGAGGCTCCGCAAGCCAAATCTAGAGATCGGTTTACATGGGGCCTATATATAATTACTGACCGATGAGGACCAATTTTTGCGTAGTTGTTAGAGACTACATACTTACATCATATACCAAATTTCAGTCGGATCGGATGAAATTTGCTTGTCTTAGAGGCTCCGCAAGCCAAATCTGGAGATCGGTTTATATGGGGGCTATACGTAAAAGTGGACCGATATGGCCCATTTGCAATACCGTCCGATCTACATCAATAACAACTACTTGTGCCAAGTTTCAAGTAGATAGCTTGTTTCGTTCTGAAGTTAGCGTGATTTCAATAGACGAATGGACGGACAGGCTTAGATCGACTCAGAATTTCACCACGACCCAGAATATTTATACTTTATGGGGTCTTAGAGCAATATTTCGAATCACAAAGTTAATATTCCCCCCATCCTATGATGGAGGGTATAAAAATTTCGTTTTTATACCCTAAACCACATAGTGGTCAGGGTATAATAAGTTTGATCGGCCAAAAAATGTGCCTACCAGAAATATTGATTTTAGACCCCATAAAATATATACCGATCGACTCAGAATCACCTACTGAGTCGATCTAGCGCTTGGTGTCCGTCCGTCCGTCCGTCTGTCAATGTATTTGTTGTTCACAGGATTCCGGTCGCAATTATTAACCGATTTTGATGAAATTTGGTACAAGGAGTTTTTTGGGCACAAGGACGAACGCTATTGAATTTGGAAGAAATCGGATCAAATTTAGATATAGCTCCCATATACACAGAGAATACAAATTGGTTGTAACAATCGAATTTATTGCCAACCTCCTTGTGGCAGTTGTAGCAACTACCAGTTTGCGGTTGTGTCACCCGACTGATTCGGTCGACACAACTAATACCACACATGGTGTTGGTTGGGTTTGCCGACGATATTGGTTGTGGTGACTACCTTCATCATTCGGTTGTGTTGTCCAACCTAAATAATACTCATGACCGAATTAAAAACATATTTAAAATCACATTTACTTCACATTGAAATATTATATTTTATTTTATTTACATATATGAATAGTGGTACAAATCCGCTAAATGTATGTAATTAGTAGATACAAATTTTTGCCTAGAATCTCTACTTATTGCATCAAAATGTATCCACACCCAGATTCTTAGACCAAAAAAAAATTTTTGATGGTGTAGCATGGTTGCCGCAACCCTCTTATTTTCTCGGACATTATGTACCTGACTTCGTTTAGTAGGATTTTCCACATCCAACTGCTTTCGTACCTATAGAAAAATTTATCACAAAAATTTGTTTATAGAAACTTTTTCCAAAATTTTATTCTTATAGAGATTTAACAAAAAAGATTACTAATTTGGGTGGCAACCGTGGTGGTAATACAAATTTATATTCTAAGTTATATACGTTGCATATTCATGTTTTAAGATAATAAAGTACTTAGAACCATTTTTGTTTTGTAAAATTTTTTAAATTTAACGAAAAATATAGTAGGGAAAATTGTTTGGGAATGTATGGGAAAGTAGGGAACTTTTTTTGTCCTTGTAGGGTAAACCGAACATTTTCCGTGGCACCATTGACTATGAGCTATAGTCAGATTGACACAAAGCACCCATAGACATGTACCACTTAATTTTCTTAAATATGCAACTGCGGTTTATCTCCCAGACCTATTTGTTACCCCACAAATGCTTATGATTACTAATTCTGTAATGGTTGTTTAGGGTATGATATAGTCGGCCCCGCCAGACTTTCTACTTTACTTACTTGTTTAATTTAAAAAGGAATATCATTTTGTCATTTTTATAGTGAATATTCGTCAAGAAATCGTAACGTCAAAACTTTAATTTTAAATTCTTAAAAGATCGAAATCTCCTCTTCCCAATATGGAGAAAGTTGCCAAAGTCTTAAAATCAGGAGCCAACTATTTAAAATTTTAAATTCCCATAAAAGTCTAAGTTTTCAAAATTTTTCAAAAAGTCGTAAAAATGAAAAAAAGTCTTCTTAAGTGAATTACCTTGTGCCAAATTTGCACGCAGAATAAGAATTAGTGATTTACTACTTCCTTGCAAACGATGAATTTATTCATATTAACTGTCTAATCTAATTTCTTTGATATATGAATTTTACCTTCTCTCTGTTCTAAAAGTATTCACAAATGAAAATATTTGTGTTTTTTTTTTAATTTTCGACTCTAAAGATACTCAAAAAACTCATCTACAAGATTCGATACGTAAGAACATAATAAACATAATGACTCTGCCATCATTCTCAAATTGATAGACCATTCATCTTTTGTGGAAGATCATAAATTCCGGCGGACAACGATTTCCCTCTTCAAAGGAGGATTTATTTATGGTTTCTTGTGAAATGCGTGCGTTGATTAATACAAATGAACTTCAGAGATGGATCTGAATTTGTTACTTAATTGTCCATGGACAACTTTGGCACATAATCACTTAAGTAAAACAAAAACAATGGAAATGCGTGCAAATAGATCTCTATGAATAGATGTTAATAAGAGAGACACTTAAAAAAAAAACAGAAATGTGGACTGGACCTTTATAGACAACTTAACAGCCTGTTTCTGTATGTCGATCGAGCTCTATCGATCGATTATTTGATTTTAGACATTTTTTAAATGTTACCGTTCGTCTGGATCGAACTGCGGATATACAGTGCGTAAGCCAACACACTATCCACTGGGCCACGTAGCTGTTATTGTCATCAGCAGCAAATTATCACTATAACTATCAACGCACAATAATTGTGGGTGCCCATGAACTGATGTAAAGAAACTTTATTTAACAGAAACATAGCTTTAGTTGCCCACTTTCTTAAAAATATAACTTTTGGAAACGGAAATAATTTTACATATATTCCAAAAAATTTCGCGAGCTTACGAAAAGATGATCGGCATCATATTACTCTATTAAATTTTTACTATGAAACTTTAAAATGTGTCTTATTATAGACTTGAAGTCAGAAAATAACATTTGATATAAACGAAATGGACAGCGATTTTGAAACAAAAATAATTTTTTTTATTACAAAAATAAATATTTTTGTAAAAACAATTCTTTCGGTGATAAAAGTTTGAAATTTTCGAAGAAATTCGAAAAACTCTAACAAAAGAACAACGTTTTCGATACATGTTTTTCAAACGTTTTTGTTTCTTTGTGTGTATAAACTCAAAAAATATCAAGCTTTACGGTAGAGTTATTAGTTGGAAGATTGCAACAATAGGGTTGACCAATCCCGCCAAATAAAAGTTCTATACACATTCAGTTTTTGCTTTTGTTTCATAATTTTTGTACAGTGTATGATAGATTTTGCGATCATATGATTTGTTTATTTAGTTGATTTAAATAAAACAGCTGATCATGGCCTGGATTTAACGTCATGTGGAATTCTTTAGCTCTCACATACGACACAAATGTACGCAAATAATGATTTTGCTGTGTTATAGTGCGAGTGTTTGGTGGTTTAGTTTATTTGTTTTAGTTGGTTTTTTGCCAATGTTGTTGTTATTGCTACTAGTGTATTTCATTTGTTTGATAATAAAATAAAGTATTTATAAAAATGCCGCTACATTGTCATTGAATACAGGCAATTAATTTGTTCCAATTTTCAAAACAAACACAACAAATGATCACCCCAAACAAATAGAATTTCTTTTGTTTTGACTGTTGGGGGAAGGGGTAATAATTTGCATGATGCAAAGCGATTCTCTTTCTCTTGAGCTCTCATATTTGTTTGAATTGAAAATAGAATTGCGTTGCTGCTTTTTCTCCCTCTCTCTCACTCACTTACTTCTCTATTTATCTCTCATTGCCTGCGTTGGGTTTGTTGGTCTACCCCATCATGGCATGTCTGTCACCCTGTCTGTCCTTCAGAATATTTAGTCAATCAAGTAATGCCATAATGGGTGGGGGTGGGGTGGTATCGGTATGGGAGGGCACTGATGGCATGCATACCGCCAGAATATGTGCCAATATGTTTTTTTTTTGTTTGTGTAGTTGTAGTTTATTGTTATTTGTTTTTGGGTGTTGGTTGGTTATTTTAATTCTTTAGCATGCATGCGATGATGAGAGTTGATTGTTTCCCTACTTCTTCATCTAGTTCTCGTTGGGCCAAGTTAAACAATTGAAATCATTTGATGTTATAAATAAATTAGTGTTCTTTCATCATTTACCCATACATATGTTTAGATTTTTGTGTACACACATTTTCTAAAAGCATCCAAACATTATAATGTGAGTTAGTGGGTGACTCTATACAAGTGGTTGGGAAAATGTAACGCTTTCACTTGAAGTGAATCCTTAAAAGGCAAGGAAATTGGGTATCGTACGGGTTAGAGCCGAGAGTCATTAAAAGACGATTTTCACTTGCAAACAGCTTCTTCAAAGGTGACAAAGGAATGGTTTTTGCGACGCATCGATTTCAAAGGATTGCATAGAAAGAAAATTAAGGGACACATGTTTTTCTCAATCTGAACATAAACGCCTGATATTAGGAACTATACTTGATTTTAAACCTATAGAGTCAATATGCCAGTAAGAGGAAATCGCTCAATTAGTGTGGGTAATGTAGCCAAATTTGTAAAAATCGGGCAATATATTTATATAAGAGCTTTGTGTAAATCTGAATAAGGTAGGCTAATACATTTAAAATTTAAATTTGAGTAACATTGGTTTATATATAAGAGTGTTATGGCTAAATTTGGGAAAATCGGGCGATACCTATGTAGAGGCTATATCTATATCTATATCTGAAAAAATGCGCAATGTGTCCACGGTTGCCACTTGAGCCCAAAATAATCTACAAAAGTTTGGAGAAAAAATTGGTATTTTGCAAAATTTTAATTCTATAGAAAATTTTGTCAAAATTTTATTTCTATAGAAAATTTTGCCAAAATCTTATTTCTATAGAAAATTTTGTCAAAATTTTATTTCTATAGAAAATTTTGCCAAAATCTTATTTCTATAGAAAATGTTGACAAAATTTTATTTCAAAAAAAAAATTGAATAGTTTGCCAACATTAGAAAATAGAAAAGTTTGCCAACATTTTATTTCTATATTAAATTTTGTAAAAATTTTGTCAAATTTTATAACTATACAACATTTTTTCAATATTTTATTTCTATAGAAAATTTTGTCAACATTTTATTTCTATAGAAAATTTTTTCAAAATTTTATTTCTATAGAAATTTTTTTCAAAATTTTTATACCCTTCACCACTACTGTGGTACAGGGTATAATAAGCTTGTGCATTTGTATGTAACGCCAAGAAAGAGTGGTCATAGACCCATCTTTTAGTATACCTATCGGCTTAGAATTAAATTCTGAGTCGATTTAGCGATGTCCGCCTGTCTGTCTGTCCGTCCGTCTGCCTGTATATGTAATTTTGTGCACAAAGTACAGCTCGCAATTTAAGTCCGATTGTCCTCAAATTTGGCATTGGGCCGTTTCTTGGGACAGAGACATTCGCTATTCGTTTTGGAAAAAATCGGTTCAGATTTAGATATAGCTGCCATATATATTTATCCCCGATTTGGTCATAGTTAGCGTGTTTATCAACCGATTTTCTTGAAATACGGTACATCCAAATATTTTATGAATCTCGGAAATCTTGCAAAATATCAGCCAAATCGGTTCAGATTTAGATATAGCTCCCATATATATCTTTCGTCCGATTTAGACTCATATGACCACAGAGGCCAAAGTTTACTACCGATCTTCGTGAAATTTTGCACAGAGGGTAGAATGGACATTCTACCAATGCTTGGTAAATTTGATTGAAATCGGTTCAAATTTAGATAAAGCTCCCATATATATCTTTCGTCCGATTTAACTTATATGGCCACAAAAGCCAGAGTTTTGCCGTGATTTGCTTCAAATTTTGCACAAGAGGTACGTTTAATAGTATCGTTAAGTGTGTCAAATTTTGTTAAAATCGATTCAGATTTAGATATAGCTCACATATATATCTTTCGCCAGATTTGGACTTATATGTCCTCAAAAGCCAGAGTTTTGCCCTGACTTACTTCAAAATTTGCACAAGCGGTACTTTTAACGATACTATTGTATGTGCCAAATATGCTCAAAAGCGATTCAGATTTAGATATAGCTCCCATATATATATTTCGTCCGATTTGAACTTACTCAAAATCCAGGGTTTTGCCGTGATTTGCTTCAAATTTCGCACAAGGAGTACGTTTAGTAGTATTTGTTGAAATCGGTTCAGATTTAGATATGACTCCCATATATATCTTCCGTCCGATTTGCACTCATATGACCAGGGGGGCCAAGGTTATACTCCCATTTACGTGAAATTTCGCATAGATAGCAAACTTATTCTTCTAACTATACATGTCAAATTTAGTCAAAATCGGTCCAGAGTTGGGGTAATATGGTAGACTGTTACACATTTTAGACCCATTTTCAATGGAAGTTTCCTCCAATTAACTGGATAGCGTTAGCCGATTTAAATTTTAATTCTAGAGATTTTGTAGAAGTAAAAAATTGTCTCCTTTATATAACTTCCAGCAAATGTGAAGTAGTTGAGATGGTAACACAAATTTTGGCCTACATAGGGGTGAAGGGTATAATATAGTCGGCCCCGCCCGACTTTAGACTTTACATACTTGTTTTTCTATAGAAAAGTTTTTCAAAATTTTATTTCTATAGAAAATGCTTTCAAAATTTAATTTCTATAGAAAATTTTGTCAAATATTATAACTATAGAAAATTTTTTCAATATTTTATTTCTATAGAAAATTTTGTCAACATTTTATTTCTAAAGGAAATTTTGTCAAAATTTTATCTCTATTATAAATTTGTAAAAATTTTATTTCGTTAAACAATTTTGTAAAAAATTTATTTCTATAGACAATTTTTTCAAAATTTTATTTCTATAGAAAATGTTGTCAAAATTTTATTTCTATAGAAAATTTTGTCAACATTTTAGTTCTATAGAAAATTTTGTCAAAATTTTATTTCTATAGAAAATTTTGTCAAAATTTTATTTCTATAGAAAATTTTGTCAAAATTTTATTTCTATAGAAAATTTTGTCAAAATTTTATTTCTATAGACAATTTTGCCAAATTTTATAACTATAGAATTTTTTTTCAATATTTTATTTCTATAGAAAATTTTTTTTAATATTTTATTTCTATAGAAAATTTTGTCAACATTTTATTTCTATAGAAAATTTTGTCAAAATTTTATTTCTATAGCAAATTTTGTCAAAATTTTAATTCTATAGAAAATTTTGTCAAAATTTTTTTTTCAATAGAAAATTTTCCTAAAATCTTATTTCTATAGAAAATTTTGTCAAAATTTTATTTCTATAGAAAATGTTGTCAAAATTTTATTTCTATAGAAAATTTTGCCAAAATGTTATTTCTATAGAATTTTTTTTCAAAATTTTACACACGCAGATTTACTCTTGAGATGCTACACATTATCAACACTCCACCTGACGAGAGAATGAATTACAAGAAAGACATTGAGAATTGCGCTCGAATATATAGACATACAATACAAAAACACAATAGAAAGTTAAATACAGTGTAAAACAGTGTAAAAATGTAAATTATAATAGTTTAATAATTTATTGTTAATAATTTATTGTTTTGTTTGTTAATGATTTTTGTAATTAAATTAAAAAAAATATATGTTTTTTGTTTCACTTCAGCCTTGAAAACGGTTTTGACGAAGTCAACCGAAATATTGGAAATAAAAATAAAAGAAAAACATCATATCTATGTTTTTTAATCGACCTATAGCCGAAACTATGAAAAATAATTCCTAAAAAAATTATTTCCATAGAAAATTTTGTCAACATTTTATTTCTAAAGAAAATTCTTCAAAATTTTATTTCTAAAGAAAATTTTTCAAAATTTTGCTTCTATAGAAAATTTTGTCAAAATGATATTTCTATAGATAATTTTGTCAAAATATTATTTCTATAAAAAAATTTTGTCAAAATTTTAATTTTATAGAAAATTTTGTCAAAATTTTATTTGTATAGGAGATTTTGTCAAAAATTTATTTCTATAGCAATTTTTGTCAAAATTGTTTTACTATAGCAAATTTTGCCAAAATTTTATTTGTATAGGAAATTTTGTCAAAATTTGATTTCTATAAAAAATTGTGTCAAAATTTTATTTTTATCTTAGTTGGAGATGAATATCTTGCAAAATCTTCCAAAACATCAAGAATTCTACCAATCTACCAAACAGTAAAAAAATCTACCTTTATTGGTAGAATTCTACCAACTGTGGCAACAGTGAATGTGACCCCATTTGCGAAATCGGGCGATAAAAATATATGTGAGCTATTTTTAAATTTGATCCGATTTGTAGGTTAGGTTAGGTTAGGTGGCAGCTCGATGTATCAGGCTCACTTAGACTATTCAGTCCATTGTGATACCACATTGGTGAACTTCTCTCTTATCACTGAGTGCTGCCCGATTCCATGTTAAGCTCAATGACAAGGGACCTCCTTTTTATAGCCGAGTCCGAACGGCGTTCCACATTGCAGTGAAACCACTTAGAAATGTCATCAGCATACTGAGGTGGGATAATCCACCGCTGAAAAACATTTTGGTGATCGGTCGAAGCAGGAATCGAACCCACGACCTTGTGTATGCAAGGTGGGCATGCTAACCGGTTGATCCGATTTTTCCATTTTTCCCGTACCAAATTTCATTAAAATTGGTTAATAATTGCGACCGGAATATTGCGAATAACAATAACAGGGACAGATGGACGGACAGCCTGGGCTAGATCGACTCAGGAGGCGATACTGAGTCAATCAGTATAGACGCATATTTTATATCATGTGGTTTAGGGTATAAAAAGTTTAAATTTAAGTGTAAAATGTTTAATTTGAAATGAAAAGGTTCCATATGACTTGAAAAAGTTTCATTTTAATTGTGAGGTGTCTCATTTGATTTGCAATAGGTTTCATTTGATTTGCAAAAAGTTTCATTTGGTCTGGAAAAGGAATAATTAGATCTGGAAAAGGATTTATTAGATTAGAAAGGAGTTTAAATCTAATTGTAAGATGTTTCATTCGAAGAGAAAAAGTTTTCATTTGAAATGAAAAATATTCCATTTAATTTGAAAAAAGTTTTATATCAGTTCAAAACGGATTCATTTGCTTTGGAAAACGATTCATTTGATTTGAAAAGAGTTTAAATTTAATTGTTTCAAATGATATGAAAAAGGTTCCACTTGAAATCAAAAATATTTCATTTGATTTGAAAAAAGTTTCATATCAGAAAAAGTTTTCATTTTAATTGAATTCATTTGATTTGAAAAAATTTCATTTAATTTGAAAAATATTCTATATGATTAGAAAAAAAGATTAATTTTAATTTGAAAACCCTTTCAGTTGATTTGAAAAAGGTTTCATATGATTTGAAATAGCTTTCGTGTGATTGACAAAGGATTCATTTTGCTTTGAAAAAAGTTTTATTGGATTTAGTACTATAGGATTTCAGTACTATAGGGATTTCCAATATTACACAATTTTTAGAAAAGTTAATTTCTTATTTATTGTTTTCGTACACCGTTGTAATAGATGTCAAAATAATGGACATGTGTCCCATATTTTTAAAGAGTATAAATACCATTGTATCACTCTCTCAAATTTGCTGTACATATATTTCAACGTTTTTTTCAATTTAATCAAATTAAATTGGTTTAATGGCACATTGACAAATTGGCCATCCTAACAAATTTATGAATTCAATTAAATTTTATTCATCCATAATGGTACATTGAAATGTTAAGTTTTTTTCGTTCACTTATTATCCAGATACACAAAAAACTCTTTATGGTTAAATTTGATTTTACTCCTTGTTTTATGATGATTTTTATTCTTGTTGTATAAATAATGTAAAATAAAAAAATGTAAAAATAATTTGAATATATTTTTATTACGAATACGTGCATTTTAATAAAAAAAACATTTTTTTGCCATAACAAGAAATCGCTCGTATATTATATGGTGATGGTATTTTGAATTTTTACGTGTTTGATTTGATGCCGTTTGGCATTCCATGAATTTAAAAACGGATGATGGTGAATACACACGCCTGTCTAGCCTGTTGAGGCTCCATTGAGGTGTTGACTTTTATGGATCATTTCAATTCTTGGTTATGGTCAAAATCAAATGTTGAAATAATCAGGAAATTTATTAGCAAATCAAATTAAATCAACCGCGATGTTTAGAGAATTCACTTTGGAGTGAGCTTCTCGATAGTAGAAAGAATATTAAAGTAAAGTGCATTTATGAATTGTAAAAACAACATGCAGTAAATTAATTTTTTTAATGAAATCTTCTAATTATTCGGTCTGTGGCGGCTATATGAAGCCCTCAATTAGGAATTACAACCACATGCAGAGAAGAAACATGATCACCCCAAACATGATTCACGAGCAAAATGTTGTAACAAAAATGTTATTTTCTTGGTAAACATAAACATGGTCGTGAGATCAGATACATAATTTTCGAGAATATAACATGGTTGCGGCAAACATGTTTTATTTTCACGGTCCAACAATAACATTTTGCTCTGGGTGCAGAAGAAAACTTTATAGCTCACGAAATTTTTTCACAAGGTAGATTTTTCTGACGGTCAATTGTTCATGCAATATTGAATGTACTCTAAAAAAACCTGTCTGGTTCCAAAGATTTTATCTTTACAATAATAATTTTGGTATTGATTCTGAGCCAAAGAAGCGGAGAATTGAATTAAGGATACATTTAAGATTAAATTCTCTTTTAAATTTGAGTTTTGCGTATTTTATTCTAGGAATCAAATTGTAATTTGTTAGTTTTTATCGCATTTTTTTTTTCATATCAAACGTGTTAACGACAACTTAAATTTTCCAAACCAAACTCGACTTCAACCGAAGTAAAAAATTCTTTCAAATAAAGTATTGAAAAACATCACTTATTTTTGAACGCCTTTTTTGCTTTGTAATCAAAATACAATAAGGCAACGAATTTAAAGACGATATCATTAATTTTGAAGAATTTTTTGGAATTATTAAAGCTCAGTTGACTGTAGTCAAAGAAAATTTTCTGTTATGTAAGTTGAATCGTTGTTTTAAGTTGAATCATTTATTATAAGGACAAAACGACTTCATTGAACAGTTTATCGAGTTTCGGACAAGGAAAAAGGCTTTTTATCAGAGAAGTGCCTCTTTTATGCTAAGCAAAAAAAAAAATGCATTCGTATTTTAAGGACATGAAATCTTTGGCCTCGCGACAATTTTGGTTTCAGTGTATGCTGGTCCCACTAATTTCTAAGGTTGTCTCAATCTCACTATAGGTCACATGACGATATCGCAATACCAGTTGGCGCACAGCATCGATAGTTTCCGAAACAACAACTGATTTTGGACGACGTTAACGAAATTCATCTTGGAGTGAACTAAGACCTTGGTTGAATCCACCATACCAGCGATAAACACTGGTCCTTTACGGGGTTTCATCACCAAAATTGAATTAAGTTCATCGATGCATTGTTGTTGAATTAATCCATTTAGAAGGTTGTAAAAATAATCACACGAAAATGTTCGTCATTTGGTACATTGAAAAACTAGGGTTACCTAATCCCGAAATATAAACAGCAACTCTTTTATACTCGGCCCAGCTTAATTTTAATAAACTTATTACTACTCTTACAAACAGTGAACCCACAATGAAAATTTTGTCAAAATTTTATTTCTATAGAAATTGTTTTCAAATTTTTTTTAGAAAATTGTTTAAACATTTATTTTATATCGAAATTGTTGTCAAATATTTTGTTCTACAGACCATATTTTTTTCAAATTTTTATTTCTATAAAAAAATTTTGTAAAAATTGTATTTCTATAGAAACTTTTGCCGAAAATGTCATTTCTATAGGAAATTTTGTCGAAATTTATTTCTATAGAAATTTTGTCACCATTTTATTTCTATAGAAAATTTTGTCAAAATTTCATTTCTATGGGAAATTTTGACAAAATGTCATTTCTATAGGAAATTTTGACAAAATTTCATTTCTATAGGAAAGTTAGTCAAAATTTCATTTCTATAGGAAATTTTGTCAAAATTTCATTTCTATAGGAAATTTTGTCAACATTTCCTTTCTATAGGAAAGTTTGTCAAAATGTCGTTTCTATAGGAAAGTTTGACAAAATTTCATTTCTATAGGAAAGTTTGACAAAATTTCATTTCTATAGGAAAGTTTGACAAAATTTCATTTCTATAGAAAATTTTGTCAAAATTTCATTTCTATAGGAAATTGTGTCAAAATTTCATTTCTATAGAAAATTTTGTCAAAATTTTATTTCTATAGGAAATTTTGTCATAATTTCATTTCTATAGGAAATTTTGTCAAAATTTTATTTCTATAGGAAATTTTGTCAAAATTTCATTTCTATAGGAAAGTTTGACAAGATTTCATTTCTATAGGAAAGTTTGACAAAATTTCATTTCTATAGGAAATTTTGTCAAACTTTTATTTATATAGGAAAGATTGACAAAATTTCATTTCTATAGGAAATTGTGTCAAAATTTCATTTCTATAGAAATTTTGTCAACACTTTATTTCTATAGAAAATTTTGTCAAAATTTAAATTCTATATGAAATTTTTAAACATTTTATATCTATAGGAATTTTGTCAAAATTTCATTGCTATAGGATATTTTGATAAAATTTCATTTCTATAGAAAATTTTGTCAAAATTTTATTTCTATAGGGAATTTTGTCAAAATTTCATTTCTATAGAAAATTTTGTCAAAATTTTATTGCTATAGAAAATTTTGGAAAATTTTGTTTCGATAAAAAATTTTGTCAACATTTTATTTCTAGAGAAAATTTTGTCAAAATTGTATTTCTAGAGAAATTGTTTTTAAAATTTTATTTTATAGAAAATTGTTTAAACATTTATTTTATATAGAAATTGTTGTCAAAGATTTATTTCTACAGAACATTTTATTTTTTAATTTTTATTACTATAAAAATTTTTGTAAAAATTGTATTTCTATAGAAAATTTGGCCGAAAATGTCATTTCTATAGGAAATTTTTATTTCTATAGAACATTTTGTCAAAATGTCATTTCTATAGAAATTTTGTCAACACTTTATTTCTATAGAAAATTTTGTCAAAATTTAAATTCTATATGAAATTTTTAAACATTTTATATCTATAGGAATTTTGTCAAAATTTCATTTCTATAGGAAATTTTGTCAAATTTTTTTTTCTATAGGGAATTTTGTCAAAATTTCATTTCTATAGAAAATTTTGTCAAAATTTTATTGCTTTAGAAAATTTTGGAAAATTTTGTTTTGATAAAAAATTTTGTCAAAATTTTATTTCTAGAGAAAATTTTGTAAAAATTTTATTTCTAGAGAGATTTTTGTCAAATTTTATTTCTATACAAACAAATTGTAGAAAATTTCACAAATATAAGTTAATATTTGTCGACAAATTGAAAAAAATTTATTAGACATATTTATTCCTTGTTAAAGAAAATTTCATAGTTTAAAGGAAAAATTTGGAATTCAAAATTGGAAAAATGTTGGTAAAAAAATGTTGGTCGAAGATTGTTGGTAAAAATTAAAAATTTTAAGAAATTCTGAACTATATTGTCGGAGACACGAATTTAGTTAATCTGTGTACTTGATTTTTGTAATTTTTTTTAAATAAAGCAAATTTTGTCCAAACTAATTCCATGAACTAAAATAGAATAAAATTAGCTTTAGTGTCATATAGAGTTTTTGAGTATACGTTTACCTAGATATTTTATTGCCTTAACACATAACAAAAAAAACTCACTTATGGCTTTTTGCTTTTCACGTGATAATTTTCGTTTGAATTTCTGTAGTCAAAAATTAATAAAAATAAAAATTTGCATACATATGTTGTCTCAATTCTTGACATATCCCCGAACATTTATGATTTATGAATTTAGAAAAATACAATGCCACACCAGACCAGACCAAACATAATAATGCCAATAGAAGAATAAAAGGAATATCGTGCAAAGTGGTTTCACATCATAATTAAAAATAAAAATAATTGTGGCGTAGAAAACAAAATTGTTTTGTTTGTTTTCACTTTGAGATTGTGATCATGACGACAATCAATGATAATGACGTAGGTCATGATGATCATGATGGTGATAAGAAAGGAACAACTAGCCAGCAGCTTTATCATATCATCATTATGCATCAGACTTAAGATAATGATACAATTGGATGTTGCGACGATGTCTCCAATCGAGATGGATGGACGGACATCTACTCAGCTGCTTTCGTACTTTTTGTTTTTGTGAAAATTTATTTGCTCATTTAAATTTTTGTAAATTATTTGTTTAAGTATTGTAAATTGTTGCAAGTTGATTTGTTATAATTTCCTTTAGCCAGTTATTTGACTTTTTTCTTGTTGTTTCGCTAAAATAATTTACGTGATTTTTATTGGGCCTTCAATGAAATGTATTCGTTTGTCGCTCAATATGAGCTTAGTTATTTTTTATGTTATTTTTGAAATTAAAACGAAAAATTACTCATCATTCTCTCTTGCTATTTAGTTTGATGAGATTTTGAAAATAAATGGAAGCATTTCCCCATTCGATTAAAGTTTATTTTAGGTCGTGTGAAATATATGCATATGTGGGTATATTGATGTGGCTATATTTAGCTTTTATTGGAAAAAACATTTTTAAACAAACAAGTGATTAATCACAAGTGAAATTTATTCCATAAACACAAAAAAATGGAAAAGAAAATATTTACATTAAATAGATTTTTTCAAAGAAATTCTATAACAAAATGGTCATATTCACTTAATTTATTTCACTTGTTTATTGCAACTTAAAAGATACATCTCGTGAATATTTTTGTACGATGATTTTTTACAACTTTCTACGTGGATTAATTCAACAACAGTGCATCGATGAACTTAATTAAATTTTTGGCGATGAAGCTCTATCAAGGACCAGTATTTATCGATGGCATGATGAATTCAACCGAGGTCGTTGTTCACTCCAAGACGAATTTCGTGAAGGTCATCCAAAATCAGTTGTTGTCCCGGAAACCATTGAAGCTATGTGTCAACTGATATTGCAAGATCGCCATGTGACCTTTCATGAGATTGAGACCACCTTAGGCATTAGTGGGACCAGCATACACTGAAAAAAATATTAACGTGAGACCAAAGAATTCATATCCATAAAATACGAATGCGAATTTTGCTTTGCATAGAAGAAACACTTCTCTCCTCTCTAAAGCATTTTTCCTTGTCCAAAAGCCGATAAAATATTGATAATCTACTTGGCTTTAACAATTCAGATAAATTCTTCAAAATTAATGAAATCGCGCTTTAAATTCGATTATATTTTGTATCTTGATTACTAAGCAAAAACGCGTCGAGTCTGAATTTGGAAATTTAAGTTGCTGTTAACACATTTGTAAAGGATTTTGATCGTACATGAAGAAAAAAGCTGAAAACGAATAAATAAAACGTTGTTTTCTAGCATCATGTACGCAGAACTCGAATTTCAAGGAGAATCGTATTTTAAATGTATCCTTACTCCAATTCTCCGCTGCTATGGCTCGGAATCAATACCAAAATCATTAGGGCAAAGACATAATCTTTGGAACCGGACATGCTTTTTTCAGTGTACACTCAATATTGCATGGACATTCAAAAAAGTTGTTCGTATTGGATCCAATTGACTGACAACTCTGATTGTTGATCCAGGTATACTTAGGCTGTTAGACGAACTTCTAAGGAAGAGACGCATTTCAGCCACACTAGGACAAGCAAACATACAAAGGTATGTGAACAGAGGCACTCCTCAAGGAGGAGTTCTATCACCTCTTCTTTGGAATGTTGCTATAAACGACCTTCTGGTTTCCCTAGAAAAAGAAAAGATACAAGTGGTGGCATACGCAGATGATGTGGCGCTAGCAGTCAGGGGAAAATTCCCATCAACAGTTAGAGATATTATACAGAGAGCCTCCGGATGACTGAGAAATGGGCGAAAGATAATGGTCTTGGGGTAAATCCTTCAAAGACAGAACTAGTCATGTACTGCAGAGATCGCAAAACTCCCACGGTTAGACCCATTTCCTTAGGGTGTATTGAAATTCCCTTTAGGGAGTGTGCAAAATACCTTGGCGTTATTTTGGACAGGAAGCTGAACTTTAAGCTTAATATTGAAGAAAGGGCGAGGAAAGCAACGGTAGCTTTATACTCGTGCAAAAAGATAATAGGGAAAAAGTGGGGACTAAAACCAAAAATTGTACATTGGCTATACACGGCAGTGGTTAGACCTATAATGCTATATAGTGTTGTAGTCCGGTGGCCGGCACTTCACCAGCCGACGAGTTTAGACAAAGTTCAGCGTATGGCGTGCTTGTGTATCTCAGGTGCATTCATCAAGACAGGAACAAACTCCCTTAATGTCATACTGCCTTTAGACATTTTGGCCAAACAGTCAGCAACATTCCAATAGCGAAAAGATTACCTGATCACTGTAGTGTTTTTCAGGCTGAAATATTAGCAATAAGAGAAGTGGTGAATTGGCTGAGAAGTAATGCTCCAAGCAATATTGGCATTAATATATACTCAGACAGTCAGCCTGCAATAAAATCCTTGGACTCTGTGTTCCTCAACTCGAAAACGGCCATCGACAGCCGCAAATCTCTCAATGAGATGGCTGAGCAGCACAATATTCACCTAATATGGGTGCCTGGCCATAGGAACATACCGGGGAACTGCAAAGCAGATGAGCTAGCAAGGCTAGGAACTACCTTACGTATTCCAGGGGAACTAGAATCTGTTGGTATGCCTCTGGCTACCTGCAAGCTCTTACTGCGAGAGAAGGCTGTTATGATGGCAAATGTTCGATGGGAGAATTGTAAGGGTTGTAACGACACCCAGCAAATATGGCCCCATTTAAACTTAAACCGCACACTAGATATGCTAGTGTTCCCGAGACGCCAGATATCACTCCTGATATCTGCTATAACGGGTCGCTGCCTGATAGGCGATTTTGCAAAAACTATTGGTGCGAAGTATAATGACTATTGTATGAGCTGTCATGATGCGGAGGAAAAGGAATCAATAAAACACCTCTTGTGTGAGTGTCCTGCATTTTGTGTAAGGCGTAAGCAAATTTTAGGGGCATATAGCTTCAGATTACTGGCGGACCTGGAAAACGTTAGCTTAAGCAGTCTGCTAATTGTTTTGGAACAATCTGGTTGGTTCAACAGAAGAAAATAATCGAGAAGGCTCAACGGTTAAAACTAGAAGTGCCCATATGTAATAGGTACTTTTAGTTAGTGTGGTATCACTGAATAGTCTAAGTGAGCCTGAATCTTAATCGGGCTGCCACTTTAACCTAATCTAACCTAACCTTGGATCCAATACAAAATAGCTCAAAAGAAGTTCGCGTCGATTGGTCGAAAGAAATGCTCCCAAAAATGCGATCATGGTGCTTCGAAACACGTCTATGACCTCGTGACAGGTGACGAATCGTGGATTTACGCGTATGAACCCGAATGTAAACAGCAGTAGACTGTATGTGTGTTTCAAGATGAGCCATATCCAACAAAAAGTGTTCACACAAATGATCGAAAAAACCACTAAAACAACACAGAAAAGTCAATTCCGAGTGATTAACGACCATTTATTTGCCACTTGTCTTCCAACAAATCAGAAAAACTAAATCCCGAAGGTATGTGAACAGAGTCACTCCCCAAGGAGGAGTTATATCACCTCTGCTTTGGAATGTTGCTATAAACAACCTTCTGGTTTCCCTAGACAAAGAGAGGATAAAAGTGGTGGCATACGCAGGCGATGTTGCTTCAGCAGTCAGGGAAAAATTCCCATCTACAATTAGAGATATTATATGTTACAAAGAGTCCTCCGGATGACTGAGAAATGGGCGAAAGTGAATGGTCTTGGGGTAACTCCTGAAAAGAACGCAAAATTCCCACGGTTGAGCCCATCTCTTTAAGGGATATTGAAATTCCCTTTGTTGAGTGGGCAAAATACCTTTGTGCTATTCTGAAAAGCAAGCTGAACTTTAGGCTTGATATTGATTAAAGGGCGAGAAAAGCCACGGTAGCTTTGTATTCGTGTAAAAAGGCAATAAGAAAATGTGGAGACAGCAAGATGGTTGGATGGACGCACGTCCCTGGACGGGCGCAAGATGGTTGGATGGACGAGCGCCACTGTAACGACGAGTTTCCTCCGTCTGCTGTGGTTAGATCACGGGGGAAAGGGTTCGTCACATAAATTTATAGGGGAAGTGACAGAGGAAGAAGAAGGCGACGTTCGGTTTGATTGTATTCTTTATTGGTTTATCTGTGTGGGGAGAACAATGGAATAGAGATGTGTTGCTGGACTGCTTGCTGGTTGATGGAGGGGTGGGCAACATTTCGGCGGGAAATCCTGTGGCTTCGGAAGACAAGGGTGCGGAGCCGATGTTAGAAGGGTGCGGAGCCGTCTGATAGAAACTAGATACTCGGTCGAAACACCACGAAATCTATAAAAGCGATGGCAGGAAAAAAGACAGGCGGTGGCCGTGACCGAGCTCGGGGTGACGACGATGGCGTTGGTACCCTACCCGTGACCGGGGTCGGAACACAAGGGTATGAGGACGTTGATGTGAGTGTTGAAGACCCGCGGCTGTGACCGTGTTCGGAACACAGTAGTGGGTAGTGCCCGGCTAGAGAATGTTGAAGAGGAAACGGTGACCTTGACCTACGATGCTCTGAGTAGGCAGAATCGGAACGGTGACCGAGTTCGGAACACAGAGCACAAAAAATTATTTGGCGCCCGAGGTTAATGCCGTGTGAAGCGAAGGTGAGAACACGAGTTAATCATGGCTAACACTGGTCGTGTGCTGGAACGGTGACGATGTGCTTGACGGGGAGATTTGGCTGAGACCGCGTTCCGAGCACTAGCCAACGCAAAGAGGGCTTCGAAAAAAACGGAAAACCTGGTTGTGACCGCGTTCGGACATAACTCGTGGGGACGTGAGTGGAACACGGGAGGTGGTGTGCCGAGCAGATGGGAGTAGCTGACGGGCGAACTGTTATGGATGGTGGTAATATTGCGGGGGATCTGACAGTGTCATGCTAGCAGTCGCGTCGGGATCTTCTCTGTACGCGTCTTTCCCAAGAATGTATCAAAACGCCACCGCAGCTCATCCACTGTCCCTTCGGCATCAAGTTCGAATTCGGCTAGGTAGGAGGGTAGATCCTCTTTCCGGAGGTAGTATGCCCGGTGTGCTCGTCATTCTGCCGCCAAGCTCCTTACACAGACAAGCTTATTTACACAATTCTCTTCCTACAGTCCCTGCTCGGGCGCCACAGTAAATCGAAAATTGTGCATGGCTATACACGGCAGTGGTTGGTCCTTTAATGCTATATCGTGGTGTGGTCTAGTGTCCGGTACTTCAGCAGCCGATAAGTGTAGATAATGTACAGCATATGGTGTTCTCGTGTATCTCAGGCGAATTCGGTACAGGCAGGAACAGATGCCTTTAATATCGTGCTGCATCTATTACCTTTAGGGAACAAAAGGATGGCTCCAAATTGGATGGACAAGTGGGTTTCCGAGTATATTCTAAAGACCTGGAACTTAAAATAGCGAAACGATTACCTAATCACTGTAGTGTTTATACCCTGCGCCACACTGTGGAACAGGGTATTATAAGTTAGTGCATATGTTTGCAACACCCAGAAGGAGACGATATAGACACATGGTGTCTTTGGCAAAAATGCTCAGGGTGGGCTCCTGAGCCATGTCCGTCTGTCCGTGAACACATTTTTGTAATCAAAGTCTTGGTCGCAGTTTTAGTCCAAGCGACTTCAAATTTGGCATAAGTATGTGTTTTGGGTCAGAATAGAACCCTATTGATTTTGGAAGAAATCGGTTCAGATTTAGATATAGCTCCCATATATATTTCGCCCGATATGGACTTATATGGTCCCAGAAGCCAGAGTTTTACCCTAATTTGCTTAAAATTTTGCACAAGAAGAACAATTAGTACTATAGTCAAGTGTGTCAAATTTGGTTGAAATCGGTTCAGATTTAGATATAGCTCCCATATATATCTTTCGCCCGATATGGACTAATACGGTCGCAGAAGCCAGAGTTTTACCCCAATTCGGTTGGAATTTTGCACTAGGAGTACAATTAGTAGTGTAGTCAAGTGTGCCAAATTTTATTGAAATCGGTTCAGATTTAGATATAGCTCCCATATATAGCTTTCGCTCGATTTACACTCATATGACCACAGAGGCCAATTTTTAAGTCCGATTTAGTTGAAATTTTGCACAGGAAGTAGAATTAGCATTGTAGCTATGCGTGCCAAATTTGATTGAATTCGGTTCAGATTTAGATATAGCTCCCATATATAGTTTTCGCCCGATTTACACTCATATGACCACAGAGGCCAATTTTTGCTCCGATTTAGTTGACATTTTGCACAGGGAGTAGAATTAGCATTATGGCTATGTGTGCCAAATTTGGTTGAAATCGGTTCCGATTTAGATATAGCTCCCATATATATGTTTTTCTGATTTCGACAAAAATGTTAAAATACCAACATTTTCCTTGTAAAATCGCCACTGCTTAGTCGAAAAGTTGTAAAAATGACTCTAATTTTCCTAAACTTCTAATACATATATATCGAGCGATAAATCATAAATAAAGTTTTGCAAAGTTTCCTTAAAATTGCTTCAGATTTAAATGTTTCCCTTTTTTTCTAACATTGCGTCTATAGATTTTGTAGAAGTCTATCAAATTCTGTCCAGATCGAGTGATATTTAAATTTATGTATTTGGGACAAACCTTTATATATAGCCCCCAACACATTTGACGGATATGATATGGTATCGACAATTTAGATCTACAAAGTGGTGCAGGGTATAATATAGTCGGCCCCGCCCGATTTTAGACTTTCCTTACTTGTTTTCAGGCTGAAATATTAGCAATAATAGAGGTAGCGAATTGGCTGAGAAGTAATGTTCCAATAAATGTTGGCATTAATATATACTCAGGCAGCCAAGCTGCAATAAAATCCTTGGACTCTGTGTTCCTTAACTCGAAAACGGCAAATCTCTCAACGAGATGGCAAACAGTACAATGTTCACCTAATATGTGTGCCTGGCCATTGGAATATATCGGGAAACTGCGAAGCGGATAAGTTAGCAAGGCTGGGAACTACTTTACACATTCCAAAGAAACTAGAATCTGTTGGTATGCCTCTGACTACCTGCAAGTTCTTACTGCGTGAGAAGGCTATTATAATGGCAAATGTTCGATGGGAGAATTGTAAGGGTTGTAACGACACCCAGCAAATATGGCCCCATTTAAACTTAAACCGCACACTAGATATGCTAGTGTTCCCGAGACGCCAGATATCACTCCTGATATCTGCTATAACGGGTCGCTGCCTGATAGGCGATTTTGCAAAAACTATTGGTGCGAAGTATAATGACTTCTGTATGAGCTGTCATGATGCGTTGGTAAAGGAATCAATTAAACATCGTTTGTGTTAGAGTAAATAATCGGGTCGGTTCAACGCCTATATGTAATAGGTACTTTTAGTCAATGTGGTATCACAATGGACTGAATAGTCTAAGTGAGCCTGAATAAAATTGGGCTGTCACATTAACCTAATCTAAATGCCGAAGATGGATCACTCTTCACCCCAACAATCCGAGCTCTCACACATCGGCTCAAACAATTGCATTTTCCAGTATCTAAAACATCGATTTTATGGCTCATCCGCCGTATAGTCCTAAGCTGGCACCGATTGACTTCTTTTTATTCCCGTACGTAAAAAATAAAATGAGACGTCAACGGTTGATACGTTCAGAATGTCTGTTTTGGAGATACCTTAAAAAAACTGCTTCAAACGCATGCAAAAGTGTATAAAATCATAATGGGGAATATATTGAAAAACAATAAAACGATTTTCAATTTTGTTTTTGTTCTCTCAGCGAAATATAAAAGGCAACCCTCGTATATATACTTTATGGAATCTGAGATCAATATTTCGATTATCATTGCAAACGCAATGATAATGTTAGTATAGCCACCATCCTATGTTGGAGGGTAATTGGATCAATAAATTTTCTTCTTTTGTACTCAAATCTATCACTTCTCTGTACGTTCTTCTAATAATGTTTCAAATTAAATAAAGTTCCTATGGTAATAAATTTTAATGATAAATTCAATATTCCTAATAATATTCATCATTATTCATTTTTCCCACTGTACTGTTATTCTCCAATGAATCCAAAATTGATAAATTAAAGAAAAGTTCCTTTCCTAAAAAAAAAATCCATAAACAACTGATGATGATAATCATATTGATGACAGCATCAATATCGACAATGATAATAAGGATGACAAATAGAGAAACTTTTTATTTTTCTTACGCAAAATTTTACGAAAATAAATTGATGTTATTTGTAGTGAAAAAATGCTATGCATTAAATGAGAATGTTTATAGTGAAGATATTCGATGCAAGTATAATCAGAATGGGAAAAATTGTAGTTAGTAAAAATGTATGAGAAAAATTTTACAAAAAAAAAAAAAACAACAATATAGGGCCGAAAATTCGGCCAGAACGAATCGTATGTATCAGTAGCAGAAAAATGAGCCCCAAAGCCCAAATTAAACAAGCCCCAAACGTAGGGAGACGCTACATATTAAAACTGAGCCCCAATGAAATGTAACTCAAGCGTGAAAATCGACCCCAAAATAAAATTGATGCTCATTTTCACTTATGGAAAAAATGAAAAAACCAAGTAAATAAAGCCGAATCTTATGCATCCTCCACCATTGATTGGCGCTACGAAAATGTGCCCCAGGAAAATAAGCCCCAAATTAAACAAGTGAGGCGATGCTTCATAATAAATAGGAGGTCCAAATAAATGTAACTGAAGCATGAAAACAGACCCCAAAATAATTTTTTTTCAATTTTAATTTAAAAAAGTATATACAGCAGTAAGTTCGGCTTGGCCGAATCTAAAATACACACCACCATGAATCAAATATAATATTTTACTTTGAAAACTCTTTGTCGTAGTGGATTTCTTGATAATATATTGAATTTTAGGAGGTTCGATGACAAATTTTCTCCAAAGCAAATCAGTTCAACCAGATTCTACCTATGAAGACTATATCAGATTCTGGATTTATGAGAACCAATTTTGTTAGAGTTTTAGAGAAATCATATATATATCGTGTATATGATGAAATAACGCCTTGATTTGAAATCTTAAATCTGTAGATTTTTTCCGCCATTATTTAAATGAATACAATGAGTAAAATCTGGAAATTTTACTTTACCCCGAAAGAAGTGTTTTCTTTTCTGAGGAACGAAATTTTAGACAAGCATAGTTTTCTTTTGACACAATTTTAGAGACAAACGTTGAATCGCTTATCAAAAATTCGGATTAGTTTGCTCTAAACGAAAATACTTCATACGAAAGGGAAATTTCGTTTGTCTAAAATTTCATTCCGGAGGAAAATATTTTTTTCTTTGAGTGTACCCTCAAGAAGTTAAATCGGTCTATATCGATGCCTTACCAAACAGACCGGTAAAAATAAATGCGATACAGATTTTTGAGGGTCTAAAATTCCAGTATATTTACATTTTTGTGCAAATTGGATAAGAACTACTGTTTCTAGAAGCCCAACGAGTTAAATCTGGAGATCGGTCTATGTGGAAGCTATACTAAAACATAGGTCGACATACGCCATATTCGGCTGACCTATTTGTGGTCAGCCGGATTCCAGAAGTCCTAGAAAAAAATTCGGGAGTTAGATCTATATGGGGGCTATACCAAAACATGGACCAATACTCACCACCTCTTAATATTTATCAAATACCTCTAGAATTCCACTTTCACAAATTCTAGAAGCCCAAAAAGTAAAATCGGGAGATCTGTCTATATGGGGGATATACCAAAACATGGACGGATACGGACCATTTTCAACACACCACTTTATGTTTCTAAAATACCTCTAGATTTCTAATTTCCGGCAAATTGTATAAAAACTACGGATTCTAGAAGCCCCAGTAGTAAAGTCGGGATATAGGTCTATATGGAAGCTATACCAAAACATGAACCGATAGGCACTATTTGGCACACCTATTTGTGATCTTAAAATACCTCTAGATTTTCAATTTTAAGCAAATCGGCTAAAAAATATAGTCTCTAGACGCCCAAGAAGTAAAATCGGGAGATCGGTCTATATGGGGGTTATACCAAAAACTGGGCCGATACACATCAATTTCGGCACACCTATTTGTGATCCCAAAATACCTCTAGATTTCCAATTTCAGGCAAATAAATAAATAAATAAATACAGCCCAAGAATAAAAATCGGGAGATCGGTCTATATGGCGGCTATACCAAAACATGGAACGATACGGACCATTTTCGACACACCACTTTATGGTTGTAAAATACCTCTAGATTTTCAACTTCAGGCAAATCGGATAGAAAATACAGTTTATAGAAGCCCAAGAATAAAAATCGGGAGATCGGTCTATATGGGGGCTATACCAAAACATGGACCGATACTCACCATTTTTGGCACACCTCTTTATGATCATAAAATACCTCTAGATTTCAAATTTCAGGCAAATTGGATAAAACCTGCGATTTCTATAAGCCCAAAACCCCAAATCGGGTGGTCGGTTTATATGGGGACTATATCAAAATCTGGACCGATATAGCCCATCTTCGAACTTGACCTGCCTGCAGACAAAAGACGAGTTTGTGCAAAAATTTCAGCACGATTGCTTCATTATAGTTAGAATTTCTCCCTGATCAAGAATATATATACTTTATATAGTCGGAAATCGATATTTCGATGTGTTACAAACGGAATGACAAACTTATTATACCCCCGTCACCATTCTATGATGGTGGGTATAAAAAGAACAATATAGGACCGAAAATTCGGCCAGACCCAATCGTATGTATCAGTACCAGAAAGATGAGCCCAAAAGCCAAATTATACAGGACCCCAAAAGTAAGGAGATGCTTCATATTAAAAATGAGCCCCAATGAAATGTAACTCAAGCGTGAAAATCGATCCCAAAATAAAATTGATGCTCATTTTCACTTATGGAAAAAATGAAAAAAAAAAAAAACAAGTAAATAAAGCCGAATCTTATGCATCCTCCACCATTGATCGGCGCTATGAAAATGTACCCCAGGAAAATAGGCCCCAAATTAAACAAGTGAGGCGATGCTTCATAATGGATAGGAGCCCCAAGTAAATGTAACTGAAACATGAAAACAGACCCCAAAATAAAATTTGGCACCTTTTTTATTTTTTTAATTTCATTTTTAATGAAAATGAGCCCAAACAAAATGTAGGTTAGGTTAGGTGGCAGCCCGATGTATCAGGCTCACTTAGACTATTCAGTCCATTGGGATACCACATTGGTGATCTTCTATCTTATCACTGAGTGCTGCCCGATTCCATGTTAAACTCAATGACAAGGGACCTCCTTTTTATAGCCGAGTCCGAACGACGTTCCACATTGCAGTGAAACCACTTAGAAAAGTTTTGAAACCCTCAGAAATGTCACCAGCATTTCTGAGGTGGGATAATCCACCGCTAAAAAACTTTTTGGTGTTCGGTCGACCTTGTCTATGCAAGGCGGGCATGCTAACCATTGCACCACGGTGGCTCCCTAAATTTGAGTAAGATCGGTCAATAAATGAGACCACTATGGTAACAAATATGGTTATAACAGGCAAATTTTTGAAAATCGGGCGATACATATATATGGGAGCTATATCTAAATCTGAACCGATATGGATGATATTTTGCACATATAGTCAGTACTGTAGAACATTAGAGTAAGCTAAATTTGAGTAAGATCGGTTTATAAAAAAGGTTTTTATGGTAAAATTTGTGAAAATAGGGCGATGCATATATATGGGAGCTATATCTAAACCTGAACCGATTTCGATGAAATTTAGCACGCTTAAAGGGTGATCCATCGGATTACTTTGTGGCAATTTTGACGCCGATCGGTTAGTAAATGAACGAAATCTGACCCCATTTGTCGAAATTGGGCGATACATATATATGGGAGCTATATCTAAATTTGATCCGATTTCTTCCAAATTTAATAGCGTTCGTCCTTGTGCCCAAAAAACACTCTGTACCAAATTTCATCAAAATCGGTTAATAATAGCAACCGGAATCCTGCGAACAACAAATACATGGACAGACGGACGGGCGGACACCAAGCGCTAGATCGACTCAGGAGGTGATTCTGAGTCGATCGGTATATATTTTATGGGGTCTAAAATTAATATTTCTGGTAGGCACATTTTTTGGCAGATCAAAGTTATTATACCCTAACCACTATGTGGTTTAGGGTATAAATTTTGAGAATATATTTGACATCGTTGCGAAATACCAGAATGCGAAAATATGCCCCACTTGAAAACCAAGCACAATCCCAGAAAGAAAATTGGGGTTCATTTCCATTTGAAATATTTGGGTTTATTTTCATAGAGCAAGAGGCCCCAAAAGGACAAAAGAGATTGAGTTGTTCTTCAGCATATAATTTTTTGAGTTTCATGAGGTCCGTCACGTACCAAATTTCAACCCCTTCGGAAGAAATTTGCTCTTCAAGAGTCCCCGGAAGTTAAATCTGGGGGTCAGTTTATATGGGGGCTGTACCTAAAAGTTACCCGATATGGCTCATTTACAATGAAATCCACCTACATCAAAAGAAAAGACTAATGCCAAGTTTCAAGTCGATAGTTTGTTTGGTTTGGAAGTTAGCGTGATTTTAACAAACGTACGGACGGATGAACATTCCAAACAATTTCAGTGTAAATGCTATCTAGAAACCACTTTACCGATGAACTGCTTTATCTGTCAGATATACCCAAGCTCACTGTATTATAATAAATTATATATTTAAACCACATTATTACACGACCTTCGTTGAGCTGTTTACACCGTTATTATCATTATTTTTTTTATTCTCTATATAAGTTAAATTATTTCATTATATAGTTTTTTTGCTTCATTGCAAACATGTTGACAATTTTTTTTTTATTCTGTGTTTGCTTTTTTATTGCTCTTCTTCTGTGTTCCATTTGTTCCAATGTAGTAAATGAAATGAGTACGGCTGAGAATTTATTTTTCATCTTTTTTTTCTACCGGAAATTCCAATTTAGGTAAATGCGCCGTTTACTTGTTCGGCAACGATTGTGCTTGTACCGGTGCATGGATGGCGGTGATGGTGATAGGACGGTATAGCAAATGCCACTGGTTCGATATGACCGATACACTAAAAAAAACAAAAAAAAAAAAAAAAAAAGTTTACTTGGATCCACAGATTTGGATCTTTCCTTAAGGATTTTAGCATTGATTCTGAGCCAAAAAATCAATATGATTTAAAAATATTTAATTTCCAAATTTTAATTTAATTCAACAATTTTTTTAAACAAAACAAAAATCAATCACTAATATTGTGAAGTAATTATTGAATTAAGGCAAGATTATTTATTTAAAGCAAAAAGGTTTTTATTTTTTAGCCGAAAAAACCAAAATAATTAAAAAAATTAATTTAATTTATTCAATAATCAAAAAAAAAAAAAACAATCACTAAAATGATTTATTTTAATCTTTTGTTATTGAGTTTTGTTTTGATAAAAACAAAATGTTGAATAAATTAAATTACTTTTTTATTAATTAAATTTTGTTAATTATTTTGATTTTTTTTTGGTAGCGAAAAGGTTAAAGTAAAAATCCCATACTTTAATATAATGTTCAAACCAAATTTTAATCCAAATAAATTAACTATATTTTGCTAAACATTTTTTTAATCAAAACAAAAATCAATCAATAAAATTATCAATTAATAATTTAATTGGCCCAAGATTAGTTAAAAAAAACGGATATCGTTTCTTTAACAACATTTTGAATAAACTAATTTAATTTATTCAAAATGTTGTTTTCATTAAAACTAAAATCAATCGCTAAAATTACCAATTATTTATTTAATTAGTGCAAGATTATTTCTTTAACTCTAAAGTTGGTTTTAATCAAAACTTTATAGATTGCTTTTAATCCATCTATAGTTATTAATTATTTAATTAGTTCAATATTATTTTTTTAAATCCAAAATGGTTTTCTTTACATTAATCCTTTCGCTACCGAAAAAATCAATATAATTAAAACAAATCGTAAAAAAAAAATTAATTCAGTTTATTCAATTATTGTTCTAATCAAAACAAAAATCAATCACTAAAATTATCTATTAATTATTTAATAGATTCAAGATTATTTTTTTAAATCAAAAATGCTTTTTGCTTTAACTCTTTCGTTAACGAAAAAAATCAATATAATTAAAAAAAAAAATTATGAGAAAAAACATAATTTATTTAACCGTTTTTTAATCAAAACAAAACTGAATCACTAAGTTTAACAATCAATTACTTAATTGGTTTAAGATTATTTCATTAGATAAAAAATGGGTTTCTTTACTTTAACACTTTCGCAATCAAAAAAAAAAAATATAATTAAAAAAAAAACTTAATTTAATTTATTATTTATATTGAGGATTGTTTCTCTACTTTAACCCTTTCACTACCGAATTAAAACTATTGTTGACATTTTAAATTTATCTTCTTGTTTTACTTGTACTAACAGCAATCACTTTTGCCAGTATTGTGGATTTCCCCCCAAATTGGGGATATTTTTTCGTGAATGGGGGCGAGTTGGGGACTTGGGGATTTGGTGGGGAATTTCCGTTTATTTGGGGATTTCTTGAGAAATCGGTTTAATCTTCCTTAATAAAATTCTATTTCAATAGAAAATTTTGTTAAAATTCTATTTCAATAGAAAATTTTGTCAAAATTTTATTTCTATAGAAAATTTTTTCAACATTTTATTTCGATAGAAAATTTTGTCAAAATGTTATTTCTATTGGGAATTTTGTTAAAATTTATTTTTATTGAAAAATTTTGTCAAAATTTTATTTCTATAGAAAATTTTGTCAAAATTTTATTTCTATATACATTTGAGTCAAAATTTTATTCCTATATAATTTTTTGTCAAAATTTTTATTATGTCAAAATTTCTGTTTCTATAGAAAATTTTGTCAAAATTTCTATTTCTTTAGAAAATTTTGTCAAAATTTCTATTTCTTTAGAAAATTTTGTCAAAATTCTATTTCAATAAAAATTCTATTCCAAAAGAAAATTTTGTAAAAATTCTATTTCTATAGAAAATTTTGTCAAAATTTTATTTCTATAGAAATTTTTTTCAACATTTTATTTGTATAGAAAATTTTGTCAAAATGTTATTTCTATTGGAAATTTTGTTAAAATTTTATTTTCCTATAGAAAATTTTGTCAAAATTTTATTTCTATATAAATTTTAGTCAAAATTTATATAGAGCCACCGTGGTGCAATGGTTAGCATGCCCGCCTTGCATACACAAGGTCGTGGGTTCAATTCCCGCTTCGATCTCAGTAATACTGTTGACATTTCTGAGGGTTTCAAAACTTCTCTAAGTGCTGTCACTGCAATGTGGAACGCCTTTCAGACTCGGCTATTAAAAGGATCTCATTGAGCTTAACATGGAATCGGGCAGCACTCAGTGATAAGAGAAAAGTTCACCAATGTGGTATCATAATGGACTGAATAGTCTAAGTGAGCCTGATACATCGGGCTGCTACCTAACCTAATCTAACCTAGTCAAAATTTTATTTCTATATAAATTTTTGTCAAAATTTTTATTTCTATAGAAAATTTTGTCAAAATTTCTATTTCAATGTTATTTCTATAGAAAATTTTGCTAAAATTTTATTTCTACATTTTTTTTTTAATTTTATTTCTATAGAAATTTTTGTCAATATTTTATTTCTATAGAAAATTTTGTTAAAATTTTATTTCTACACCCAGAGAAGGAATATGATCAGCTCATACATGTTTTAAGAGCAAAATGTTATTTTTGGGTGGTGACCATGTAACATGGTTTTCGAAACCATGTTATTTTCTCGGAAATCATGTATCTGATTTCGGCAAGCAGGTTATATGTGACGAGAAAATAACATGTTAGTGACAAACATGTTACATGGTCACCATACAAAAATAACAATTTGCTCTTGAAACATGTTTGAGGTGAATGGCTAGTGAGAGTTTGGTGTCATTTTCGAATGTCCTGTGTAGTGGACATCGGTAGTCAAAGGGTTAAGAATTCGTGTCGTAATTTAAAAGAAAAACTACCCAACAAAAAAAGCGTAGCCAGAAAAGTAGTGAAAATGTGCTTTTTGGATACGGAAGTGGTGCAAAATTGGCGCAGAAGCGATGGGCTTGTCAAAGGGCGGATGTCCACCATTTCCACAGCTGTTGCACTGAATTTGCATCACTTTTTAGGGTGTGATTGGAATTAAGTGTTTTGTGTGTGAATTAGAAAAATTTGTGATATTTTGCCAAATAAATAATGTTTTATAATTTCTTATGATTTTTAATGCATTCTAACTCTTGCCTGAATCATTTGACATCAAATATTTCCACAAAATCGCAAATTTTGTGTTTAATATTGTGTAAATTTAGTGTCCTAAAATTTTGATTGTATTATCTTTAACATTAGGTCAATATTTTTATCAGCGAAGTCAGTTGAAGAAGTTGTGACATCCACTATTATATTTCAATGTTTCACTCAATATTCTTTTCAGTGTAGTCTCCTCATTTGAAAAATTTACTTGAACTCTTATTTTTTTCTGGGTTCAAGTACAAGTAGAGGATTTTAAGAATTTAGTTGAAGAAAAACAAGAACGAGAATTTTAAGTGGTGACATTCACTGCTATTTGAATGTTTCAGTTGGCGGTTGACGTTAGTTATTGTTGCCAGTCCCATAAGGGTTCCAAATTCAAACCACAAGTTCAAGTAGTCCATCTGTTTAGCGTCTAGTGATGAAAAGGAGGGGTATTTGTTTCTCAATTTATTTTAATGTTTAATTTTCTATAGGAGTTGCGTACAACAAAAGAAGTGGAACAATGACAAATGTAATAAGGAATAAAAGGGATTTTTATATGCAAATAAGTGAAATAACAAATTTTGCCAATGATGTTTTCAACTCAGTTACGGTATTCATTATTTACTTAAATTTAAATTTACAATACCATGGAGTATTCTATGGTCAGTTTAATGATAAGGGATTTCCTTCGTATAACCGAGAACGAAATAGAGACAATATAAGTGGAAAAATTGCCCACTAAGGCGGACTAAGGAGTTAAGTACACTACATAAAGTTAACTTCTATTCAAAGATTTCGACCTTCCCTAAAGGATTTTGGTATTGATTCCGAGCCAATTTTGGGGCTTCTTTATCAAGGGACATTTTATGAAGGATATATCATTTGTCTAATTTACATTATTTTTTTGCCAAAGATTAAAAAACTATTCACGTAAAAAAATTACAGTTTAAAAATCTAAGTTTTAACAGATATATACTTCAAATTAAATATTTTCTTAATTCCCAAAAAAACTTAAACCAAATATGCAACATCTTCAAAATATGTCTTAGATAATATTTGATGCGTTTTTATCTTAAATCTAAAGGTTCAATATTCCAGTTAATTTAAGGATGACATGGTTGCCGCATCCATTTAATGCCTTTCTAGAATATGTAATTGTTGTGACAACCATGTATTTTGTCTTTGTAAAAATAATTTTCGAGTGGCGAAATATATATGTTGGCAATAAGCGATTAAATGGTTCTCAAATGCCGCAAACATGTTCTATTATTTAAATGATAGAATTTGAGATCATTACATGGTCGGGAAAATCATGTACCTGATCATTCAATATTTTTTGACTTTTTTGCAGGGAAAAAAGTATTTTTATAGCTTACGTATAGACATGACTAGAACCATTACATGGCCATAAAGACCCTGTACATTGTTTTCGTGACCATTTAATTTTTTATTATTTTTGCAACGAAAAGAATTTTATAAAAACTTTGAACAGGTACGCACGATTTTCATTTTGCGCGTCAAACGTTTGTTGATTGTGTCTTGGAATGGACGGAGAATACGGAATTACTGTGTTTTGTGTTAATTTATTTATTCAGAAGTGGCACGTGGTTGTGAACACAAAAAAAGGAAGTCTAATTGAAACAAGTATATATGGCCGTAAGTTCGGCCGGCCGAAGCTTATGTACCATGGATTGCGTAGAAACTTCTTCTAAACACTGATATCCACAATCGAATTACTTGAATTGCGGTAACGCTTGCCGATGGCAATGTATACGCAGAGAAGGAATATGATCACCTCAAACATGTTTCAAGAGCAAAATGTTGTTTTTGTATGGTGACCATGTAATAGTTATGCAACCTCTACTTGCAGCATAACTATCAACCAATTATCAGAATAAATTCAGGCAGTTCACTAAACCCAAAAGTAAACCACACTTAAACCTTCCGAAAAAAGGTTTCCACGATAGCCGGCTTATGCCGAAATAAATTCGTACAAACATATCTCTTTTCCTTTGTCACCGTCAAATCATCGATTTGAGTGCAGTTGGCTGGGTTTATTTTTGACGGTGGCAAAGGAAAAGAGATATGTTTGTCAGAATTTATTTCGGCATAAGCCGGCTATCATGCAAAACCTTTTTTCGGAAGGTTCAAGTGTGGTTTAGTTTTGGGTTTAGTGAACTGCCTGAATTTATTCTGATAATTGGTTGATAGTTTTGATGCAAGTAGGGATGCTGAAACGTGCGTCCATCCAACCATCTTGCAGTCTATAGGGCTTTGCCCAAATAAATTTGACAAACATTCTTATCCTCTGTTTGTTAAGCTAAGTACACGCAGAGAAGAAACATGATTGTCACAATCATATTTGAAGAGCAAAATAATATGATAGGAGCTTTTTTTGCGGCGACCATGTAACATTTGCACCTGCAACCATGTTGGCTCAGTGAACATGGGTCTAAGAAAAATATAATTGTCCTCATCTGAAATGTTATTATATTGATAAAAATAATTTTGTTTGAATGAAAAGACAATGGTCACGATTTAAGATGTTTTGATCTTTATGAAAAATCTTTTTTCATCGTCGAAAAAGGACGCCATTTGAGAAAAGAGAACACAAAATTAATATAACTGCAAATAAAAGTAAATGGTACCATATAGCAAAATGCAGAACAAAAAACAGGTACATTTTTTCAATTACACTTTCCTTTTTTGTGTTCACATAAAACCACGTGCCACTTCTGAATAAATAAATTAACACAAAACACAGTAAATCCGTATTCTCCGTCCATTCCAAGAAACAATCAACACACGACTGACGCGCAAAATTGAAATCGTGTGTACCTACTCATTATTTGTAGAAAATTCTTTTCGCTGCAAAAAAGTTACAAAATTAAATGGTCACGAAAAAAATTTACATGGTCATTATGGCCATGTAATGGTTCTAGACATGTCTATACCTAACCTATAAAAATGTTTTTTTCCCTGCAAAAAGTCGAAAAATTGAATGGTCAGGTACATGATTTTCCTCACCATGTAATGGTCTTAATTTCATTAATTAATTAGAAATAAAAATATTCTATAGAAAATTTTGCCAAAATGTTATTTCTATAGAAAATATTATCAAAATTTCGACAAAATTTTCTATAGAAAGAAATTTTAACAAACTTTTCTAAAGAAATAAAATTTGACAACATTTTCTATAGAAATAAATTTCTGACAAAATTTTCTGACGGAATACAATTTTAACAAAATTTTCTATAGAAATAAAATTTTTGACAACACTTTCTATAGAAATAAAATTTTGATAAATTTTTCTAAAGACATAAAATTTTAACAAAATTGTCTAAAGAAATAAAATTTCGGAAACTTTAATAAATCTGTCCGCTGTCAAACGAGCGGTTTAGAAATGATAGCAACCAATGTTGTTTGCAAAACATATCAGCCACCCTGTATATCCCAAAATACATATTTTTCTAATGGAAGATTTACTTTTATTTTTGCAAAAGTTACATCCATCCACTGTGCAACATTGGTTCTTTCAACAAAGTACTTAAATGTCAAAATTTCTCAACTACCTATTCGATAATTACCATAATCACAAGTTTCCTTAAATGGTGGGGCAATTTATGTCAAAAACATTTGGAAATTAAAACAAAAATATCAAAGAGCATTGTGATTTCGAAATGACAATCAATACGTATGTACAATAAATAATTCACCTACCAAATCAACTAAGTTGTCGCAACTAACCCTTTTTAGCAAACGCTGTGGTGCACTGAAGCCTCACTGAAGCATTGGGAAATCATTATAAAATCAAGTCTAGTTATAATTGGCCGCATACTTGGTAAAAGGGAAATGGTCACCCGGGACATGATATTGATATTGGAAAATAAATTTTGGGATTTTCCCACTCAATAATTTTTAATGTCTCCAAGTGCAGGAAGTAGATATTATAATACGTTGACCATTAAAATGTATAATGTCTACAGACCGGCGACACCCCTTTCAATCACAGACTAATTAAAACTGTCTCCATACACATCAAACAATTTCCCAATACTAGTCATATTAGGAATAAAATTTTCGAAAAAAATATTAAACAGGTGAATTCAGTTAAATCGATCAGTTGGGCCGAATTACATGTACTCTCTACACGAAAAAAGAGTAAAACATTTGATAAAACGAGAAATGAAAACAAGTATGTAAGGCAAAAAATTTCGGCCGGGCCGAATCTTAAACACCCTGTACTTGTAATGCATTGTCATATATAATATTACGGCCTTTGCTGTAGATACAAAATTGTGGAAATCCTTTTAATATAGGTGCTCGAGTAAATTTGGTTGATTAATTACGCTCACGCCTCTGCCATCGGCATGACTCACGCGTGCACACCTTTAATTAAGGTCTATCCATTTAACCCTCCGATGGGTAATAAAGTCCCTATGAACTTTTATTCATGCATAACTCAGTACTCCACCTGATCTCAATACACTCAAATAAAAAATCATAAATGGCGTTTCAAAAGATGACAACAACAAATGTCGTTCATGATCTGAAAACATATGGGTTACCACGTTTTAATCAGGCATGTACGATTTAACTTATAATGCTAAACGGGAGCTATGGGTACCTAGGTTCGAATCCTGCACCCGCTTGCTATACGAACCAAAAATAATCTACCAAAATTTGGAGAAAATTTTACCAAAGAAAATAAATATTTTGCAAAATTTTATTTCTGTAGAAAAGTTTGTCAAAATTTTATTTCTATAGAAAATTTTGTCAAAATTTTATTTCTTTAGTAAAGTTTGTATTTCTATAGAAATTTTTGTCAAAATTTTATTTCTATAGAAAATTTTGTAAAAATTTTATTTCTATAGAAAATTTTGTCAAAATGTTATTTCTATAGAAAATTTTATCAAAATGTTATTTCTATAGAAAATTTTGTCAACATTTTATTTCTATAGAAAATTTTGTCAAAATTTTTATTTCTATAGAAAATTTTGTCAAAATTTTATTTCTATAGACAATTTTGTCAAAATTTTATTTCTATAGAAAATTTTGTCAAAATTGTATTTCTATAGAAAATTTTGTCAAAATTTTATTTCTATAGAAAATTTTGTCAAAATTTTATTTCTATAGAAATTTTTGTCAACATTTTATTTCTATAGAACATTTTGTGAAATTTTATTTCTATGGAAACATTTGTCAACATTTTATTTCAGCAAAAATCTCTTGTCAAAATTTTATTTCTATAAAAAATTTTGTCAAAATTTTATTTCTATAGAAAATGTTGTCAAAATTTTATTTCAATAGAAAATGTTGTAAAAATTTTATTTTTTTTTTATTTTTTTAAACATTTTATTTCTATGGAAAATTTTGTAAAAATTTTATTTCTATAGAAAATTTTGTAAAAATTTTATTTCTATAGAAAATTTTGTAAAAATTTTATTTCTATAGAAAATCTAAATTTTTTTATAGAAAATTTTGTCAAATTTTATCAAAATTTTACTTTTATAGAAAATTTGGTTCGAATCCCGCACACACTTGTAATACGAATCAATCATAAAATACAAAAATTTTGAGACATTTTATAGAAACAAAATTTAGACAAAAAATTTATTTGTCAAAAATTTATTTCTATAGAAAATTTTGTCAAAATATGATTTCTATAGGAAATTCAGACAAAAGTTTTTTGTTTATAGGAACTTTAGGCAACTTTTCTTTCTATAGAAAATTTTGTCAAAATTTTATTTCTATAGAAAATTTTGTCAAAATTTTATTTGTATAGAAAATTTTGTCAAAATTTTATTTGTATAGAAAATTTTGTCAAAATTTTATTTGTATAGAAAATTTTGTCAAAATTTTATTTCTATAGAAAATTTTGTCAAAATTTTATTTCTAAGAAAATTTTTGTTAACATTTTATTTCTATAGAAAATTTTGTCAAAATTTTATTTCTATAAAAAATGTTGGCAACATTTTATTTCTATAGAAAATTTTGTAAAAATTTTATTTTATAGAAAATTTTGTAAAAATTTTTTTTTCTATAGAAAATTTTGTCAAAATTTTATTTTTATAGAAAATTTTGTTAAAATTGTATTTTTGTAAAACATTTTGTCCATTTTTTTATAGAAAATTTTGTCAAAATTTTATTTCTGTAGAAAATTTTGCCAAAATTTTATTTCTATAGAAAGTTTTGTCAAAATTTTATTTGTATAGAAAATTTTGTCAAAATTTTATTTCTATACAAATTTTGTCAAAATTTTATTTCTAAGAAAATTTTTTCAAAATTTTATTTCTATAGACATTGTTATTCATCTATGATATTCATGTAGATACTTCAAAGTGAAAAATGTTTGCTTAGTTAAAAGAAAAAAACTTTAAAATCAGTCTTAGTCCTAACCTATATATGAACCTTTTTTATCTTTAGTCCAAAGATTCAAAATTTCTGCTAATTTAGTATATTAAACCAAAAGTGGGTTTTTACATTAAGGAATGGTGAATATTCGTGTGTATGTGTGTGCGATGGGTGTGTAGTGGAGAGCATTTTCATCGTTTCTATTGGAAAATTATTTGCTTCCGCTATGAAGAAAAGCCTTAAGCAAATGTTATTATGTATGCAATTTATGTTTACAATTGAAATAAGAATGGGTCATCTAAGGCCCTCCGTTATATACATGAAGAGAATGATTTTCTAGAGAATTTAGAAACCAAATATAAAGTTTTCTTTTAATATGTTATGGGAAATTCGGCGGAACTTTTCTCGTAACAAGTGGGAGTTTTCGTGTAATTTACAAAAAGAAAAAAAGTAAACTAGAGAGAGAGATTCGGTTGATGTTTTTGGTAAGAAAATTGAGCAGCAAGTGACTATCCTCGAGCTTCCGGGCTTTTGCGAAAACGGCTACCACGTAGGACAAAGTAACAATAATAATCGTTCACATATTGGCAGACCACCGGCTGAAATTCAAGAAAAAGCTGTTGGTGCGTTTGTTTCCCACAGACACCAAGAGAAACATCTTTCTACGTCAATACTCGAAAGACAATTATTAACATATGGGCTACCGACACAATGGTCTAAATAGTCTAAGTGAGCCTGAATTAAATCTGGCTGCCCTTTTAACCTAAAGCTGAGTACTATGTTCAGTTCTCAAGCTGAAAACCAGCTTGGTTTCACGGTTACTTTTTTACATTAATTAAATTATAAATATAAAATGGTTCACAATCAATTCCTTAGATCTTTTCCATGCATTATTTCACAAGACTTTATAAAAATAGAATCGTCTTCATGTAGACTTTTGTACTTTTAATTTAATGTTTTGGTGAAAAATACGAACATAAAGGGTGATACGGTCAAAATTTGGTCAATATAAACTTGACGTATTTCTTTCAATTTTGCATTTAAAAACCCTGAACACCCCTCATTTTGAAGGTGTGTGTGTGTAGAATGTTGCTCCTATTTTGATTTTGGAATTCACTTTTCAGTTGTCAAAATGTCGTCCAAGCAAGTATCAAAATTTTGCTCGCGCATCTTGAAAATCCGAGCTACTCGCACGCAAAGCTGGCAAAATCGCTAAAAGTTGCCAAATCAACCGTTACAAATGTAATTAAAGTGTTTGGGGAACGTTTGTCGACAGCCAGGAAGTCTGGATCGGGGGGAAATCGAAAACCGGAAGCCGCTTAGACCAAAAAGAGAGTTGCCGGTAGTTTCAAGCGAAACCCTAACCTCTCTCTCCGAGATGCCGTAAATAAGCTGGGTGTATCGTCTACAACCGTGCACCGAGCCAAAAAACGAGCCGTACTATCGACTTACAAGAAGGTAGTGACTCCAAATCGCGATGATAAACAAAATACGACGGCCAAAGCGCGATCCCGGAGGCTGTACACGACGATGCTGACGAAGTTTGACTGCGTGGTAATGGACGACGAAACCTACGTCAAAGCCGACTACAAGCAGCTTCCGCGACAGGAGTTTTATACGGCAAAAGGAAGGGAAAGGTAGCAGATATTTTCAAGCACATAAAACTGTCAAAGTTCGCAAAGAAATATCTGGTTTGGCAAGCCATCTGTACCTGTGGCTTGAAAAGCAGCATTTTCATAGCTTCCGGGACTGTCAACCAAGAAATTTACGTGAAAGAGTGTTTGAATAAACGTCTGCTGCCTTTCCTGAAGAAACACGGTTGTTCCGTACTGTTTTGGCCGGATTTGGCATCTTGCCATTACGGTAAAAAGGCCATGGAGTGGTACGCCGCCAACAACGTGCAGGTGGTTCCCAAGGACAAGAACCCTCCCAACACGCCAGAGCTCCGCCCAATTGAGAAATACTGGGCTATTGTCAAGCGGAACCTAAAGAAGACCAAAAAAACTGCTAAGGACGAGCGCCATTCAAGGCAAACTGGCTTTCTGCGGCGAAGAAGGTGGACAAGATGGCTGTAAAAAATCTGATAGCAGGTGTCAAGCGTGAGGCCCGGCAATTCGGATTTGGAAAAGCGAAAGCCTAACTGAATATTTTTCCTGAATTTTATACTAATTGAACTTGAAAAAGAAATTTAATTTGGTTTTTTAAATAAACGATTTCACCGAGTTACACGCGTTTTCCCTTGACCAAATTTTAACCGTATCACCCTTTATGGGCGACCGAGCATGAACACATCCATAATCCTTTCAACTTTCTTTCATCCGAATGCTCAATTGATATTAACAGGATGGCTGATAAGTCTCCGGTCTGACACATAGATGGCGTCGCTAGTATTAAATACATATTATTTTTATATAGTACTAACCTTCAAATGATTCGTGTCAAAATTTGACGTCTATAAGTCAATTAGTTTGTGAGATAGAGCGTCTTTTGTGAAGCAACTTTTGTTATTGTGGAAAAAATGACAAGGAATTTCGTGTTTTGATAAAATACTGTTTTCTGAAGGGAACAAATACGGTGGAAGCAAAAATTTGGCTTGATAATGAGTTTCCGGACTCTGTCCCAGGGAAATGAACAATAATTGATTGGTATGTAAAATTCAAGCGTGGTGAAATGAGCACGGAGGACGGTGAACGCAGTGGACGCCCGAAAGAGTTGTTACCGACGAAAACATCAAAAAATCCACAAAATGATTTTGTATGACCGTAAAATGAAGTTGATCGAGATAGCAGAGGCCTTAAAGATATCTAAGGAACGTGTTGGTCATATCATTCATCAGTATTTGGATATGCGGAAGCTCTGTGCAAAATGGGTTCCGCGCGAGCTCACATTTGACCAAAAACAACAACGTGTCGATGATTCTGAGCGGTGTTTGCAGCTGTTAACTCGTAATACACCCGAGTTTTTCCATCGATATGTGACAATGGATAAAACATGGGTCCATCACTACACTCCTGAGTCCAATCGACAGTTGGCTGAGTGAACAGCGACCGGTGAACCGTCTCCGAAGCGTGGAAAGACTCAAAAGTCAGCTGGCAAAGTAATGGCCTCTGTTTTTTGGGATGCGCATGGAATAATTTTTATCGATTATCTTGAGAAGGGAAAAACCATCAACAGTGACTATTATATGGCGTTATTGGAGCGTTTAAAGGTCGAAATCGCGGCCCCATATAAAGAAGAAAAAAGTGTTGTTCCAACAAGACAACGCACCGTGCCACAAGTCATTGAGAACGATGGCAAAAATTCATGAATTGGTCTTCGAATTGCCACCCACCGTATTCTCCAGATCTGGCCCCCAGCGACCTTTTCTTGTTCTCAGACCTCAAAAGGATACTCGCAGGGAAAAATTTGGCTGCAATGAAGAGGTGATCGCCGAAACTGAGGCCTATTTTGAGGCAAACCCGAAGGAGTACTACCAAAATGGTATCAAAAAATTGGAAGGTCGTTATAATCGTTGTATCGCTCTTGAAGGGAACTATGTTGAATAATAAAAACGAACGAACGACAAAAAAATGTGTTTTTCTTTGTTAGACCGGGGACTTATCAGCCAATCTGTTATATCTATAGTCTCTTAAGTTGCATTTACCAATCCATTCGTATATTAGAAAAAATTTATAAGGAAATCCAGCGTGTTGATCTTCTTCAACCCAAAAACCAATCACAATACAAATGGCGACCGGAATACAATTGAAGAGAAGCCAAGAAGGTCATGCCAATCCATGAATGCTGAAAATGCAGTTGTTGAGCCGCATAGTCGTGGTGAAGAGTGATCCGTCTTCGGCGGCTGGCAAAAATGGTTATGTACCACTCAGAATTGACTGTTCTGCGTTGACCTAGTGGTACGATTACGACATCTGTTTGCGTCTAGTTTTTCCGAAAAAACAGGCGATATTTTGGTTGGGAGCCACCGTTGTGCAATGGTGTCCGCCTTGCATATACAGGGTTGAGGATTCAAACCGAATTTCGACAAAACACCAAAAAGTTTTCAAGCGGTAATGCTGATGGCATTTCCAGTAATGCTGATGACATTTCTGAGTGTTCCACTGTAATGTGGAACGCCGTTCGGAGTCGGCTATAAAAATGTGGTCCTTTGTTATTGAGCTTAACATAGAATTGGGTAGCACTCAGTGATAAGAGAGAAGTTCACCACTGTGGTATCACAATGGACTGAATAATCTAGATGAGCCTGAAATATCGGGCTGCTACTGTAGCTAACCTAACCTAATCACCGTGGTGCAATGGTTAGCATGCCCGCCTTGCATAAACAATGTCGTGTGTTCGATTCCTGCTACGACCGAACACCAAAAAGTTTTTCAGCGGTGGATTATCCCACCTCAGTAATGCTGGTGACATTTCTGAGGGTTTCAAAGCTTCTCTAAGTGGTTTCATTGGAATGTGGAACGCCGTTCGGACTCGGCTATAAAAAGGAAGTCCCTTGTCATTGAGCTTAACCTGAAATCGCTCAGTGATAAGGGAGAAGTTCACTACTGTGGTATCACAATGGATTGAATAGTCTAAGTGAGCCTGATACATCGGGCTGCCACCTAACCTAACCTAACCTAACCTTTGTTTGGGAGTGCTTCGAACAACTTTCGTTGGATTTGGTTCATCCTGAAACACCCATACAGTCGACTGCTGTTCACTTTCGGCTCATACGTTGTCATTGACGTGTTCGAAACACAGACATCGTATTTTTCGATCATTTCTTTCGACCAATCGAAAAGTGCCGATTGACCACCAGAACTCAAGGGCCGCCGATGGTAATGGGGTGGGCCGTAAAGAACGATGTTCCCTGTCCGCTGGAATTCATCGACCTTGGAGTCAAAATAAATGCCAAATACTATCTGGAGAATGCCATAAAAACGATATTGAAGCCCTGAGCAGACAAAAATTTTGGCCAGATATTTCACTCAGGATGAATAAACATCGAATGGCTTGAATAGGAAGTTCCATGCTTTTCATTTCTACCGGACAATGGCCACCAAATTGGCGAATGTCAATCTGTTTAACTTTTGCCCTTGGGGCATTTTCATAAGAAGAAGAGTAAGGTTGGCACTAAAAACTAGTAAAGAGTCGATCATCTCAAGACGGCGCTTCTCCGGGAATTGGCTAAAATACCGCATATCCACTTTCGTGCAGCGTGTGATGGCTTTCTCGGCCGGTTGAAGACCATAATTCGTGCAAATGTAGCAAATTCGAACAAATCTAAATTGATTCTTAGGTCGAAAACCTTTGCTGTTAGTACCTTCCACATTTAGTATCATAATTTATTATAGCTTACATTTTTATACCCTCCACCATAGGATGGGGGGTATATTAACTTTGTCATTCCGTTTGTAACACATCGAAATATTGCTCTAAGACCCCATAAAGTATATATATATTCTGGGTCGTGGTGAAATTCTGAGTCGATCTGAGCATGTCCGTCCGTCCGTCCGTCTGTTGAAATCACGCTAACTTCCGAACGAAACAAGCTATCGACTTGAAACTTGGCACAAGTAGTTGTTATTGATGTAGGTCGGATGGTATTGCAAATGGGCCATATCGGTCCACTTTTACGTATAGCCCCCATATAAACGGACCCCCAAATTTGGCTTGCGATAGCTCTAAGAGAAGCAAATTTCATCCGATCCGGCTGAAATTTGGTACATGGTGTTAGTATATGGTCTCTAACAACCATGCAAAAATTGGTCCTCATCGGTCAATTTTTATATATAGCCCCCATATAAACCGATCCCCCGATTTGGCTTGCGAGGCCTCTAAGAGAAGCAAATTTCATCAGATCCGGCTGAAATTTGGTACACGGTGTTAGTATATGGTCTCTAACAACCATGCAAAAATTGGTCCACATCGGTCCATAATTATATATAGCCCCCATATAAACCGATCACCAGATTTTACCTCCGGAGCTTCTTGGAAGACCAAAATTCATCTGATTCAGTTGAAATTTGGTACGTGGTGTTAATATATGGCCTCAAAAATTGGTCGGTATCGGTCCATAATTATATATAGGCCCCATATAAACCGATCCCCGGATTTGACCTCCAGAGCCCCTTGGAAGAGCAGAATTCTTCCCATTCGGTTGAAATTTGGTACGTGATGTTAGTATATGGTATCCAACAACCATGCGGGAATTGGTTCCTATCAGCCCATAATTATATATAGCTCCCATATAAACCGATCCCCAGATTTGACCTCCGGTGCCTTTTGGAGAAGCAAAATTCATCCGATCTGCTTGAAATTTGGTACGTGGTGATCGTATATGATATTTAACAACCATGCCAAAAGTGGTCCATATCAGTCCATAATCATATATAGCCCCATATAAACCGATCCCGAGATTTGGTTTTGGAGCCTCTTGGGGGAGCAAATATCATCCGAGTGAGTTGAAATTCGGTACATTGTGTTGGTATATGGCCGTTAATAACCATGCCTAACTACACCCTCAAAAATCAAAAATTGTTTCTGTAGCATATACCCCAAAAACATTTTGCTTCAAGCATATATATTTTCAGAATTGGTGCACACAAAAGATTGTTTGTATTGTTCAAACATATTATGTTTCACCTTAGAGCATACTCTGGTAGTAAAAAATTTTAATGAAATTATCTTTGTGTAGATATATTTTTAAGGCGCCACTTGGATACTTCCATTATTTTACTTGCAGCATTCTAGCATAGGTCTCTCTTTCTAAACACATATATGTTTATAGGATATTTCCAAATTAATATATGTTTGCATCTAAGCATATTATATTTACAAACATTTTATGTCCGAAACATAATATGTTCTAACATATTAACATATATGTCCCAAACATGTTATGCTAGTTTATGAACATTATATGCTTGCACTTAAAAATATTGTGTTAAAAAACTTGAGTTCCAAACATATAATTTTTACACCCAAACATATGAAAAACAGTCTTTTTCGTCCGTGTAGGTCCATATCGGTCTATAGTTATATATATCCCTCACATAAATCGGCCCCCAATCACACAAAAATTGGTCCACATCAAGTTCATAATTGTATATAGCCCCCATATAAGCGACCCCCCATATTTCAATTCTGGCTCTCTACGTACCGTGCAAAAAGTCCATATCGATTCGTAATTATTTGTAGACTTAACTATACATATCTTTTTTTGTCTAATATATACCACGTAGGGATTAACTCACAATTTAGAAAACGATGTTAAGAAGTTTTAAGATACCACAACCCAAGTAATTCGATTGTGTATGGCAGTCTTTCGTAGAAGTTTCTACGCAATCCATGGTTTAGGGTACATAAGATTCGGCCTGGCCGAACTTACGGCCGTATATAGTTGTTTGGTTTAAAATTTTTTAATTAACTGATAAATAAACTGATTCTAAAATTTGATTTTTGAACAATGAGATTAAAAAGAACTGAACACCTATACCGATTTACTTTCTTGCATTACATATATGCCACCGTGTATTTGTATGGTCATTAAAATGTATACCCCCATTTTTGCGAAGTACTTGGATTAAAGAAGATTTCATTAGTATGGGAGAAAGTTTCTTAAAAAAAATTTAAAAATAAAACAAAATATATTTCTTTGCTATAAATTAAATTTAATTTAGCATTTCATTTATTTTATATTTCATGAAAATGGTTTAAAGTTGTCCTTCTCTGGTCTGTCTTAATGCCTCAATAGATATTTAAATATCCTATCAGTTTTGTCCTCTTGGTTAATATTATGTCAATTTGTTATGGATATATTATGTCTGGATGGTCAATCCTGATAACTCCACCCATTTTAGTGAAGTTTGTAGCCTTAAGCTTTCCCAAGCAATTGTATTCAGTCTAAACAAGCCTAGCTGCATGTTCAGCTGATTATCTTTCCATTACATAGCCATGATTAGCTTTGGTAATATTTTTATAGCGAGTCTATAATTATTCCTTAACAGTCTGTCCCTTATAATTTCCATAGGCCTTTGAAAATTTTATTATAAGTTTATTTTATTTTTATGGTTGATATTTAAAAAAAAACTTTTATTTTATTTTTATATATGCTAAGCATTGTAAAGAAACCAAGAACACACACACACGCACACACATCTAAGATAATATTAATGCAGTTTGTTTCTTTTTATTTTGCAGGTCAATGTTCTCTTGCGAATGTTTTCTCTTGCTCTCTCTCACTCCATCTGTTGTGGGTGTGGAAGCAACAAGCAAATGAACAACAACAACATTATAAAATAATCATAAACAGAAAGCCTGAGATTTATTTGCATTTAATTTGATTTCAAATAAAAAGAGTACACACACACGTACTCTCATAAGCAAACATAGGCTATGAGAATCAATATCATTTGCATATAGCCGAATAAAGCCGATGTATTCCCCCCCCCAAAAAAAACATAACGTTTCCGCCGGATATAGAAATTCTGTTTTTGGGGAAACGAATGAAGACGAATAATTAAGACTTTAATAAAACAGAAACCAAATACAAAAGGTGTTTATGAATATAATTTTTGTGGCTGCAGCAGAGATTGCCACACAACAAGTGTATACCGCCAAAATCATAAAAAAATATTATTTTTTAGTGGTGTTCAAAGTAATTTAACATGAACTCTGCCTAGTTAACCAACGTATGCCTTCGCTTATGTTGAACTTAAAATTTGTTTATACGTTTGTTTTGATGTGTACAAGCAATTGAAAAGTACATCCGCCCAAAAACGGGTGTTATTGACCATTTAAAGGAAGTTCAAATTCCAGTATTCACATTGTCTGATTGGAGCTAAATAAAAATACGAAATCTATTCAAAATGTCTGTGGGTAAGTACAAATAGTTTGCTAATTTTTACTAGATGTAATGTTGTATACCATATATGATGTGAGAAATTTCTTTGAAGAAATATTTTACAATAGATTATTAGTTTATATTTTGGAATAAATAATGTGCAATTTTTAAATAAAAAAAGTTTCGAAACGTTACTCTTCTGGAATTGAAATCATAAATAAAACAAGTATATACGGCCGTACACGCAAAGAAAAAAAAAAACGTTTGGAAAACGTGTGCCGAAAACGTTTTTCTTTTGTTAGAGTTTTTTGAATTGCTTCGAAAATTTTAAACTTTTATCACCAAAAAAATTCGTTTGTTACAAAATTTTTATTTTTTCAATAAAAAAAGTTATTTTTGAAACAACAACAGAGTCCATTTCCTTTTTATCAAAAACTGTTCTTTTCAGACTTTAGGTCTTTAAAAGGACACATTTTACTGTTCAAAATTTAATATAGTACAATGTAATGTTGAACATTTTTTCGGAATCATCCGAACATATGTGAAATATATGTAAAAAAAAAAAAAACTTTGGTCGAAGCAGGGATCGAACCCACGACCCTTGGCATAAGATTCGGACATAGCAACCACTGCTCCACGGTGCCAAACTAAATGTTTGTTTCTGTTAAATAAACTTTGTTTATTCGGTTCGTGGGCGCCGCAAGCTATGCTATATAAATATAACTTATATGGGTAATTATCTATTGATGACCATAACAGGTACATAGCTCAGTGGTTAGTGGGTTGGCTTACAAAGTGCATAGTCCGCGGTTCGATTCTCCGTCCAGGCGACAGGTAAAAAAATTTTAAAAATTTATAAATTCGTATAATTTCTTCTACATTGTTGGTATTACAGGAAAAGGTGTTAAGAACTAAAAAAACTTGTGGATGTGAGAAAGATGTGAGGGAAAATGCAATTAGCAAGAAAAAATTTTTTTAGTTAGTCTTTATGAAATTGTTGTTACATCCTGGAAAAGAATAAATGTTTATCACAAAAAGTATATACTTTTCTTCCAAAAACACTTTCTTACAGCGAAAAGCAAATGAGAAAAGAACTTTGTTTGTCTAAAATTTCGTTTGGGAGGAAAGAATTATTTTTTTGCGTGTAAGTCTTATGTACCCTCCACCATGGATTGCGTAGAAACTTCTACTGAAGACTGTCATCCACAATCGAATTACTTTGCGGTAACACTTGCCTATGGCAAGGTATCTTAAAACTTCCTAACACCGTAATATATACCACATAGTCCATACGTGGTATATATTAAACTAAAAAAGGCCGATTAAATACGTATATAATTAAGTTTAAAGTTTCTATAGAAATAAAATTTTGACAACATTTTCTATAGAAGTAAAATTTGGAAAAAATTTTCTATAGAAATAAAATTTGGATAAAATTTTCTATAGAAATAAAATTCTGACAAAATTTTCTATAGAAAAAAATTTTGACAAAATTTTCTATAGAAATACAATTTTGACAAAATGTTCTATAGAAATAAAATTTTGACAAAATGTTCAATAGAAATAAAATTTTGACAAAATGTTCTATAGAAATAACATTTTGACAATGTTTTCTATAAAAATAAAATTTTGGTAGATTATTTTCGGCTCGAGTGGCAACCATGATTATCAACCGATAAGGACCAATTTTTGTGTGATTGGGGATCGCCTATATATAACTATAGACCGATATGGACCAATTTTTGCACGGTTGTGGGAGACCACATACTAACACCACGTACCAAATTTCAACCGAATCGGATGAATTTTGCTCATCCATGAGGCTGCGGAGGTCAAATCTGGGGATCGGTTTATATGGGGGCTATATATAATTATGAACCGATGTGGACCAATTTTTGCGTAGTTGTTAGAAACCATATACTTACACCATGTACAAATTTTAGCCGGATCGGATGAATTTTGCTCCTCTAAGAGGCTCCGGAGGTCAAATCTGGGGATCGGCTTATATGGGGGCTATATATAATTATGGACCGATGTGGACCAATTTTTGCATGGTTGTTAGAGACCATATACTAACACCATGTACCAAATTTCAGCCGGATCGGATGAAATTTGCTTCTCTTAGAGGCCTCGCAAGCCAAATAATTATGGACCGATATGGACCAATTTTTGCATGGTTAGGTTAGGTTAGGTGGCAGCCCGATGTATCAGGCTCACTTAGACTATTCAGTGAATTGTGATACCACAGTGGTGAACTTCTCTCTTATCACTGAGTGCTGCCGGATTCCATGTTAAGCTCAATGACAAGGGACCTCCTTTTTATAGCCGAGTCCGAACGACGTTCCACATTCCAGTGAAACCACTTAGAGAAGCTATGAAACGCTCAGAAATGTCACCAGCATTACTGAGGTAGGATAATCCACCGCTGAAAAACTTTTGGTGTTCGGTCGAAGCAGAAATCGAACTCACGACCTTGCGTATGCAAGGCGGGCATGCTAACCATTGCACCACGGTGGCTCCCATCGAGTATAGAGTGGATTGATAATCCGGACTAGTTTTCTATTCCTCGTCTAGTTCGGGGTTCCCCTATAGTCTACTTGTTCTCCATTGAATCGCTGTTCGACAGTCATAGTAATACACAAAAAAAATTTCCAAATTTTCTCTGAAAATCTAATCCGCATTCTTTGGATCAATTCCATCTGATGATGGTATGTATATAAATCATTGAAAATTTGTTCCAATATTTGAGTTATGTCAATTGTATTGTTTTTCTTATATTGTTCGATTGGTTAATGACCCCATCATGCTTCATGCATCTGGTCGGAATATGTGTACTTGTAATCTTTACATTTTGTTTACATTCTAATATTGAATCATAAACAAATCAAACAACGAAATTATCAATGAATACAAATGACAACTATGAATGAATTATGTTCATGTGTTTATATGCTCACTTATGAGTACATAGATAATAGAGTGGGTCAGTGTAATATTCGAATACCAATCAATTGAATTTTCATACGCGATCTGAACTTGCTATAGGAACAAATAATATTAAAGTATTTTAAAGATCTGATCTATCTTTACACCGAATTACTTTACGAAATGGATCCCCATTATGAATACTAGGAGACCCAAATTTGAAAAACGCCCCTTGCAATTAATAAACTTTTAGTAATTAACAAAATCAATCTTTATGATATTTGAGACAAAAAATCTATTAATTGATTTTGTTTTATCTCAAATATCAGACCAAAAGTTGATTAATGGACTTTCGTCCAGAAATGCGGTAATGAAGAAATGACAAACGACTTTCATTGTTTCAAAATGTGACAAACAACAAGTGTATACGAATCTTATGTACCCTAAACCATGGATTGCGTAGAAACATCTACGAAAGACTGTCATCCACAATCGAATTACTTGGGTTGTGGTATCTTAAAACTTCTTAACATCGTTTTCTAAATTGTGAGTTAGTCCATACGTGGTATATATTAGACAAAAAAGTTATGTATAGTTAAGTCTACACATAATTACGAATCGATATGGACTTTTTGCACGGTACGTAGAGAGCCAGAATTGAAATATGGGGGTCGCTTATATGGGGGCTATATACAATTATGAACTTGATATGGTCCACTTTTTGTGTGATTGGAAATCGATTTATCTGAGGGATATATATATAACTATAGACCGATATGGACCTAGTTAGGCATGGTTGTTAACGACCATATACTAGCACAATGTACCAAATTTCAACTCACTCGGATGAAATTTGCTCCTCCTAGAGGCTCCAAAACCAAATCTTGGGATCGGTTTATATGGGGTTATATATGATTATGGACTGATATGTACCACTTTTGGCATGGTTGTTAAATATCATATACGATCACCACGTACCAAATTTCAAGCAGATCGGATGAATTTTGTTTCTCCAAAAGGCACCGGAGGTCAAATCTGGGGATCGGTTTATATGGGGCCTATATATAATTATGGACCGATTTCGACCAATTTTTGCATGGGAGTTTGAGGCCATATATTAACACCACGTACCAAATTTCAACCGAATCAGATGAATTTTGGTCTTCCAAGAGGCTCCGGAGGTCAAATCTGGTGATCGGTTTATATGGAGGCTATATATAATTATGGACCGATGTGGACCAATTTTTGCATGGTTGTTAGAGACCATGTACCAAATTTCAGCCGGATCGGATGAAATTTGCTTCTCTTAGAGGCCTCGCAAGCCAAATCGGGGGATCGGTGTATATGGGGGCTATATATAATTATGGACCGATGTGGACCAATTTTTGCATGGTTGTTAGATACCATATACTAACACCATGTACCAAATTTCAGCCGGATCGGATGAAATTTGCTTCTCTTAGACGCCTCGCAAGCCAAATCGGGGGATCGGTTTATATGGGGCTATATATAATTATGGACCGATGTGGACCAATTTTTGCATGGTTGTTAGAGACCATGTACCAAATTTCAGCCGGATCGGATGAAATTTGCTTCTCTTAGAGGCCTCGCAAGCCAAATCGGGGGATCGGTTTATATGGGGGCTATATATAATTATGGACCGATGTGGACCAATTTTTGCATGGTTGTTAGAGACCATATACTAACACCATGTACCAAATTTCAGCCGGATCGGATGAAATTCGCTTCTCTTAGAGCAATCGCAAGCCAAATCGGGGGATCGGTTTATATGGGGGCTATATATAATTATGGACCGATATGGACCAATTTTTGCATGGTTGTTAGAGACCATATACTAACACCATGTACCAAATTTCAGCCGGATCGGATGAAATTTGCTTCACTTAGAGCAATCGCAAGCCAAATTTGGGGGTCCGTTTATATGGGGGCTATACGTAAAAGTGGACCGATATGGCCCATTTGCAATACCATCCGACCTACATCAATTATAACTACTTGTGCCAAGTTTCAAGTCGATAGCTTTTTTCGTTCGGAAGTTAGCGTGATTTCAACAGACGGACGGGCGGACGGACATGCTCAGATCGACTCAGAATTTCACCACGACCCAGAATATATATACTTTATGGGGTCTAAGAGCAATATTTCGATGTGTTACAAACGGAATGGCAAAGTTAATATACCCCCATCCTATGGTGGAGGGTATAATAATCTTATTAAGTAGGTTTGATTAAGGGTACGCTATAGTTGGTTATTCTTAAAATTCCTACTTATTTGCTTGTTTAATTTGAAATGCAATAATTGGTTTGTAATTATTACCCATCCTACTAAAGTCTTCGAAATTGTTGCTTTCATTCATAATCACCCATATTTTCATTCACTGATGCTGCTTATGCTGCTTATTTGAAAGAATAAAAAATGACATTTAAATAAAAACGAATCGAAATGATGACGTTCAAAGGGGAACGGATAAAAGACGACATCATTTTAATTGCTTCAATTCCCATAAATACATTACGAATATCGTCGGCAAAAGAAGACTTAATTCACTTTCTTTTGATGGTGGGATTAAACCGAAATCTTATAAAGAACTGAAACATTGTATAATAATCGAGACGCAGTGTCTTTACTACAAATATCAATTGAAGTTCAATGACATTTAAGAAAATCGTAGAATCATTAACTTCTTCCTATGGTACCATACCGTGAATTACTAGGGGCATTTTATTCGCGGAGATGTGTTGACAGCGAAATAATAACCTAATGGCAATAAGCATAATATGTCAATAATATTGGAAGTATAAGTTAGGAATGACAGAATTGGCAAAAGATGACATAGTTCAGGATATATGTCTCTATGCCACAGAAAAAAATTTCACGAAATTTTTTCCAATTAAAATTTTAATTGAGTTTTAAAAAATATTCAATTAAAAATTTAATTGATTCAACAAATTTTTTAATTGAAACAAAAATCAATCACAAAAATTAATAGTATCAATTAATTTTTTAATTGGATCAATTAATTTTTTAATTGACATTCAATTAAGTTTTTAATTGACATTCAATTAAGTTTTTAATTGATACTATCATTTCTGTGATTGAAGTCATTTCAATTAAAAAATTAATTGGATCAATTAATTTCGTGATTGAACCAGAAAAAAGTTTGTGTGTGTGTCATTTGCCTGGAGTGTCACCAATATACAACATCATGTTGCTATAATTTCAAAATAGCTCATATGACATCAGTCAGATTTATTCGAGAGACAGCTAATTTTATTGTTAGTCAGCTTACAAAAGCATTTTGATCTCTTGAATTCAGAAATAAAATCGTTCGTGATAGAATTCAAGCGTGCTAGCTTTATATTTGGCTGGAAAACCTCATGGGGACATCCGAGTCCACGCCCTTCATCATTTAAATATGAAAAAAAAGTTTGTGTGTGTGTCATTTGCCTGGAGTGTCACCAATATACAACATCATGTTGCTATAATTTCAAAATAGCTCATATGACAACAGTCAGATTTATTCGAGAGACAGCTAATTTTATTGTTAGTCAGCTTACAAAAGCATTTTGATCTCTTGAATTCAGAAATAAAATCGTTCGTGATAGAATTCAAGCGTGCTAGCTTTATATTTGGCTGGAAAACCTCATGGGGACATCCGAGTCCACGCCCTTCATCATTTAAATATGAAAAATCGTATGGTTTTCGTACTAAGGCTTGTTATGGGAGCCACCGTGGTGCAATGGTTAGCATGCCCGCCTTGCATACACAAGGTCATGGGTTCGATTGCTGCTTCGACCGAACACGATAAAGTTTTTAAGCGGTGCATTATCCCACCTCAGTAATGGTGGTGACATTTCTGAGGGTTTCAAAGCTTCTCTAAGTTGTTTCACTGCTACTATATTTTTCGTTTAATTTAAACAAATGTTACAAAACAAAAATTGTACTAAGTTCTTTATTATCTTAATACATGAATATTCTACGTATATACCCAGCAAAAACTAGGTAACCACATCTCATTACAAATTACATTACCAAAAGTAAAGCTGTCATTACACGTTGCATTACATTGCGGTGAGTTATAATGACTAACTTGTAATGACAAAAATAAATACTTCTCGGTAATTTTCGAATTGTTATTCTAAAATTTTTAGGCAGTTGGCTGTTAATAAATGATGGTACCATTAGGTATAATTATTCACATAATTGAGCATTTACATAAAAAATCAAAAAGAATATTGATTGTAACGATAATTCTGAAGATTTTACCGTTAAGAAATTTTTATCACAAATACTTCATAAAATTGTGTTTAAATTAATTACATTATCATATTATGTTTTAAATAAATGCTTTCTTATACCTCATTTACATTAAAATTCCAAAACTCAAACTAAATTTTAAATGCCATTTGCCTTATAAAAAGGGACTTAAAATCCACTTTTAGTAGATTTCGAACCTAATGTGAATTGGCTATTGGATATATTATAACGTAATTCACGAATCCAACTCCCTTAAACAACCTACATGTATTTCTATTTTAAGTGTTATATTAATTTGTGTGTAATCTTATTTAGATTATTTATTGGATTTTTGTTTATTTATACAATATTCGTGTCGATTCAAGTAGTGCTCCTATTACAGCATCACTCGCCATATTTTGATCCATTGTAATCGGCAATAGAAATCAATATTTTAGAGAGTTGGTTGCCTGAAACAATAAGTGGCTATTTTTCAAGCTTTGGTGTATCTACGAATAAGTCATTACATATTAGGTGATTATATGCTTTAAAAGCACTACTTATTTTATGGCTGAAGGTATGCCTGGGGAGAAGTACTTTCCTCCTAGGACATGCGTATGTAAATGTAATCCGAAGCGATGCCAATTAATAAGTGGTTATTAATTTTTAAACAGGCTTACCTACAAGATTACCGGGTAATGAGAGTTTTTGCTGGGTAGCTTAGAATATAAATTTGTATTACCACCACGGTTGCCACAGTTAGTAGAATTCTACCCAAAAAAGTACTTTTTTTTGTTAAATCCCTATAAAATAAAATTTTGGAAAAAGTTTCTATAAACAAATTTTTGTGAGAAATTTTTCTATAGAAATAAAATTTTGACAATAAATTCTATAGAAATAAAATGTTGAGAAAAAATTCCATAGAAATAAAATTTTAAGAAAATTTTTTACAGAAATAATATTTTGAAAAGAAAAAAAATCTATAGAAATAAAATTTTGACAAAATTTTCTATAGAAATAAAATGCTGACAAAATTTTCTACAGGAATAAAGTTTTAACAAAAAATTTCTATCGAAATATTTTTTTGGTACATTTGTGATAATTTGTGGTAATCTTCAAATTTTGTTAGATTTTTTTTTTGGCACGAGTGATAACTGTTGTTAGCACACATTGTTAAAGATCAAGCCTTGCCGGCTTCTAATTTCCTACTCTAGAGCCGCCAAAATGTAAAAATTATTACAAATTGTGTTGAGTGAAAATGTCCCTACATTGTGGCCCTACGTCCCTACAAGATACTAAATATTAGAAAAAACCTACATATAGGGAATTTCCCCTATTTCTAGCAGCACTGGCTGTAGTTGATATTGCACCTACGGAGTTAGTATGCCACTAATATTGAGCCCATTATTAAAAAAAAGAGAAAATCGTTCAATTAGTGTGGGTAATAAATCCAAATTTGTAAAAATCGAGCAATATTCTTATGTAAGCGCTACAAGTACGTATACGATCGACTAGTACATCAAAATTTGATTGGTTAATAAATAAGAGTGCTATGGCCAAATTTGGGAAAATCGAGCGATGCATGTATATGGAAGCTATATCTAAATATGAACCAATTTGCATAATATTTTGCGGGTTTGATTAATACCACAAAAGGTTACCTTGTGCAAAATTTGAGTAAAATCAGTTAAGAAATGAGGCCTGTATGATCAAACATAAAGTTATTAGGGGCGAATTTTTCGAAATAGGGCGATGGGAGCTATATCTACATCTAAACCGATTTCGATGAAATTTTGCACATATAGTTAGTACTATAGAGGACTGGATCTAGCCAAGTTTGAGTAAGATCGGTTAATAAATAAGGGTTCTATGGCCAAATTTGGGAAAATCGGACTATACATATATATGGGAGCTATATCTAAATCTGAACCGATTTCGATGATTTTTTGCACATTAGTTAATGTTATAGAAGATTACATTTAGCCAACTGTGAGTAAGATCGGTTGATAAATAAGGGTTTTACGACCAAATTCAGAAAAATCGGGCGGTACATATATATGGGAGCTATAGCTACATCTGAACCGATTTCGATGATTTTTTGCACATATATTTAGTGCTGAGAGGATTACATTTAGCCAACTTTGAGTAAGATCGGTTGATAAATAAGAGTTTTGTGGCCAAATTTTGGAAAATCGGGCGATACATATATATGAGAGCTATACATAACTATATATGGGAGCTATATCTAAATTTGATCCGATTTCTTCCAAATTCAATAGAGTTTGTATTTGTGCCGAAAAAACTCCCTGTACCACAATTCATCAAAATCGGTTAATAATTGCGACCGAAATCCTGTGAACAACAAATACATGGGCAGACGGACACCAAGCGCTATATCGACTCAGGAGGTGATTCTGAGTCGATCGGTATATATTTTATGGGGTCTAAAATCAATATTTCTGGTAGGCACATTTTTTTGGCAGATCAAACTTATTATACCCTGACCACTATGTGGTTTAGGGTATAAAAAGGTAAGTGTGAAAAAATGTGCAATTTAGCGCGATAATGTCAGCTTCATACTGGCCTTAAGGTGAAATGCTGTTCGGACTGAGCTATAAAAAGGAGATCCTTGTCATTGAGCTAAACACAGAATCCGGCAGCACTCATTGTATAAGAGAGAAGTTCACGATTTGTGGTATCACAATGGACGGAATAGTCTAAGTGGACCTGCAATAACGGGCTGCCATTAAACCTATCCTAACCTAACTAATCGCATTTGGATAGAAAACGAAATCGACTAATCGGGTTTTAAAAATAGAACGTCGAATTTATACTGTAGAATTTTTGTCAAAATTTTATTTCTATAGAAGATTTTGTCAAAATTTTATTTCTATTGAAAATGTTGTCAACATTTTATTTTTATGGAAATTTTTGTCAACATTTTATTTCTATAGAAAATTTTCTCAAAATTTTATTTCTATAGAAGATTTTCAAAAGTAGAAAAAATCGATTTTTCCAAATCGAAGGTCGCCTTTGTAAAAATCGTATTTTCAAACATTTTGAATAAGTCTAAAAATCTCTTTATTAAATCATGATAAATTAAATCACCATATTTAATGAAAAATTTACTTTATTTATGAATTTTTGGGGCGCCCATAGAAACAATGCAGCTGCAGTTCAATATGCTTCACCATGACAAATTTCTTCTTTTATACCATAATCAAAGATGCACATAATCCATGCTGTTCTAATCTAATCAAGAAGTGAGAAGTGACCACTACTACTACTCTAGATCGTCATTAGCTAATGCGGGATAAACCCACACTTCTATCCAAATAAAGTGAAACAAATTGATGAATGACCTTTAACTAGCTTGAACCACACTACAACCACAGTCATCCAGTGAAGTGTGAATCTATGCAATTACCTCCTTTTGTATGATGCTTTCGAGACAAAGAAAAGTCCATATCATATGGGCATCACCATGATCACCATTGCAATCATCTTTGAACAGACCACTTCATTTGTGATCAAGTATTCGAATATTATGGCAAAAAAGAACCAAAGAAAAATAAAATCGAATAGCCAACACTCTCTGCTATCAGTGTGATGTGGTGAAGAGGTTTTGCTTTTGTGCAGGGGAACGAACAATGGAGACATGGTGATTTATACTTTCTCTATTAGCAGTAATTCAAATCACAGCATTCCACTGTCTCTCATTATCATAAACTTCTGGCATCATTTCAAATATTCCCGATTTTTATTTCTGTTTTTTTTTTTTCTGATATATCACAAGTGAAGCGTTCCGAGGGATGAGCATTGCAAATGGTTTTGGGTGGCGAGGACTATGGTGGTGCTGGTAGAGGTTCTGGTAACAGTGGCGCTTTCCCATAAAACCATAACGTGGGTAAATCCACATGTCCACAAATAAATTGCATGCTCCATTAGCCACAGTCACAATAGTCTCAAATAGAAATATTGAAAAGAAAAAAGAATGGGAAAACATTCTCCAGACGTTTGAGTGCATAATGGGATGAAATTGCCTATTTCGATAATAATTTTGTATATGTAAAAAAAGATTTGGTTTGATTAGTATCGAAAAACCAATCGATTCATTTAAGGATTAAAAGAAATTATATCCAAAGGGTCGTGGGTTTAATTTCCGTTTTATTTCCATAGAATTTTTTGTCAAAATTTTATTTCTATAGAAAATTTTATCAAAAATTTTTTCTATAGAAAATTTTGTTAAGATTTTATTTCAATAGACAATTTTGTTTAAATCTTGTTTCTATAGAAAATTTTGCCAAATTTTATTTCTATAAAAAATTTTGTCAAAATTTTATTTTCATTGAAAATTTTGTCAAAATTTTATTTCTATAAATTTTTATTTCTATAGAAAATTTTGTCAAAATTGTATATCTATAGAAAATTTTGTCAAAATTGTATTTCTATAGAAAATTAGGTCAAAATTTTATTTTTATAGAAATATTTGCCAAAATTTAATTTCTATAGGAATGTTTGTAAATTTGTTTATACAAAAATTTTGTCAACAATTTATTTATTTTTATTTTATTTTTATAAAAAAATTTTGTCAAAATTTTATTTCTATAGAAGATTTTGTCAAAATTTTATTTTTACATAAAATTTTGTGACAATTTTATTTCCATAGTAAATTATGTCAAAATGTTATTTCTATAGAAAATTTTGTCAAGATTTTATTTCTATATTATTTATCAAGCATTTTTTCTATAGATATTTTTGTCAAAATTTTAATTTTATAGAAATGTTTTCCAAACTTTTATTTCTATAGAAAATATTGTCGAAATTTTATTTCTATAGAAAATTTTGTTGAAATTTTATTTCTATAGAAAATTTTGTCGAAATTTTATTTCTATAGAAAATTTTTTCAAAATTTTATTTCCATAGAAATTTTTGTCAAAATTTTATTTCTATAGAAATTTTATCAAAAATTTTTTCTATAGAAAATTTTGTCAAGATTTTATTTCTATAGACAATTTTGTTGAAATCTTTTTTCTATAGAAAATTTGCAAAATTTTATTTCTATAAGAAATTTTATCAAAATTTTATTTCTATAAAAAATTTTGTCAAAATTTTATTTCTATAGAAAATTTTGTCAAAAGTGTATTTCTATAAAAAATTTTGTCAAAATTTTATTTCTATAGAAAATTTTGTCAAAATTTTATATCTATAGAAAATTTTGTCAAAATTGTATTTCTATAGAAAATTAGGTCAAAATTTTATTTTTATAGAAATATTTGCCAAAATTTAATTTCTATAGAAATGTTTGTAAATTTGTTTATACAAAAATTTTGTCAAAATTTTATTTATTTTTATTTTATTTTATTTTTATATAAAATTTTGTCAACATTTTATTTCTATAGAAGATTTTGTCAAAATTTTATTTTTACAGAAAATTTTGTGACAATTTTATTTCCATAGAAAATTATGTCAAAATGTTATTTCTATAGAAAATTTTGTCAAGATTTTATTTCTATGGAACATTTTATCAAGCATTTTTTCTATAGATATTTTGTCAAAATTTTTATTGAAAATTTTGTCAAAAGTATATTTCTACAGTAAATTTTGTCAAAATTGCATAACTATAGAAAATTTTGTCAAAATTTTATTTCTATAGAAAATTTGGTCAACATTTTATTTTTATAGAAAAAATTGTCAAAATTTAATTTCTATAGAAAATTGTGTCAAAATTTTATTTTTATTGAAAATTGTATCATAATTTTATTTCTATAGAAAATTTTGTCAAAATTTTATTTTTATTGAAAATTTTGTCAAAATTTTATATCTATAAAAAATTTTAGAAAATTTGGTCAAAATTTTATTTTTATAGAAAAATTTGCTAAAATTTAATTTCTATAGAAAAGCTTGTCAAAATTTTTTTATATATATAAAAATTTTGTCAAAATTTAATTTATTTTTATTTTATTTTTATAGAAAATTTTGTCAAAATTTTATTTCTATAGAAAATTTTGTCAACATTTTATTTCCATAGAAAGTTATGTCAAAATTTTATTACTATTTGACTTTGTAAAAATTTTATTTCTATAGAAAATTTTGTAAACGATTTCGTTTTTATTTTTCATCCCATTGTGCCAAGCATCTATCCACAATAATAAATACGATTACATACTTATTTTCATCTTCGAAAATTATGTCTGCTAATGAAGGCAAAGTAAGAATGCAGACCCAGTAAAATTGGTTTTGGAAAATTTTTGCACTCTTCCTAATGGAATGGCATTTTCACATGAAAGTTCCCATGCTTGGTAGCATGGCAATGAGATGCTGCGACATAAGTATGTACTAGGAGGAGGACATTTTGGAGACTCCTATTTTAGCTTCTTTGGTATCTTAATCGGACTTTCTTCTCTTTGTGTGACTGTGAGATTTTCTTTTGGGGTAGGAGCGATCATTACCGACCCATTTGTACTAATTGTTTTCACTCTGACACAGGCACAATGCCCTGCCCAAAAGAATCGCACACACACGCCCATACTCACACGACACATCCATGAACTTAGATCTTGAGTACTTAGGCGCATACTTGAAGTGGATTTTGCTATAAGGAATATTTTTGTCTTGTTTTCCTTGGGAAAATGATAAATTGTTTGGCGTTCTGGGAAATTGCCAATGCTCAAGAAGAAAAAAGAGGAGACACTTATTTCTGGAGTACTCTATTGTACCTATTTTAGTTCAGGGGTCTTAGGACAAAAAAAAACGCAGGATAAATGGATTGTCCTTATTGGAGGTTTTGTGGTCTAATTCTCCTGTTTTTGTTTTAAAAGGTAGATTTAGTATTTTTTTGGAGGATTTCATGTGTAATCTTACACCCATTACGTGAATATGGTGGTCATGGATTAATGAAGATTTACATGTTTCGTAATTATTGTTGTAATAGAAATATGTCACAACGTCATTAATAAAATTTAAACCCAACCGCCGTTATTAATATTTTATTTAAAAAAATATATCTCAGAAAAAAAGTAGTGAAAATTTTCTTTTTGGATCCGGAAGTGGTGCAAAATTGGCGCAGAAGGTATGAATTTTACATGGGCTTGTAATAGGATGGATGTCAACTACTTCAACAGCCGTTGCACTGAATTTGCATCACTTCTTTAGGTATCACAATGCAGTTTTTTTTCAGTGCATTTCAACCACGGTTGCCATCGTTGGTAGAATTCTACCAAAAAATTGTAGATTTTTTACTGTTTGGTGGATTGGTAGAACTCTTGATTTATTCGTAGATTTTGCAAAATATTCCTCTTCACAAATTTTCAATAAAAATAAAATTTTGACAAAATATTCTATAGAAATAAAATTTTGAGGAATTTTTCCATAGAAAAAAAATTTTGACAAAATTTTCTATACAAATAAAATAAAAATAAAACAAAATGTTCTATAGAAATAAAATTCGGATAAAATTTTCTATAGAAATAAAATTTGGACAAAATTTTATATAGAAATAAAATTTTGACAAAATTTTATACGGAAATAAAATTTGAACAAAATTTTCTATAGAAATAAAATTCGGACAAAATTTTCTATAGAAATAAAATCTTGACAAAATTTTCTATAGAAATAAAATTTGGACAAAAATTTCTTTACAAATAAAATTTTGACAAAATTTTCTTAGAAATGAAATTTGGACAAAAATTTTCTATAGAAATAAAATTTGGACAAAATTTTCTAAAGAAATAAAATTTGGACAAAATTTTCTTAGAAATAAAATTTGTACAAAATTTTTTATAGAAATAAAATTTTGAGGAATTTTTCTATAGAAATAAAATTTGGACAAAATTTTCTATAGAAATAAAATTTGGAAAAAATTTTCTATAGAAATAAAAGTTGGACAAAATTTTCTATAAAAATAAAATTTGGACAAAATTTTCTATAGAAATAAAATTTTGACCAAATTTTCTATAGAAATAAAATTTGGACAAAATTTTCTTAGAAATAAAATTTTGAAAACATTTTCTATAGAAATAAAATTTTGACTAAATTTTCTATACAAATAAAATAAAAATAAAACAAAATTTTGTATAGAAATACAATTTGGACAAAATTCTTTTAGAAATACAATTTGGACAAAATTTTCTATAGAAATAAAATTTGGACAAAATTTTCTATAGAAATAAAATTTGAACAAAATTTTCTTAGAAATTAGATTTGGGCAAAATTTTCTATAGAAATAAAATTTGGGCTAAATTTTCTTAGAAATAAAATTTGGACAAAATTTTCTATAGAAATAAAATGTGAACAAAATTGTCTATAGAAATAAAATTTTGACAAAACTGTTTACAGAAATAAAAATTTGACAAAATTTTCTATAGAAATAAAATTTTGACGTAATTTTCTATAGAAATAAAATTTTGACAAAATTTTCGTAGAAATAAAATTTTGACAAAATTTTCTTAGAAACAAAATTTTGAGAAAATTTTCTATAGAAATAAAATTTTGAGAAAATTTTCTATAGAAATAAAATTTTGACAAAATTTTCTATAGAAATAAAATTTTGACAAAATTTTCTATAGAAATAAAATTTTGACAAAATTTTCTATAGAAATAAAATTTTGACATAATTTTCTATAGAAATAAAATTTTGACAAAATTTTCTTAGAAATAAAATTTTGACAAAATTTTCTATAGAAATAAACTTTGGACAAAATTTTCTATAGAAATAAAATTTGGACAAAATTTTCTATCGAAATAAAATTTGGGAAAAAATTTCTGTAGAAATAAGTTTTGGAAAAAATTTTCTATAGAAATAAAATTTGGACAAAATTTTCTATAGAAATAAAATTTGGACAAAATTTTCTTAGAAATAAAATTTGCACAAAATTTTCCATAGAAATAAAATTTGGGCAAAATTTTCTATAGAAATAAAATTTGGGCTAAATTTTCTATAGAAATAAAATTTTGACAAAATTTTCTATAGGAATAAAATTTGGACAAAATTTTCTGTAGAAATAAAATTTTGACAGAATTTTCTATAGAAATAAAATTTGGACAACATTTTCTATAGAAATGAAATTTGGACAAAATTTTCTATAGAAATAAAATTTGGACAAAATTTTCTATAGAAATAAAATTTGGACAAACTTTTCTATAGAAATAAAATTTGGACAAAATTTTCTATAGAAATAAAATTTTGACAAAATTTTCTATAGAAATAAAATTTTGACAAAATTTTCTATAGAAATAAAATATTGACAAAATTTTCTTAGAAATAAAATTTTGACAACATTTTCTTAGAAATAAAATTTGGACAAAATTTTCTATTGAAATAAAATTTTGATAAAATAAACTTTTCTCGTTTTTTTATTGTTGGTTTGTACTGCAATCAACAAATAAGATTGAAGTACAAACCAACAATAAAAAAAAACGAATGAAGTTAGAGGAAGCACGCTCAAAATAAACCTATCCAACTGCACACAAATCGATGATTTGACAGTGGTAAAGGAAGAGAGATGTTTGTAGAAAGATTTATTTAGGCAGAGGCCAACTATCATAAACCTCTTTTGGGAAGGTTCGAGTGTGGTTCACTTTGGGTTTAGTGAACTAACCGAATTTATTCTGATAATTGGTTGATAGTTTTGCTGCAAGTAGAAGATGCTGATGAGGAATGTGGTAATTCCGAAACGTGCGACCATCCAACCATATTGCAGTCCAAATAAATTTGACAAACATTCTTTTCCTCTGTTGGTTAAGCTACTCTTGTAGTTTAGTCAACGCAATGGTTTTAAACCTGAGATAAAAACAACAAATATGAAATAAACTTTAAACAAAAATTTCGATAGAAATAAAATATTAACAAAATTTTCTATAGAAATGAAATTTTGTCAAAAATTTCCTAAAGAAATGAAATTTGGACAAAATTTTCTATAGAAATAAGGTTTTGACAAAATCGTCTAAAATTTGGGCAAAATTTTCTATAGAACTAGGTTAGGTTAGGTTAGGTGGCAGCCCGATGTATCAGGCTCACTTAGACTATTCAGTCCATTGTGATAACACATTGGTGAACATCTCTCTTATCACTGAGTGCTGCCCGATTTTATGTTAAGCTCAATGACAAGGGACCTCCTTTTTATATCCACATTGCAGTGAAACCACTTAGAGAAGCTTTGTAAACCTCAGAAATATCACCAGCATTACTGAGGTAGGATAATCCACCGCTGAAAAGCTTTTTGGTGTTCGGTCGAAGCAGGAATCGAACCCACGACCTTGTGTATGCAAGGCGGCCATGCTAACCATTGCACCACGGTGGCTCCCTTCTATATTTAGAACTAAAAGTAGGACAAATTTTTTTTAGGGAGCCATAAATTTTATGGCTCCCTTCTATATTTAGAACTAAAAGTAGGACAAATTTTTTTTATAAATTTATAGACAAAATCGTCTAAAATTTTGACAAAATTTTCTATAGAAATAAAATTTTGACAAAATATAGAAATAAATAGAAATAAAAATTTAACAAAATTTGCCATCGAAGAAAAAAATTTTGGAAAAATTTTAACTTTTGAATTATAGTAATGTAATTTGGAGAAATGGTCCGCTGGTACGAATTTTGGTCCAATTTTGGTAAAATGTTGATCCAAAATAAAAATTCATTCTGGCAACGCTGCCCAAGAAGTAAAATCAAGAAATCGGTCTATATAGGGGGCTATACCAAAACATGAACCAATACACGTCATTTTCGGTACACATATTTATGGTCCCACAATACCTCAAGATTTCCAATTTCAGGCAAATTGGATAAAAACTATAGGAGCCCAAGAAGTAAAATCGGGATGTCGGGGACAATATCAAACGCTGGACCGATATAGACCATTTTCGAACTTGACCTGCCTGCAGACAAAAAGTTTGTGCAAAATTTCAGCCAAATCTCGGGATTGGTTTATATGGGGGCTATATATGATTATGGACTGATATGGACCACTTTTGGCATGGTTGTTAAATATCATATACTACCACCACGTACCAAATTTCAACCAGATCGGAAGAATTTTGCTTCTCCAAAAGGCACCGGAGGTCAAATCTGGGGATCGGTTTATATGTGAGCTATATATACTTATGGACTGATATGAACCAATTCCTGCATGGTTGTTGGATACCATATACTAACATCACGTAGCAAATTTCAATCGAATCGGATGAATTTTTCTCTTCCAAGGGGCTATGGACGGATGTGGACCAATTTTTGCATGGGTGTTTGAGGCCATATATTAAAACCACGTACCAAATTTCAACTGAATCATATGAATTTTGGTCTTCCAAGAGGTTCCGGAGGTCAAATCTGGGGATCGGTTTATGTGGGGGCTATATATAATTATGGACGGATGTGGACCAATTTTTGCATGGTTGTTAGGGACCATATACAACACCATGTACCAAATTTCAGCCGGATCGGATGATATTTGCTTCTCTTAGAGGATCCGCAATCCAAATTTTGGGGTCCGTTTATATGGGGGCTATACGTAAAAGTGGACCGATATGGCCCATGTGCAATACCATCTGACCTACATCAATAACAACTACTTGTGCCAAGTTTCAAGTCGATAGCTTGTTTCGTTCGGAAGTTAGCGTGATTTCAACACACGGAAGGACGGACGGACATGCTCAGATCGACTCAGAATTTCACCACGACCCAGAATATATATACTTTATGGGGTCTTAGAACAATATTTCGATGTGTTACAAACGGAATGACAAAGTTAATATACCCCCCATCCTATGTTAGAGGGTATAAAAACATTCGCCGCTGGTGTGGTTTGGACCTGGGGATCCAAGGTACTTTATTGAAGCTCTTTTGTTGTGGTGGTGTTATACTTTGAAATTTTTTTAGCTTTCTTGATCAAAAATAAAACATTTTAGAAATATGGCCTTCAAACGGCCGACAAAGCCATCACACGCGGCATGAAAGTGGCTCTGCAAAGCTTCGTCTTGAGATGATCTAAATTTCGCTATTTTTTAGTGTCAATCTTATTCTTCAAAATGTTACAGGAGCAAAAGTCCAACGCATTAAGATCCGGAGATTTTGGAACTCTTTTTGAATCATCTCCTTGGCTCTTTCCAATCTAATTTTTTTGGTGCATCGGTGAGCTCTTGCATTTTTTAGAATGTGAATGGCTTTAGCCCGTGCTCAGTTTTCAATATATGTTGCATCTGTCCTAGCGATATGTTCCACTTACGAGCTTTCCGAGTTTCCTACCACTGTAGTTTGGATTTCGACCAGTGAAGCCAGATTAATGGTTTCCTCCCAAATTTGGGATTTCTTTTATGCTTGGGAGAATTTTTAGGGTTAAAAAATATTTTATACCTTACATTGTGGAACAATTCTCAACCATTTTTATGTTAGCCTGATATCAATGCAGGCTGGTTCAATGTCCAAATCATTTAAACTAGAAATTATTACAATATTTATTCGAGCTTATTGGACAGGAAGATTGAGGGAATTGACATCATTAAGTTACTGAAAAGAAAATGCCAGATACCCATCTCGCAAGCCTGACTATACATATATGTTTCAGTGTTGGCCACTACATATTTCCATAGTCTTTAGCGAGATCTGGCCGGGTGAGATGATTCAATTTGGTTCTTTTATGTTAATTTCTTATGAAATTTACATACGAGAATTATTCTTCCCAAATTTAACCATTTTTCACCCGCACTGTACATCATCTTTTCGTATAACTTTACAATCCCTTAATCTTATTTTTAGATTTCGATTTTTTACTACACTAATGTACCAACAAATCGAAATCATGAATTTTTTCATGTTTGGAAAAATTCTGACACCAATCTAAGGATAGCCGCGTGGATTTCAAAACAAAATGTCTGGGTTCGATTCCTCATGGCGTCATAGATAGGAAAAGAAATAAATAATACAAAAAACTATAAGAGAGAATAAAATCTATAAATAGAAATGAGAGCAACACACTTGCAAATTTGGCCAACATCAAAAGTCGATTTTGAAATTTTTCAAAAGTCGAATTTGAAAACAAAGTTCGACATTTTCGACTTTGTTTTTGACAGCAAATCCTTTAGTCCAAAATTCGATTTTCTACGTTTGCACACTGAAAAAAAGCATGCCCGGTTCCAAAGATTTTGTCTTTACTTTAGCAATTTTGGTATTGATTCCGTGCCAAAGAAGCGAAGAATACAAGTAAGGATACTTTTAAGACACAATTCTCTTTTAAATTTTGGGTTTTGTGTACTTGATTCTAGGAAGCAAGTTTTAATTATTCGTTTTTTAATTATAAGGACAAAACGACTTCATTGAAAAGTTTATCGACTTTTGAACAAGGAAAAAAACTTTATATTAGAGAAGTGCGTCTTTTATGCTAAGCAAAAATTTGCATTCGTATTTTAAGGACATGAAATCTTTGGCCTCACGACAATATTTTTTTCAGTGTATGCTTCAAACATAAGTGTAATTACAGAACCTCATTTGAAACATATGTCGGTCTGCCTATATTCATATGATTTCAATAGCAAAATCAGACGCTGTTTGTCATTATTTTTTATTTTCTCGTTTTTGTTTTTTAGTATGTTGCCATGCCGTGTTAAATTGGACTGTCAGCCAGTCTATACTGAATGAGAGAGAACGGCACGCACAAGTTGTGAATGGGGTTTTAATTAATTACATAACAATTAACGCATAGAATGTGCCATTTTTTGTTTTCTCGTGAACGCTCCGATGCATTGGAATCGTTCTTCTTTTTTATATAAAATGCCTATTCGCATAGTGTCCTCTATTCAGATGTAAATTTAGTTTGCACTTCTAGGGACACTTTTTGGCTTTTATAAATACGTGTCATCTGTGAGCTGACCTAATTGCTGTAGACATGGTTAAAGCATTAAATTCTATATTTCTTCATAAAAACAAAAACTATTTAAAATAAAGAGAAAATTAAAAAGAAAACTTAAACTACTGCTGAATCAGAATTTACTTCAATGCTAAACTTTTATCTACTGGAAAATTTTAGCACAAATATGCCCATCATTCTTGCAATTTTGAACTCCAATTTTTACCGCGCAATAACCACTGAAACTTTGGAGGGAAAGTTTGGCGCTGAAAAGACCAAATAGCAATTGCCCAGATTGGCCAAAAATATTGAACTTTCTATAAGCTATTGGAAATTCTGATCCGATGTTGAATATATTTTGCAGGTTTAATTTCTGCCATAGAGGACACTTGATAACACGCACAGGCGTCTCGATATTTGCTTATATATTCCGGAGGTAGTTTAGCCTTTCGTGTAACATTCGTGTGTGTGCCAAAGTATTTTTTCTCTACACGCAGAAAAATAATTCTTTCCTCCCATGAAATTTTAGACAAAAAAGATCGTTTCTCATTTGCTTTTCGCTGTAAGGAAGTTTATTTGGAAGACAAGTAAAGGGTGGCTAAATTGTAAGGGCCGGTCAGGCAGTTACTGTGAATGGTGTTCGCTATCGTGAGATGATAACGAACTTTTTATGGCCCGAATTGGAAGATATGGATGTGGACGATATGTGGTTTCAGCAGGACGGTGCCACTTGCCACACAGCTAACGAAACAATGACTCTTTTGCGCAACAAATTCAAAGGCCGTGTTATCTCGCGTAATGGCGATGTCAATTGGCCGCCAAGATCATGTGATTTGACACCGTTGGACTTTTTTTCTTTGGGGTTATTTGAAAGAAAAGGTGTACGTCGATAAGCCATCAACAATTCAAGAGCTAAAGGATGAGATAATTCGGCACATTAACGGCATAGAACCTCCATTATGCCTCAGCGTCATCCAGCGTTGCCGTTTTGGTCCGATCGGACCAAAATTGGTCCAAAAAATTTCTAATTTTTAAATTTGGTCCGATGGTCGGACCAAACGGAATTTGGTCCAAAAGATTTTTAATTTTTAAATTTATGAAATAAATTTGATAAAATTTATAATTTATTTCTAGTACATATTTAAAACTTCTATCACATATTCAATAGTATATGTGCACTGAAAAAATATTGTGAGGCCAAAGATTTCATGTGCTTAAAATACTAATGCGAAGTTTGACTAGCATAGAAGACATATTTCTCTAAAATAAAGTTTTTTCCTTGTCAGTAATGCTGGTGGCTTTCCTGAGAGTTTCAAAGCTTCTCTAAGTGGTTACACTGCAATGTGGAACGCCGTTCGCACTCGGCTATAAAAAGGAGGTAAGAGAGAAGTTCACCAATGTGGTATCACAATGGACTGAATAGCCTAAGTGAGCCTGATACATCGGGCTGCCACCTTACCTAACCTTGTACTAAAGTCTATACATTTTTGCAATGAAGTCGGTTTGTCCTTATTGGACATAAAATTGGGTATCTTAACATGAAAGAAAATTTCCTTTTTCCTAAAGTCAAAATGGCTTTAATATTTCTGAAAAATTTTCCAATTAATTACATCGTCTTTAATATTATTGACAGTTTAGTAAAAGATATTTGTGACGTCAATGTGTCCTCACTTCAATTTTCTGCTTCTTTGGTTGGGAATCAATATCAAAATCATTAGCGTAAAGACAACATCTTTGGAGCTGTGAATATTTTTTTTTATTGTGTGATTAGATACCATTTCAATCACAGCAAATCGAATGACAAATTCGCGTTGATGTCAACTAAAATTGACTTTAAAATTAGACATTTTCAAAAAGTCAATTTTTTTTCATATCAATCCTTTCTGATTTACTTTATTTTGTTAATAAAATCACTATGTACAACAATAGAATATTTTTTAAAGCAGTTTTCTTCGAAATTGGAAATTTGGTCCGCTGGAGGGAATTTTGGTCCGATTATGGAAAAATTTTGGTCCAAAATAAAAATTCGTAGTGGCAACGCTGGCGTCATCGAAAATTTGGACCATCGGATGAAGGTGTGCCACCGAGGTCGCGGCGCCCATTTGGCCGATATTTTGTTCCATACATAATTGAGTAATACCAATATATCATAATAAAATAAAATTACAATAATTTCCTAAATAGTTTGTGTTTTATTCAAAATCAACATCGGCCCTCGAAATTTTAACCACCCTTCATATACCAGGATGTAAAAACATTTTCATAAAGACTAACTCCGAAAAAAACACAATCTTTTCTGGCTAATTGCATTTTCCCTCACATCTTTCTCACTTCCAAGAGGTTTTTTGTTCTTAGCACATTTTTATACACACCACCATGGTATGGTGACGGGGGTATAATAAGTTTGTCATTCCGTTTGTAACACACCGAAATATCGATTTCCGACAGGTCAAGTTCGAAGATGGGCTACATCGGTCCAAGTTTTGATGTAGTCCCCATATCAACCGGCTTCCCGATTTGAGGTCTTGGGTTTATAGAAACCGTAATTTTTATCCAATATGCCTGAAATTGGAAATCTAGAGGTATTTTAGGACCACAAAAAGTTGTGCCAAAAATGGTGAGTACCGGTCCATGTTTTGGTATAGCACCCATATAAACCGATCTCCTGAGTTTATTTTATCCAATTTGCCTGAAATTTTTAATTTTTATCCAATTTGCCTGAAATTGGAAATCTAGAGGTATTGTAGGACCCCAAATACGTGTGCCGAAAATGATGAGCATCGGTCAATGTATAGCCTCCCAATCGACCGATCTCCCGATTTTACTTTTTGGGCTTATAGAAACCGTAGTGTTTATCCAAATTGCCTGAAATTGTAAATCTAGAGATATTTTAGGACCATAAAAAGGTGTGCAAGAAATGATTTTATTGTTTGTAGTTTTTATCCCATTTGCTTGAAATTTTAAATCTAGAAGTATTTTAGGACCATAAAGATGTGTGCCGAAAATGGTGAGTGTCGGTCCATATTTTAGTATAGCCCCCATAAGACCGATCTTCCGATTTTACTCCTTGGGTTTCTAGAAACCGTAGTTTTTATCCGATTTGTCTGAAATTGTAAATATACTGGAATTTTAGACTCACAAAAACGTGTATTGGATTTAGTTTTCATCGGTCCATTTGGTAAGGCCTCCATATAGACCGATTTCACTTCTTGAGGGTATAGAAGACGCACTGATCATGAAAATTGCTTTAAACTGAATGTAAAATTTCCAGATTTTACTTCTCGTAATGATTTAAATAATGGGCGTAAAAATCTACAGATTTTAGATTTCAAATCAAGGCGTTTTTTCATCATTTTCTTGCGCACTTACAAGAGATGTTTATGATTCCTCTAAAACTCAAACAAAAATGGTTGTTATTAATCCAGAATCTGATATAGTCTTCATAGGTAAAATCTTTAAATTTATATAGGGAAAGTGTACTGCTCTGCTTGGGAGAATATCTGTCATCAAACCCCCCTGAAATTTGAAAGGAAACTATAATATTTGATTCATGGTGGTGCACGCAAAGAAAAAAAACGTTTGGAAAACGTGTACTGAAAACGTTTTTCTTTTGTTAGAGTTTTTTCAATTGCTTCCAAAAGTATACACTTTTATCACCAAAAAAATTCGTTTGTTACACAATTTTTATTTTTTCAATAAAATAAGTTATTATTGATCCAGCAACAAAGTCCATTTCGTTTATATCAAACACTGTTCTTTTCTGACTTTAGGTCTTTAATAAGACACATTTTACAGCTCATGGTAAAAATTTAATATAGTAGAATGTAATGTTGAACATTTTTTCGGAATCTTCCGATCATATCTGGAATATATGTAAAAAAAAAACTTTGGTCGAAGCAGAGATCGAACCCACGACCCTTGTTGGCATGCAAGTCGGACGTAGCAACCACTGCTCCACGGTGCCCAACTAAATGTATTTTTCTGTTAAATAAACTTTGTTTAATCGGCTCGTGGGCGCCGCAAGCTATGCTATATAAATATAACTTATATGGGTAATTGTCTATTGATGACAATAACGGCTACATGGCTCAGTGGATAGTGTGTTGGCTTACAAATTGCATGGTCCGCGGTTCGATTCTCCGTCCAGGCAAAAGGTAAAAAAAATTTTAAAAATTTATAAAATCGTATAATTTCTTCTACATTGTTTGTGTTACAGAAAAAGGTGCTAAGAACTAAAAAACTTAGTGGAAGTGAGAAAGATGTGAGGGAAAATGCAATTAGCCAGAAAAAAAAATTTTGAGTTAGTCTTTATGAAATTGTTTTTACATCCTGGAAAAGAATAAACGTTTATCACAAAAAGTATATACTTTTCTTCCAAATACACTTCCTTTCAAGGAAAAGCAAATGAGAAACGAACTTTGTTTGTCTAAAATTTCGTTTGGGAGGAAAGAATTATTTTTTTGCGTGTGGGTATTTAAAAAAAAAAAAACAGTGCTACACACAAAAAAATTTCACGAAAAATTTTCCAATTAAAATTTTAATTGAGTTTTAAAAAATATTCAATTAAAAATTTTATTGATTCAACAAATTTTTTAATTGAAACAAAAATCAATCACAAAAATAATAGTATCAATTAATTTTTTAATTGGATCAATTAACTTTTTAATTGACCTTCAATTAATTTTTTAATTGATACTATCATTTCTGTGATTGAAGACATTTCAATTAAAAATTAATTGGATCAACTAATTTCGTGATTGAATCAGAAAAAAATTTTTTTTGTGTGTAGATATACACGAAATGGACTGTGTTTTTAGTTCATAAAATATTTTTATACCCTCCACCATATGATAGGGTATATTATATGGACCGATATGGACCAATTCTTGCATGGTTGTTAGAGACCATATACTAACACCACGTACCAAATTTCAATCGGATCGGATGAATTTTGCTCCTCCAAGAGGCTCCGGAGGTCAAATCTGGGGATCGGTTTATGTGGGGGCTACATACGTGGTGTTAGTATATGGTCTCTAACAACCATCCAGTTGAAATTTGCAACGTGGTGTTAGTATAAGGTCGCTAATAACCATGCCAAAATTGGTCCATATCGGTCTATAGTTATACATAGCCGATCCCCAATCACACAAAAATTGATCTATATCGGTTCATAATCATGGTTGCCACTCGAGCCAAAAATAATCTACCAAAATTTTATTTTTATAGAAAATTTTGTGAAAATGTTATTTCTATAGAAAATTTTGTCAAAATTTTATTTCTATAGAAAACTTTGTTAAAATTTTATTTCTATAGAAAATTTTGTTAAAATTTTATTTATGTAGAAATTTTTTTCCAAATTTTACTTCTATAGAATATGTTGTCAAAATATTATTTTGTCAAAATTTTATTTCTATAGAAACTTTAAACTTAATTATATACGTAATTAATCGATGTTTTTTCGTTAAATATGTACCACGTATGGACTATGTGGTATATATTACGGTGTTAGAAAGTTTTAAGATACCTTGCCATCGGCAAGTGTTACCGGAACCCAAGTAATTCGATTGTGGATGGCAGTCATCAGTAGAAGTTTCAACGCAATTCATGGTTGAAGGTACATAAGCTTCGGCCTGGCCGAACTTACGGCCGTATATACTTGTTTTTTTATTGAAAAAAATAAAAATTTTGTAACAAAAAATTTTTTTTTTTTTGTGATAAAAATTTAAAATTTTCGTAGGAATTCAAAACAATCTAACAAAAAAAAAAAACGATTTCAGTACACGTTTTCCAAGTGTTTTATTTTCTTTGCGTGTACTCTTCATAGTCTCTTCAACCTTTATAACTACAAACTCTCAGGTTTTTCGTTATTAAAGACATTTTAATTTAATAGACGACTCTTCATAAATGTAAAATGGATGTCGGCATGTTAGTTGTGGTTTCAATCATTTCGGCACTCATAAGGAACAAAGAACAATTATGGACATTTTTACCATCTCTTATGGCTATAAACTTGTGTCATAATCCATTTTCGTTCTTTAATTGGGGCATAATAAAAATAGAAGGGGAAAACATAGGAAAATTACACAAAGGATGTATAACAATAAAATGTAGTATTCTTGTAATGTCGCCTAAGATTTAGTGTGCCATAAAATCAAGCTACTTATAATTAAAAAATCTAAGAATATAACTCATAAAAAAACCCTTTTAAATATTTTTACCCAATATTCCCCTAGACATTCCTTTGATGATGGAAAAATATGGATTTTTGCTTTAAAGATTTGATGAAGTTTCAAAAATTTTTTATAAAGGTAGTCCAGTAAAAACTTGGCATTAACGTGATTGTTTCTGCCACCTGTGGAAATGGAAGTTTTCGCGGTTTACATAAAAATGGAAAGAGATTGATATTGGTTGGGAAAGGATTATATGTTTTGGAAGGTAAATTGAGTCGCTTTTTCTAAAGGAATTTCTACAAATTTCGCATAAGGTAATTCCTAATATTACGCCTTAAATCTTCACAATATCAGCTATATCGGATCAGATTTACATATGTATTGACCTCATTATATATAGTATTCCCCTTTGTTGATATACGTATGCGATTAAGGGCACAAATTGCTGTTGTTGTTGTTGGTCCGAGGGTTTTGAGCCACATCGTACCACTCTTAGATATAGCCTTTATATAAAAGTTGACTGCCAGAGGCTCTTGCAAGAACAAATTTTATTCGATCCGGTTGTAATATGGTAACCCAGGAAAAAAATTCGAAGTTCTTCTAAAGGCACAACTTTAAAAGCACTCCCAAAAATGCCCTCCCAAAGATGTTCTTTATTTTAACTACACAGGGAGTTATTTTGATTCAATTTTTTAAAACGCGCTTTTTATACCCACCACAATAGAATGGTGACGGGGGTATTATAAGTTTGTCATTCCGTTTGTAACACATCGAAATTTCGATTTCCGACTATATAAAGTATATATATTCTTGTTCAGGGAGAAATTCTAAGACGATATAACGATGTCCGTCTGTCTGTCTGGCTGTCTGTCTGTTGTAATCACGCTACAGTCTTCAATAATGAAGCAATCGTGCTGAAATTTTGCACAAACACGTCTTTTATCTGCAGGCAGGTCAAGTTCGAAGATGGGCTATATCGGTTCAGGTTTTGATATAGTCCCCATATAAACCGACCTCCCGATTTGGGGTCTTGGGCTTATAGAAATCGAAGTGTTTATCCAATTTGCCTGAAATTTGAAATCTAGAGGTATTTTATGACCATAAAGAGGTGTGCCAAAAATGGTGAGTATCGGTCCATGTTTTGGTATAGCCACCATATAGACCGAACTCCTGATTTTATTTCTTGAACTTATAGAAACCGCAGTTTTTATCTAATTTACCTGAAATTGGAAATTGAGAGGTACTTTAGAACCGTAAAGAGGTATGCCAAAAATGGTGAGCATCGGTCCATGTTTTGGTATGGTCCCCATATAAACCGACCTCCGGATTTGGGGTCTTGGGCTTATAGAAATCGTAGTTGTTATCCAATTTGCCTGAAATTTGAAATCTAGCGGTATTTTATGACCATAAAGAGGTGTGCCAAAAATAGTGAGTATCGGTCCATATTTTGGTATAGCCCCCATATAGACCGATCTCCTGATTTTACTTCTTGGGCTTGTAGTAACCGCAGTTTTTATCCAATTTACCTGAAATTGGAAATCGAGAGGTACTTTAGAACCGTAAAGAGGTGTGCCGAAAATGCTGAGCATCGGTCCATGTTTTGGTATGGTCCCCATATAAACCGACCTCCCGATTTGGGTTATTCAGCTTATAGAAACCGTAGTTTTTATCCAATTTACCTGAAGTTGAAAATCTAGAGGTACTTGAGGACCATCAAAGGGTGTGCCATATCTCCCGATTTTACATCTTGGGTTTATAGAATCCGTAGTTTATATACAATTTGCCTGAAATTGGGAATTTATTTATGCTATCTCAATTTATAGGTATTTTAGGACCATAAAGAAGTGTGCCACAAATGGTGAGTATCGGTCCATGTTTTGGTATAGCCCCCATATAGACCGATATCCCGATATCCCGATTTTACTTCTTGGGCTTCTAGAATCCGAAGTTTTTACCCATTTTCTTAAAATTGGAAATCTAGAGGTATTTTCGGGCCATAAAGAGGTGTGCCGAAAACGGTGAGTATCGGTCCATATTTTAGTATAGGCCCCATAAGAACGATCTCCCGATTTAACTCCTTGGGTTTCTAGAAACCGTAGTTTTTATCCGATTGTAAATATTCTGGAATTGTAAATATTCTGGTATTTAGGCTCACAAAAACGTGTATCGGATTAAGTCTTTATCGGTCCATTTGGTAATGCCTCCATATAGACCGACTTCTTGAGGGTATAGAAGGCGCACTGATGATGAAAATTGCTTGAAACTCAATGTAAAATTTCCTCGGGTGAAAATCTACAAATTTAAGATTTCAAATCAAGACGTTATTTTATAATTTTCTTGCACACTTACAAGATATGTTAATGATTCCTCTAAAACTCAAAACAAAAATGGTTCTTATAAATCCAGAATCTGATATAGTCCTCATAGGTGAAATCTTTATATTTATCTTCAGGAAGTGTCCTCTAGTCCTCAAGCCCTCCTGAACTTTCAAAGGAAACCCTAATATTTGGTTCATGGTGATGGGTATTTAAGATTCGGCCCGGCCGAACTTACTGCTGTATATACTTGTTTCATATTATTAATAAACAATTGTAAATTATTTTGTTTTAACAAGGTTAAAAAGAGAGTAAGAATTAATAAAATGGTACAAATTATTTTATTTATATGGAAAAAAAATCTAAATCCATTCTAGAAAAATTGAAAATTTTTGAAAATATTTGAGGTCAAACGTTTTAGACAAGCGTTAGAATGCATTAAAAATCATAACAAATTTTAAAAATTCTTTATTTGGCCAAATATGACACGATTTTATAATTCACATCCGAAACATTGAATTCGGACCACACCTTAAGAAGTGATGGACATTCAGTGCATCAGCTGTTGGACATCCGTCCTATGACAAGCCCATGTTAAATTCATCGCTTCTGTGCCAATTTTACACCACTTCCGGATCCAAAGAGAACATGTTCCCTAATTTTTTGGCGACGCTTTTTTTTTTGCTGGGACGTGATGTATGTGTGTCTTCTCATAACCAAGCAATAGAATCAATCATCAATCATGTTGCATATCATGGATGATGGTGTGATCAGGGATGATAAAACATTTTTACAAAATTTTCTATAGAAAAAAACATTTTTACAAAATTTTCTATAGAAAAAAATTTTTACAAAATTTTCTATAGAACAAAATTCTATAGAAAAACATTCTACAGAAAAACATTTTTACAAAATTTTCTTTAGAAAAAAATTTTGAGAAAATTTTCTATAGACAAAAATTTTTGACAAAATTTTCTATAGAAAAAACTTTTTGACAAAATTTTCTATAAAAATAAAATTTTGTGAAAATTTTCTATAGATGTAAATTTTGACAAAATTTTAGAAATAAAATAAAATTTTACCAAATTTACCAAAATGATAGATTTTTTACTGTTTGGTAGATTGTTAGAAGTTTTGATATTTTACAAAATATTCATCTCCAACTAAGATGTACTTAAATTTTTAGAGAAATACAATTTTCTATAGAAAAAAATTGACAATAATATAAAACAAGCAAGTAAAGTAGAAAGTCGGGCAGGGCCGACTATATCATACCCTAAACCACCATTACAGAATTAGATATCATAAGCATTTGTGGGGTAACATATAGGTCTGGGAGATAAACCGCAGTTGCATATTTAAGAAAATTGAGGGGTACATGTCTATGGGTGCTTTTTGAGTAACATTGGTTAATAAATAAGAGTACTATGGCCAAATTTGGGAAAATCGAGCGATGCATATATATGGAAGCTATATCTAAATCTGAACCAATTTGTATAATATTTTGCTGGTTTGATTAATACCCCAAAAGGTTACCTTGTGCAAGATTTGAGTAAGATCGGTTAAGAAATGAGGCCTGTATGGTCAAACATAAGGTTATTAGGGGCGAATTTTTCAAAATCGGGTGATACATATATGGGAGCTATATCTACATCTGAACCGATTTCGATGGAACATATAGTTAGTACTATAGAGGACTGCATCTAGCCAACTTTTAGTAAGATCGGTTAATAAATAAGGGTTCTATGGCCAAATTTGGGAAAATCGGGCTATACATATATATGGGAGCTATAGCTAAATCTGAATCGATTTCGATGATTTTATGCACATATAGTTAGTGCTATAGAAAACTACATTTAGCCAAATTTGAGTAGGATCGGTTGATAAATAAGGGTTTTACGGGCAAATTTAGACAAATCGGGCTACATATATATATATATATATATATATATATATATATATATATATATATATATATATATATATATATATATATATATATATATATATATATATATATATATATATATATATATATATATATGGGAGCTATAGCTAAATCTGAACCGAACCGATTTCAATGATTTTTTGCACATATAGTTAGTGCTATAGAAGACTACATTTAGCCAAATTTGAGTAAGATCGGTTGATAAATAAGGGTTTTATGGCCAAATTTAGAAAAATCGGGCGATACATATATATGAGAGCTATATATAAATCTGAACCGATTTGGATGAAATTTTGCAAACTTGAAGGGCGATGGAATAGATTACCTTTTGCCAAATTTGGTGACGATCCGTTTGAAAAAAAGCGCAATGTGACCCCATTTGTCGAAATCGGGCGATACATATATATGGGAGCTATATCTAAATTTGATCCGATTTCTTCCAAATTCAATAGCGTTCGTCCTTGTGCCCAAAAAGCTCCCTGTACCAAATTTCACCAAAATCGGTTAATAATTGCGACCGGAATCCTGTGAACAACAAATACATGGACAGACGGACGGACGGACGGACGGATGGACGGATGGACGGACGGACACCAAGCGCTAGATCGACTCAGGAGTTGATTCTGAGTCGATCGGTATATATTTTATGGGGTCCAAAATCAATATTTCTGGTAGGCACATTTTTTGGCCGATCAAACTTATTATACCCTGACCACTATGTGGTTTAGGGTATAAAAATTGACAATATACGAGTATATGGAAAAAATTTTGGATAAAATATAAGAAAGAAATTTGACCAGTGATGATAAAAATTTTTACAAAATTTTCTATAGATAAAATTTTACAAAATTTTCCATAGAACAATTTTACCAAATTTTCAATAAAAAAAAATTGAGAAAATTTTCTATAGAATAACAATTTTTAAAAAATTTTCTATAAAAATAAAATTTTATCAAAGTTTTATCAAAATTTTATCAAAATTTTCTATAGAGGTAAATTTTGACAATAGAAATATAATTTTGACAAAAGTTTCTAGAGGAATAAAATGTTGACAAAATTGTTATTAAAAACTTCAAAATAATTTTGTTTAATTTTGTAGATTTTTGGCAAAATCTTCTTAAAATTTTGGTAGGTTATTTTTGGCACGAGTGGCCACCGTGTGTCTGAAACCAATATGACGATGTGACAAATGGAATGACAGAGTTAGTATACCCCCCATCCTATGGTGGAGGATATAAAATATAGGTAAATAGGTCATAAGCGAATAATATCACCATAATATGTATCATGTATTGCAAATCGGCCAAATCAAACCACTCTTCGGTATAGCCCCCATATGAATCGAACCCCCAAATATGTCTTCCGGAGCCTTTTCGAAGAGCGAATGTCATCTGATCCGGTTGAAATTAGACTTCCGGAGCTTCATGGAAAAGTAAATTGCTTTACAAGCCAAACAAAGTTTGGTTCATATCGGACCATAAAAAAAATCAAAAGCAGAAACATTTACTTGCTTGTAGGACCCACATCTAAACTTAATATTAACAACAAATTGAGACTCGGTAAAGCTATACTTAAACCAGTTTGGACCTATGGTATACAATTTTGGCGCTCTGCCAAATCAAATGTCGACATTATTGAAAGATACCGGTCTAAAACTCTTCGATTTCTAAATAATGCTTCTTGGTATATCCAAAACAAAAGGATTTGAGTATGAACCCGGTGGCCGAATAAATTCGAAGAAATATATCTTAAGAGGCTAAGCAATCATGGCAACTACTCCACTACACGCTTATTGGATATATCTAATGGAAAAAGAAGACTAAAGCCCATCCGTGTATTAGATTTGCCTTTTAGAAATCCCATCCTGTGGAAATTTGGCTCTTTAGTATTCGTTCCTGTGTCAAAAAAAATACCCAAATTGCATCAAAATTGGATAATAATTGCGGCAGGAATCTTGCGAACAAGAAATTCACGGGCAGACGGGAGCCATGACAGCCTCCATGGTGCAATTATTACAATGCACGTCTTGCCTACACAGGGTCGTGTGTTCAAACCCAGTTTCGACCAAACACCAAAAAGTTTCTCAGCGTTGAATTATCCCCCCTCCGTAATGGTGGTGACATTTCAGACTATTTCAAAGCTTCTCTAAGTGGTTTCACCTCAATATGGAATGCCGTTTGGATCGGCTATAAAAAGGAGGTCCCTTGTCATTGAGCTTAACATAGAATCGGGCAGCACTCAGTGATAAAAGAGAAGTTCACCAATGTGGTATAGCAATGGTCTGAATAGTCTATGTGACTTTGGAGGTGATTCTAAGGAATCAATTTTTGGGGTCTAAAACTATTACAACTTTCTTAAAGATCAAAGTTTCTATACCCAGACCATATAAATTCCATACTTGCAGGCAAAAAAAAAATCTGTTCATTGAATTTTCGATTACTTATTATTTGAAAAATATATATATTTTAATTTAGTTTCCCCCAAAGCTTCCGCCATCTCATCTTCTATTACATACACTTGACACGTCAATTAAACGAAAGCAAATTGATATAAGAAAATTTAGTGATAATTATTACTTCATTACGAAACACAAGCAAGACATTTCCTTAGAATTTCTCGGTAATGACACATGGTCGAGTTTCCAAAAAAACGAAATAATCTCACAAAAATAGCATAACCATAAATGGAATGAATTTTTCCCCCAAAGGGATTTCTATGATAAACCATTGACATCTAACATCACAACCTGTAATGTTAACACATCTGACAATGCCCAACAAAATGCGTTGTCAGGTTGAGTTTAGTTTTCCTCATCCAATGGATTTCCCTTTCGGATATGAAAAGCTACAAACAACAACAGGCTGCCTGGCAAATACACAAAGATGTAGGCAGCTCGCATTGTATTATTTTTAGCTAAAAAATGAAAAAACGAAAAGAATTCCAATGAATTTACCCAATATCCCAGGCGAATTCTTTTTACAAGAAGAGAGAGAGAAAAAAAAACAACGCACCTCATTATTAAACTGAAAAAAGAAACGCAGTTGTTGTTAAAAAATCTTTTCGATGAACAACTGCTGCTACGGTTGGCAGACCGTACAGCATCTCCAATATCCCAGATGAGGATGATCGGTTTTTTGTGTTATAATTTCCCTTCACTTCGCAAAGGGAAAATGATAACAATGCACATGCGCTCGTGCTTTAAACAAAATCCCAACAACCAACGACCACCGACCGCCACCTTCACCGTCAATACCCACATTTGAATATCACATATGGGGAGTGATGGTATTCTCATTTTATTTTGTAATTGTGTGTGTTACAAGGGGGAGAATTTAAATACATGCAGTATATTCACATGTGTGTATAGTACTCAGCCATATGAAATGAGGGTATAATAAGTTTGCCATCCCATTTGTAACCACTATTGCCCCACGAGCCAAAAATAATCTACCAAAATTTGGAGAAAATATTGTCAAAATGTTATTTCTATAGAAAATGTTGTCAAAATGTTATTTCTATAGAAAATTTTGTCAAAATTTTATTTCTATAGAAAATTTTGCTAAAATTTTATTTCTATAGAAAATTTTGTCATAATTTTTTTTTCTAAAAAAAAAAAAATTGTTCGCACTTTATTTCTATAGAAAATTTTGTCAAAATGTTATTTCTATAGAAAATTTTATCAAAAATTTTATTTCTATAGACATTTTTGTCAAAATTTTATATCTATAGAAAATTTTGCTAAAATGTTTGTTTCTATAAAAAATTTTGTCGAAAATTTTGTTTTTGTAGTAAATTTTGTCAAGATTTTATTTCTATAGAAAATTTTGTCATCATTTTAAAAAATGTTTTTTATTTCCATAGTCAAAATTCCTATATAAAATTGTATCGAAAATTTTATTTCTATAGAAAATTTTGTAAAAAACTTTATTTCCATAGGACATTTTTTTCAAAATTTTATTTCTATATAAATTTTTGTCAAAATTTTATTTCTATATAAATTTTTGTCAAAATTTTATATCTACAGAAAAATTTGCTTAAATATTTGTTTCTATAGAAAATTTTGTCAAAAGTTTTGTTTCTGTAGTAAATTTTGTAACGATTTTATTTCTATAGAAAATTTTGACAATATTTTAAAAAATGTTTTTTATTTCTATAGAAAATTTAGTCAAAATTCCTATAGAAAATTTTTATTGAAAATGTTATTTCTATAGAAAATGGTGTCAAAAAGTTTATTTCCATAGAAAATTTTGTCAAAATTTTATTTCTATAGAAAATTGTGTTGAAATTTTATTTCTATAGAAAAATTTTGCTAACATTTTATTTCGATAGAAAATTTTTCAAAAATTTATTTCAATAGGAAATTTTTGCAAAATTTTATTTCTATAGAAAAGTTTGTCAAAATTTTATTTCTATAGAAATTTTTGTCGAAATTTTATTTTTATACAAAATGTTGTCGAAATTTTATTTCTAAAGATTTTTTTTTTAATTTTATTTCTATAGAAAATTTTGTCTTAATTTTATATCTGTAGAAAATGTTGTCTGAATTCAATTTCCATAGAAAATGTCAAAATTTTGTTTCTATTGAACATTGTTACTAAATTTTATTTCTAAAAAAAAATTTTGTCAAAATTTAGTCGGTGTTCCTCAATATCTACCAAATCATCATGAATTCTTCTAATCTACCAAACAGTAAAAAACGGTAGAATTCTACCAACTTTGGCAACGGTGATATGTTCATCTCATGGGCGTGACTTTCGATCAATATGGCCTTCACTTTTTAGTATAATTTCTGGTAACCACGGTTATCCCTCGAGCCAAAAATAATCTACCAAAATTTGCATATACACGCAAAGAAAAAAAAAAACGTTTGGAAAACGTGTACCGAAAACGTTTTTCTTTTGTTAGAGTTTTTTGAATTGCTTCCAAAATTTTAAACTTTTATCGCCAAAAAAATTCGTTTGTTACAAAATTTTTATTTTTTCAATAAAAAAAGTTATTTTTGAAACAACAACACCGTCCATTTCGTTTATATCAAACACTGTTCTTTTCTGACTTTAGGTCTTTAATAAGACACATTTTACAGATCAAAATTTAATATAGTACAATGTAATGTTGAACATTTTTGCGGAATCTTCTGAACATATCTGGAACATATGTAAAAAAAAAACAAAAAAAAAACTTTGGTCGAAGCAGGGATCGAACCCACGACCCTTGGCATGCAAGTCGGACGTAGCAACCACTCCTCCACGGTGCCAAACTAAATGTTTGTTTCTGTTAAATAAACTTTGTTTATTCGGTTCGTGGGCGCCGCAAGCTATGCTATATAAATATAACTCATATGGATATTTATCTATTGATGACCATAACAGGTACATAGCTGAGTGGTTAGTGTGTTGGCTTACAAAGTGCATGGTCCGCAGTTCGATTCTCCGTCCAGGCGAAAGGTAAAAAGAAATTTAAAAATTTATAAAATCGTATAATTTCTTCTACATTGTTGGCATTACAGGAAAAGGTGTTAAGAACTAAAAAAAACTCGTGGATGTGAGAACGATGTGAGGGAAAATGCAATTAGCAAGAAAACAATGTTTTTTTTTTTGAGTTAGTCTTTATGAAATTGTTTTTACACCCTGGAAAAGGATAAACGTTTATCACAAAAAGTATATACTTTTCTTCCAAATACACTTCCTTACAGCGAAAAACAAATGAGAAACGAATTTTGTTTGTCTAAAATTTCGTTTGGGAGGAAAGAATTATTTTTTGCGTGTAATTATGCCAAAAAGTTACCAAACAAAAAATCTTATTTTGTCAAAGTTTTATTTCTATACACACTGTTTTCAAAAATTTATTTTTATAGAAAATTTTGCTAAAATTTTATTTCTATAGAAAATTTTGCTAACATTTTTTTACAGGAAATTTTGTCAACATTTTATTTCTATACACAATTTTGGGAAAATTTATTTTCTTTAGAAAATTTTTCAAAATATTTGATGAAAGTTTTCATTTTTGTCAAATAATTATTATTATTATTTCTATGGAAAATTTTGTTGAACTTTTATTCCTATAGAAAATTTTGTAAAAATTGTATTTCTATTGAAAATTTTTTTAATTTTGTTAAAATTTTATTTCTATATTAAATTATGTCAACATTTCTATAGGAAATTTGTCAAATTTGATTTTTTATTGGTTGGTAGATTGGTAGAATTCTTGTTGTTTTAGTAGATTGTTCAAAATTTTCCTCTTCGACTAAAAGGTATTTCACAAATTTTCTATAGAGACAAAATTTTGACAAAATTTTCTATAGAGATAAAATTTTGACAAAATTTTCTGTAGAAATAAAATTTTGACAAATTTTTCTATAGAAATAAAATTTTGTCAACATTTTCTATAAAATTGAAATGTTGTCTAAATTTTATTTCTACAGAAAATGTTGTCAAATTTTGTTTCTACACGCAAAGAAAAAAAACGTTTGGAAAACGTGTACCGAAAACGTTTTTCTTTTGTTAGATTTTTTTGAATTGCTTCGAAAATTTTAAACTTTTATCAACAAAAAAATTCGTTTGTTACAATTTTTTTATTTTTTCAATAAAAAAAGTTATTTTTGAAACAACAACAGAGTCCATTTCGTTTATATCAAACACTGTTCTTTTCTGACTTTTGGTCTTTAATAAAACACATTTTACAGTTCAAAATTTAATATAGTACAACGTAATGTTGAACATTTTTTTCGGAATCTTCCGAACATATGTAGCATGTATGTAAAAAAAAAAAAAAAAACTTTGGTCGAAGCAGGGATCGAACCCACGACCCTTGGCATGAGAGTCAGACGTAGCAACCACTGCTCCACGGTGCCAAACTAAATGTTTGTTTCTGTTAAATAAACTTTGTTTATTCGGTTCGTGGGCGCCGCAAGCTATGCTATATAAATATAACTTATATGGATATTTATCTATTGATGACCATAACAGGTACATAGCTCAGTGGTTAGTGTGTTGGCTTACAAAGTGCATGGTCCGCGGTTCGATTCTCCGTCCAGGCGAAAGGTAAAAAAATTTTAAAAATTTATAAAATCGTATAATTTCTTCTACATTGTTTGTATTACAGAAAAAGGTGCTAAGAACTAAAAATCTTCGTGGAAGTGAGAAAGATGTGAGGGAAAATGCAATTAGCCAGAAAAAATTTTTTTTTGAGTTAGTCTTTATGAAATTGTTTTTACATCCTGGAAAAGAATAAACGTTTATCACAAAAAGTATATACTTTTCTTCCAAATACACTTCCTTACAGCTAAAAGCAAATGAGAAACGAACTTTGTTTGTCTAAAATTTCGTTTGGGAGGAAAGAATTATTTTTTTGCGTGTATTTAACAATGTTACTAAGTTTTATTTCTATAAAAAATTTTGTTTCTGTAGAAAAATTTTAGAAAATTATGCCAACAAGTTACCAAACAAAAAATTTTATTTTGTCAAAATTTTATTTCTATACACAATTTTTTTCAAAATTTTATTTCTATAGAAATTTTTATCAAATTTTAATTTCTATCGAAAATTTTGTCAATAGGTTTTTCTATAGAAAATTTTGTCAAAATTTTATTTCTATGCACAATTTTGGCAAAATTTCATTTCTATAGAAAATTTTGTCAAAATATATTGAAAGTTTTGCTAATTTTTGCCAAATTTTATTTCTATAGAAAATTTTGTTGATTTTTTTTTTATTTTGTTAAAATTTTATTTCTATAGAAAATTTTGTCAAAATTCCTATAGGAACTTTTTCAAATTTGATTTTTTATTGGTTGGTAGATTGGTATAATTCTTGTTGTTTTAGTAGATTGTGTAAAATTTTCCTCTTCGACTAAGAGGTACTTCACAAATTTTCTATAGAGATAGCATTTTGACAAAAATTTCTATAGAAATAAAATTTTGACAAAATTTTCTATAGAAATAAATTTTTGACAAAATTTTCTATAAAATTAAAATGTTGTCTAAATTTTCTTTCTATAGAAAATGTTGTCAAAATTTTGTTTCTGTGTTACTAAATTTTATTACTATAAAAAATTTTGTTTCTGTAGAAAATTTTTAGAAAATTATGCCAAAAAGTTACCAACAAAAAATCTTATTTTGTCAAAATGTTATTTCTATACACAATTTTTTTCAAAATTTTATTTCTATAGAAATATTTCTCAAATTTTAATTTCTATCGAAAATTTTGTCAACAGTTTTTTCTATAGAAAATTTTGTCAAAATTTTATTTCTATGCACAATTTTGGCAAAATTTAATTTCTATAGAAAATTTTGTCAAAATATATTGAAAGTTTTGCTAATTTTTGTCAAATTTTATTTCTATAAAAAATTTTGTTGACATTTTATTCCTATAGAAAATTTTGTCAAAATTTTATTTCTTTTGACAATTTTTTTAAAAGTTTATTTCTATATTAAATTTTGTCAAAATTCCTATAGGAAATTTTCAAATCTGATTTTTTATTGGTTGGTAGATTGGTAGAATTCATGTTGTTTTAGTAGATTGTGCAAAATTTTCCTCTTCGACTTAGTGGTACTTCACAAATTTTCTATAGAAATAAAATTTTGACAAAATTTTCTATAGAAATAAAATTTTGACAAAATTTTCGATAGAAATAAAATTTTGACAAAATTTTCTATAGAAATAAAATTTTGACAAAATTTTCTATAGAAATAAATTTTTGACAAAATTTTCTATAAAATTAAAATGTTGTCTAAATTTTCTTTCTATAGAAAATGCTGTCAAAATTTTGTTTCTGTGTTACTAAATTTTATTACTATCAAAAATTTTGTTTCTGTAGAAAATTTTTAGAAAATTATGCCAAAAAGTTACCAACAAAAAATCTTATTTTGTCAAAATTTTATTTCTATACACAATTTTTTTCAAAATTTTATTTCTATAGAAATATTTCTCAAATTTTAATTTCTATAGAAAATTTTGTCAACAGTTTTTTCTATAGAAAATTTTGTCAAAATTTTATTTCTATGCACAATTTTGGCAAAATTTAATTTCTATAGAAAATTTTGTCAAAATATATTGAAAGTTTTGCTAATTTTTGTCAAATTTTATTTCTATAGAAAATTTTGTTGACATTTTATTCCTATAGGAAATTTTGTCAAAATTTTATTTCTTTTGAAAATTTTTTTAAAAGTTTATTTCTATATTAAATTTTGTCAAAATTCCTATAGGAAATTTTCAAATCTGATTTTTTATTGGTTAGTAGATTGGTAGAATTCTTGTTGTTTTAGTAGATTGTGCAAAATTTTCCTCTTCGACTAAGAGGTACTTCACAAATTTTCTATAGATATAAAATTTTGACAAAATGTTCTATAGAAATAAAATTTTGACAAAATATATAAATAAAATTTTGACAAAATTTTCTATAGAAATAAAATTTTGACAACATTTTCTATAGAAATAAAATTTTGTCAAAATTTTCTATAAAATTAAAATGTTGTCTAAATTTTATTTCTATAAAAAATTTGGTCAAAATTTTGTTTCTATAAAAAATTTGTAGAAAATTATGCTAAAAAGTAAACAAGCAAAAAATCTTATTTTGTCGAAATTTTATTTGTATACACAATTCTTTCAAAATTTTATTCCTATAGAAAATTTTGTCAAAATTTAATTTCTCATGAAAATTTTGTCAAAATTTTATTTTTATAGAAAATTTTGTCATAACTCCTATAGGAAATTTGTCAAATTTAATTTTTTTTATTGGTTGGTAGATTGGTAGAATAATATTTTGACAATATTTTCTATAGAGATAAAATTTTGACAAAGTTTTCTATAGAAATAAAATTTTGACAAAATTTTCTATAGAAATAAAATTTTGACAAAATTTTCTATAGAAATAAAATTTTGACAAAATTTTCTATAGAAATAAAATTTTAACAAAATTTTCTATAGAAATAACGTGGCAACCATGGAACGGACGCAAATGAGCGAAATTAACTTGGACTAAAGTCATTAATGAACTAAAAAATGCAAGAACTCACCGATGCCCAAAAAATGTGGACTGGAAAGAGCGTTTGCCAGCATTTAAATACCGCCGTAACGGACGATAATCGCTCCTCACTTGTATTCATCGATCAAGGGGTCAAAATGTGTGATCATTTTGGCTTATATATTATGAATAAAGAGAATTAATTCATAATAACCAAACACCAACAAGTTTTTCAGCAGTAATTGTGGTGTCATTTCTGAGTGTTTTCAAAGTGTCGATCATCTCAAGACGCTGCTTTTTCGGCAATGGGTCAAAATACCGCAGAGATACTTTCGTGCTGAGCGCGATGATTTTGTCGGCAGTTTGAAGGCCTTAATTTATGCCAACGATTTTGTACAGACGGACGGACAACAGAATACCCACCTATTCTATGATGGAGGGTATACAAATCGACTTGAAGATCAAATCTTGTGAAAATAATTAACATTTGTTATTTTAAGTGATCATCATAAGAAGGTGAAGGAAACATTTGCTTGTGGCGTTGTCTCCAGTCGTATGTCCATTTGTCTGAGAAATCTGTTGAACAGATGTGTACTACGATGCACTGAAATGAGGTTGAGGGGTTTGAATTAAAAAAAAAAACATAAAAACGAGAATGCTACTCCGCATTGTGCACGTGAATCCTTGATGATTTTACGGAATATAGAGGGACCCATCGTTTCTTATTTTGTATTTTGTTTGATGATTTTGTTTGTTTCATTGGTTTGATAAACATTTGTGCTTCATTGTGCGACTACACTCAAAAAAAAAAAAAACAACTAATTTACCAAAGGTTCAAAATTCTCAAAAGATGAAAGGAGTTGTACAAATTACTAATGGCGATTTCGATTGGGAAAAAAGGTGCAACATTCTCGAAATTGATTGCAACATATCAAGGACACTGTAATAGATTTTGAATCCTTTATACCTCACAATATTATAAATTAACAATAATTTTAGAATTGCACTATCATTTGGGCGAAATGTCAATTAGGGAAAAAGTAGTGTAACACCAAGGCAACATATTTTTTGCGAATCGAAAACGCCCTAAGATTCGTGTCCTAAATTTAAAGGAAAAATTATGTCCTGCAATTTAGGATTGTTTTTGCTTAGTCTCCAATCAGGAAATTAATTGGTCTGATTAAATTATATTTAATATAGAATCGGGTAGTACTCATTGGCAAAATATGGCATCACAATGGAAATATTAACAGTGACGTGGGGGGCCAGTATGGGAGATACTGGGTGTGCAGGAGCACACCATCCCCATCCAGGCATGGACAATTCAACAATTCCGTTAGGAATTGTAGACGCTCAGTCCGATTAACCTCAGTATGTATGTAGCAACAGACAGACACTCTAACCTAGGAGGATGAACATAAATTCAATGCAAGAACAAAATCATTTAAATCAAACCCCATTAAAATAGCTAATATGTATTAAGGACTTTGTCCATTTGTATAGCACATTTGACACATTAACAATGCACGACGGGACCCCACAAAAAAAAAACAATAATGAAAAAATCAAATACTCAATACCGATTAGAATAAAAGAAATGGTAGTTAAATGTCGATTTTAATGACCTTTTTCGAAGAGCCTTTTTACTGCTATGCAGTCATCAATGAAAATCCCAAAGGAGTTCATAGAATTCCTTACGGGGTTTTCCTTGACAAATTGAGTTATTAGAATCCATCAGACCGGAAATGTAAAAAAACTCAAGATAGATTGTAAAAAAAATTAGCATATAATTAAGACATCTCCTTTAATGGATTGTTTTTATGGATTTATTCTCTTCCCATTTTACACGTAGCGACGAAACAATGTGATGACCACTTGTGTATAAAACGGAAATGTCGATATCCTCTATCGACTTTTGAGATGCTAAATATTTCATTCACTACGTAAAGTGCATTGAATCCTCTGCATGATGTTAGTCTGTGAAATAAATTTCAATTAACTGTTGCTTCAGATGACGTTGCTATATGGTGGTGTTATTGGAGAAATTTTTTGAATATTTTTGCTATTCGAAGGGATGTTGTCTAGCATTGTAGTGTTTTTATTTTCACATTTTACAATGAGGTGCATATGATAATTAAGGGAAAGTAATAAAATTAGTTTTTACTGGAGTAATTTGGCAATGGATTTTCAGTCGGTAAAACCAAATTTCGTAAATGGCTACATTCGTGTAAGTGAAGTAACCACAGTTAATAGAATTCTACCAAAAAAATTTCTAAAATGGTGACAAATTTTTCTTTAGAAATAAAATGTTGAAAAAAGTATAGAAATAAAATATTGACAAAACTTTGTATAGAAATAAAATTTTACAAAATTTTCTATAGAAATAAAATTTTACAAAATTTTTTATAGAAATAAAATGTTGACAACATTTTGTATAGAAATAAAATTTTGACAAAATTTTCTATAGAAATAAGACTTTTACAAAATGTTTTATAGAAATAAAATTTTGACAAAATTTTCTATAGAAATAAATTTTGGACAAAATTTTCTATACATATACAATTTTGACAAAATTTTCTATAGATATAAAATTTTGACCAAATTTTCTATAAATAAAATGTTGAAAAAAATTTCTTTAGAAATGAAATGTTGACAAAATTTTCTATAGAAATAAAATTTTGAAAACATAGAAATAATAATTTGACAAAATAAAAAGTAAAAATTTCACAAAATTTTCTATAGATATAAAATTTTGACAACATTTTCTATAGAAATAAATTTTTTTCTATAGAAATAAAATTTTACAAAATTTTCTATAGAAATAAAATGTTGCCAAAATTTTGTATAGAAATAAGTTTCGACAAAATTTTCTATAGAAATAAAATGTTGACAAAATTTTCAGTATAAATAAAATGTTGACAAACTTTTCTATAGAAATAAAATTTTGTCAAAATTTTCTATAGAAATAAAACTTTTGCAAAATGTTTTATAGAAATGAAATTATGGACAAAATTTTCTAGAGAAATAAAATTTTGACAAAATTTTCTATAGACATACAATTTTGACAAAATTTTCTATAGATATAAAATTTTGAGAAAATCTTCCACACATATAAAATTTTGACAAAATTTTCTATAGATATAACATTTGGACCAAATTTTCTATAGAAATAAAATGTTGACAAAATTTTCCAAGAAATAAAATTTTGAAAACATAGAAATAATAATTTGACAAAATAAAAAGTAAAAATCTGACAAAATTTTCTATAGAAATAAAATTTTGGCAAAATTTTCTATAGAAATAAAATTTTGCAAAAATTTTCTATAGAAATCAAATTTTGACAAAATTTTCTATAGAAATAAAATTTTGAAGAAAATTTCTATAGAAATAAAATTTTGAAAAAAATTCTATAGTAATAAAATTGTGACCAAATTTTCTATAAATAAAATTTTTACAAAATTTTCGATAGAAATAAAATGTTGACAACATTTTCTATAGAAAAAAAATTTTGAAAACATAGAAATAATAATTTGACAAAATTTTCTAGAGGAATAAAATTTTGACAAAATTTTCTATAGAAATAAAATTTTGAAGAAAATTTCTATAGAAATAAAATTTTGACGAAATTTTCTATAGAAATAAAATTTTGACAAAATTTTCTATAGAAATAAAATTTTGACAAAATTTTCTATAAAAATAAAATTTTGAAGAAAATTTCTATAGATATAAAATTTGACCAAATTTTTTATAAATAAAATGTTGATAAAATTTTCTATAGAAATAAAAATTTGAAAACATAGAAATAATAATTTGACAAAATAAGAATTACAAATTTGAAAGAAATTTCTAAAGAAATAAAATTTTGACAACATTTTCTATAGAAATAAAGTTTTGACGAAATGTTTTATAGAAATAAAATTTTGACAAAATTTTCTATAAAAATAAAAGTTTGATGAAAATTTCTATAGAAATAAAATTTGGAAAAATTTTCTATGGAAATAACATTTTGACAAAATTTTCTATAAAAATAAAAATTTTCTATAGATATAAAATGTTGACACAATTTTCTATAGCAATAAATTTTTGAAGAAATTTTCTATAGAAATAAAATTTTGACAAAATTTTGCATAGATATACAATTTTGACAAAATTTTCTATAGAAATAAAATTTATAAAAATAACATTTTGACAAAATTTTCTATGGAAATAAAATTTTGACAAAATTTTCTATAGAAATAAAATTTTGACAAAATTTTCTATAGAAATAAAATGTTGACAAAATTTTGTATAGAAATAAATTTTGACAAAATTTTCTATAGAAATAAAATTTTGACAAAATTGTCTATAGAAATAAAATTTTGACAAAATTTTTATAGAAATAAAACTTTTACAAAATGTTTTATAGAGATAAAATTTTATAGAGACAAAAATTTCTAGAGAAATAAAATTTTGACAAAATTTTCTATAGATATAAAAATTTGACCAAATTTTCTATAGAAATAAAATGTTGACAAAATTTTTTATAGATATAAAATGTTGACAAAATTTTCTATAGAAATAAAATGTTGACAAAATTTTTTATAGATATAAAATGTTGACAAAATTTTCTATAGAAATAAAATTTTGAAGAAAATTTCTATAGAACTAAAATTTTGACAAAATTTTCTATAGAAATAAAATTTTGACAAATTTTTCTATAGAAATAAAATTTTGACAAAATTTTCTATAGAAATAAAATTTTACAAAATTTTCTATAGGAATAAAAATTTGACAAAATTTTCTATAGATATAAAATTTTGACACAATTTTCTATAGATATAAAATTTTTACAAAATTTTCTATAGAAATAAAATTTTGAAAAAATGTTCTATGGAAATAAACTTTTGACAAAACTGTGTATACGAGAAAATTGTGATAAAATTTTCTATATAAATAAAATTTTGACAAAACTGTGTATTGAAAAAAAAAATGTGATAAAATTTTCTGTATAAATAAAATTTTGAAAAAAAAAAAAAATTCTTTAGAAATAACATTTTGACAAAATTTTGCATAGATGTAAAATTTTGACAAAATTTTCTATAGAAATAAAAGTTATAAAAATAACATTTTGACAAATTTTTCTATAGAAATAAAATTTTGACACAATTTTCTATAGAAATAAATTTTTTATAAAATTTTCTTTAGAAACAAAGTATAAAATTATCCATTTTAACTGCAACTGCAAAAATGTTTAAATGTAGATTTTTTGAAAAATTCGAAAACCCGAAAAGTTAGCCTGTCCAAATATAAATATGTAGAAAAATTGACTTTTTTATTCCCCATTCTCTACACTGATCTGCCCACCCTCCTTGAAACACATATACGCCCAAGACACATTCTCGCACCACGTCGAACTGATAATATTCCACCAATAAAATACGGAAATACCAATGCCAAAGTAAATGACATTGCTATGAACAAAAAATTTAATATGCTCAACGTATGTGGACAGGGCCGTTGTGCACTCATCCCTTGCTTCCATAGAGTCAGTGATCATTATCATTGTGATCGAAATTTGTCTACAACACTTATATAGAGGAATTTACAATGCCATTGCAGTTATGCATCCCCCTGAGTGAGTGCCCGCATACTGGAATGACAGCTCTGGCGAAAGTGTGAACAAAATGCATTTTACTACCTGTCTGGGTCAGACACTCAGACAGCCTGCCAACCATTTGACACTTATACACCCTCTTCCGATTAGAAATTCGAATACAAAGATGCTCTAAAGAAAATTCCATACATTTCTATTTGGTCTACTCTACAGCCTGAAGAACGGAAGAACAATAAAAGTGAATTTGTTGATAAATGATTTTGATGGTTTTTAGGTTTGTGATGGCTAAGAAAATTACCAACAAAACACATACTAACGTCCGTTTCATAAGAAACAAAATTGGGATTCAATTGATGTTGCCAATCTGGATTTTGTGGTGTACACCTACCTGTATTACAATGGCAATGGCACAATAGACTTGGATTAATAATGCAGGACACACTTATATTGTTCGGAACAATAGTATGTCCTAGGCGGCTTATCGAATGTACAATCTGAGTGGATATCATTAACACGTTTCCACTTGTTATGATTTCAGTGGAATTTGTCTGATGACTTTTTTGTATGCAATTGTCCAATGAGATCCTTGTGGGAATTTTAATGGTAACCAATACAATAGAGATTTTTAAGTTCAGATTTATTTTAGAAATATTTATCTATTGGAGCGCAAATTCAAACTTTCGGATTTTTTTTAATTTCTGAGAATTTATTCCGAAAAAATAAAATTGTAAGTGACTGCGCAATCGACTTTATGCCCATTACTAGCAACTAGTTTCTCCCACCTTTCTGTTAACATCTGGATATCGAGAAGCAAAAACTACATCGTCTTATCAAATAATAAAAATTTGACAAAATTTTCTATAGAAATAAAATTTTGACAAAATTTCCTATAGAAATAAAATTTTGACAAAATTTTCTATAGAAATAAAATTTTAACACAATTTTCTATAGAAATAAAATTTTGACAAAATTTTCTATAGAAAAAAAATTTTGACAAAATTTTCTATTGAAATAAAATTTTGACAAAATTTCCTATAGAAATAAATTTTTGAGGAAATTTTCGAAAGAAAAAAAATTTTGACAACATTTGCTATAGAAATAAAATTTTGAAAAAAATTTCTATAGAAATAAAATTTTGAAAAAAATTTCTATAAAAATAAAATTTTGATAAAATTTTTTATAGAAATAAAATTTTGAGAAAAAATCTATAGAAATAAAACTTTAACAAAATCGTACAATTTTAACAAAATTTTCTATATATATAAAATGATGACATAGTTTTCTACAGAAATAAAATTTTGACAAAAGTTTCTAAAGGGTGATACGGTCAAAATTTGGTCAAGGGAAAACGCGTGTAAATCGGTGAAATCGTTTATTTAAAAAATCAAATTAAATCTCTTTTTCAAGTTCAATTAGTATAAAATTCAGGAAAAATATTCAGTTAGGATTTCGCTTTTTCCAACCGAATTGCCGGGCCTCACGCTTGACACCTGCCATCAGATTTTGTACAGGCAACTTGTCCACCTTCTTCGCCGCAGAAAGTCAGTTTGCCTTGAACTGCTGCTCGTCCTTAGCAATTTTTTTGGTCTTCTTTAGGTTCCGCTTGACAATAGCGATCCAGACTTCCTGGCTGTCGACAAACGTTTCCCAAACACTTTAATTACATTTGTTACGGTTGATGTGGCAACTTTTAGCGATTCTGCCAGCTTTGCGTGCGAGTAGCTCGGATTTTTGCGATGCGCGAGCAAAATTTTGATACGCTGCTTTTCTTGCTTGGACGGCATTTTGACAACTGAAGAGTGAATTCCAAAATCAAAATATTAGCAACATTCTACACACACACCTTCAAAATGAGGGATGTGCAGGTTTTTTAAATGCAAAATTGAAAGAAATACGTCAAGTTTACATTGACCAAATTTTGACCGTATCACCCTTTATAGAAATAACATTTTGACAAAATTTTCTATAGAAATAAGATTTTGATAAAATTTTCTATTGAAATAAAATTTTGACCAAGTTTTGTATGGAAATAATAAACTGAACCGAACATCATTGAATTCCTGGCCAAATACATTATATAAATTTTTTATATAAAAAGAAAATTGACAAAATTTTCTATAGAAATAAAATTTAGACAAAAGATTCTAAAAAAATAAAATTTTGACAAAATTTTCTATAGAAATAACATTTATAGAAAGTTTTGTATGGAAATAAAATTTTGACTAAATTTTTTATAGACAAAGCAACTTGAAAAAATTTTCTATAGAAATAAAATTTGTCTAATTATACAATTATTTTTCGAGCTTTATGGACAGATATAGATTAAGGAACATGGTTAATAGAGCCATTGAAAAGAAAACGCCATTTGGACAAAATTTTTTATAGAAAAAAAAATTCACAAAATTTTCTATAGAAATAAAAATTTTTACAAAATTTGCTATCGAAATAAAAGTTTGAGAACATTTTCTATAAAAATAAAATTTTGACAAAATTTTGTATAGAAATAAAAATTTGAAAAAATTTTCTATAGAAATAAAATTTTGACAAAATGTTCTACATTCGTAAATTCTTAACAAAATTTGCTATAGAAATAAAATTTTTACATAGTTTTCTACAGAAATAAAATTTTGACAAAAATTTCTATAGAAATAAATTTTTGAAAAAATTTTCTATAGAAATAAGATTTTGATAAAATTTTCTATAGAAATAAAATTTTGAGAAAGTTTTGTACGGAAATAAAATTTTGACTAAATTGACAAAATTTTCTATAGAAATAAAATTTTGACAAAGGTTTTTATAGAAATAAAATGTTGACAAAATTTTATATAGAAATAAAATATGGACAAAATTTTATGTAGAAAAAAAATTTCAAAAAATTTGCTATTGAAATTAAGTTTTGACAAAATTTTCTATAGAAATAAAATTTTGACAAAAATTTCTATAGAAATTAAATTTCTACAAAATTTTCTGTATAAATAAATATTTGATAAAATTTTCTATTTCTATTTCATTTTCAATAGAAATAACATTATAAGAAAATTTTCTATAGAAATAAAATTTTGAGAAAATTTTCTATATAAATAGAATTATGAGAAAATGTTTATAGATATAAAATTTTGGCAAAATTTTCTATAGGGCTTTGCCCAAATAAATTTGACAAACATTCTTTTCCTCTGTTGGTTAAGCTACTCTTGTAGTTTAGTCAATGTATGGTTTTAAGCTGAAATAAAAAAAAACAACAACAATGCTTAAAGAACAAAACCAACAATAACAAAACAAAACAAATGGAAAAAGAAGAGGAGGCACGCTCAAAATAAACCCAGCCATGTGAATTCAAATCGATGATTTGACAGTGGCATAGGAAAAGAGATATGGTTGTTTCGAATTTATTTGGCATAAGCCGGCTATCAATGTAAAACCTTTTTTCGGAGGGTTCAAGTGTGGTTTTTGTTGGGTTTAATAAACTGCCTGAATTTATTCTGATAATTGGTTGATAGTTTTGCTGCAAGTAGAGGATGCTGATGAGGAATGTGGTAATTCCGAAACGTGCGTCCATCCAACCATCTTGCAGTCTATAGGGCTTTGCCCAAATAAATTTGACAAACATTCTTTTCCTCTGTTGGTTAAGCTACTCTTGTAGTTTAGTCAATGTATGGTTTTAAGCTGAAATAAAAAAAAACAACAACAATGCTTAAAGAACAAAACCAACAATAACAAAACAAAACAAATGGAAAAAGAAGAGGAGGCACGCTCAAAATAAACCCAGCCATGTGAATTCAAATCGATGATTTGACAGTGGCATAGGAAAAGAGATATGGTTGTTTCGAATTTATTTGGCATAAGCCGGCTATCAATGTAAAACCTTTTTTCGGAGGGTTCAAGTGTGGTTTTTGTTGGGTTTAATAAACTGCCTGAATTTATTCTGATAATTGGTTGATAGTTTTGCTGCAAGTAGAGGATGCTGATGAGGAATGTGGTAATTCCGAAACGTGCGTCCATCCAACCATCTTGCAGTCTATAGGGCTTTGCCCAAATAAATTTGACAAACATTCTTTTCCTCTGTTGGTTAAGCTACTCTTGTAGTTTAGTCAATGTATGGTTTTAAGCTGAAATAAAAAAAAACAACAACAATGCTTAAAGAACAAAACCAACAATAACAAAACAAAACAAATGGAAAAAGAAGAGGAGGCACGCTCAAAATAAACCCAGCCATGTGAATTCAAATCGATGATTTGACAGTGGCATAGGAAAAGAGATATGGTTGTTTCGAATTTATTTGGCATAAGCCGGCTATCAATGTAAAACCTTTTTTCGGAGGGTTCAAGTGTGGTTTTTGTTGGGTTTAATAAACTGCCTGAATTTATTCTGATAATTGGTTGATAGTTTTGCTGCAAGTAGAGGATGCTGATGAGGAATGTGGTAATTCCGAAACGTGCGTCCATCCAACCATCTTGCAGTCTATAGGGCTTTGCCCAAATAAATTTGACAAACATTTTTTTCCTCTGTTGGTTAAGCTACTCTTATAGTTTAGTCAATGTATGGTTTTAAGCTGAAATAAAAAAAAAAAAAAAAAAAAAAAAAAAAAAACAACAACAATGCTTAAAGAACAAAACCAACAATAACAAAACAAAACAAATGGAAAAAGAAGAGGAGGCACGCTCAAAATAAACCCAGCCATGTGAATTCAAATCGATGATTTGACAGTGGCATAGGAAAAGAGATATGGTTGTTTCGAATTTATTTGGCATAAGCCGGCTATCAATGTAAAACCTTTTTTCGGAGGGTTCAAGTGTGGTTTTTGTTGGGTTTAATAAACTGCCTGAATTTATTCTGATAATTGGTTGATAGTTTTGCTGCAAGTAGAGGATGCTGATGAGGAATGTGGTAATTCCGAAACGTGCGTCCATCCAACCATCTTGCAGTCTATAGGGCTTTGCCCAAATAAATTTGACAAACATTCTTTTCCTCTGTTGGTTAAGCTACTCTTGTAGTTTAGTCAATGTATGGTTTTAAGCTGAAATAAAAAAAAAACAACAACAATGCTTAAAGAACAAAACCAACAATAACAAAACAAAACAAATGGAAAAAGAAGAGGAGGCACGCTCAAAATAAACCCAGCCATGTGAATTCAAATCGATGATTTGACAGTGGCATAGGAAAAGAGATATGGTTGTTTCGAATTTATTTGGCATAAGCCGGCTATCAATGTAAAACCTTTTTTCGGAGGGTTCAAGTGTGGTTTTTGTTGGGTTTAATAAACTGCCTGAATTTATTCTGATAATTGGTTGATAGTTTTGCTGCAAGTAGAGGATGCTGATGAGGAATGTGGTAATTCCGAAACGTGCGTCCATCCAACCATCTTGCAGTCTATAGGGCTTTGCCCAAATAAATTTGACAAACATTCTTTTCCTCTGTTGGTTAAGCTACTCTTGTAGTTTAGTCAATGTATGGTTTTAAGCTGAAATAAAAAAAAAAACAACAACAATGCTTAAAGAACAAAACCAACAATAACAAAACAAAACAAATGGAAAAAGAAGAGGAGGCACGCTCAAAATAAACCCAGCCATGTGAATTCAAATCGATGATTTGACAGTGGCATAGGAAAAGAGATATGGTTGTTTCGAATTTATTTGGCATAAGCCGGCTATCAATGTAAAACCTTTTTTCGGAGGGTTCAAGTGTGGTTTTTGTTGGGTTTAATAAACTGCCTGAATTTATTCTGATAATTGGTTGATAGTTTTGCTGCAAGTAGAGGATGCTGATGAGGAATGTGGTAATTCCGAAACGTGCGTCCATCCAACCATCTTGCAGTCTATAGGGCTTTGCCCAAATAAATTTGACAAACATTCTTTTCCTCTGTTGGTTAAGCTACTCTTGTAGTTTAGTCAATGTATGGTTTTAAGCTGAAATAAAAAAAAACAACAACAATGCTTAAAGAACAAAACCAACAATAACAAAACAAAACAAATGGAAAAAGAAGAGGAGACACGCTCAAAATAAACCCAGCCATGTGAATTCAAATCGATGATTTGACAGTGGCATAGGAAAAGAGATATGGTTGTTTCGAATTTATTTGGCATAAGCCGGCTATCAATGTAAAACCTTTTTTCGGAGGGTTCAAGTGTGGTTTTTGTTGGGTTTAATAAACTGCCTGAATTTATTCTGATAATTGGTTGATAGTTTTGCTGCAAGTAGAGGATGCTGATGAGGAATGTGGTAATTCCGAAACGTGCGTCCATCCAACCATCTTGCAGTCTATAGGGCTTTGCCCAAATAAATTTGACAAACATTCTTTTCCTCTGTTGGTTAAGCTACTCTTGTAGTTTAGTCAATGTATGGTTTTAAGCTGAAATAAAAAAAAACAACAACAATGCTTAAAGAACAAAACCAACAATAACAAAACAAAACAAATGGAAAAAGAAGAGGAGGCACGCTCAAAATAAACCCAGCCATGTGAATTCAAATCGATGATTTGACAGTGGCATAGGAAAAGAGATATGGTTGTTTCGAATTTATTTGGCATAAGCCGGCTATCAATGTAAAACCTTTTTTCGGAGGGTTCAAGTGTGGTTTTTGTTGGGTTTAATAAACTGCCTGAATTTATTCTGATAATTGGTTGATAGTTTTGCTGCAAGTAGAGGATGCTGATGAGGAATGTGGTAATTCCGAAACGTGCGTCCATCCAACCATCTTGCAGTCTATAGGGCTTTGCCCAAATAAATTTGACAAACATTCTTTTCCTCTGTTGGTTAAGCTACTCTTGTAGTTTAGTCAATGTATGGTTTTAAGCTGAAATAAAAAAAAAAAACAACAACAATGCTTAAAGAACAAAACCAACAATAACAAAACAAAACAAATGGAAAAAGAAGAGGAGGCACGCTCAAAATAAACCCAGCCATGTGAATTCAAATCGATGATTTGACAGTGGCATAGGAAAAGAGATATGGTTGTTTCGAATTTATTTGGCATAAGCCGGCTATCAATGTAAAACCTTTTTTCGGAGGGTTCAAGTGTGGTTTTTGTTGGGTTTAATAAACTGCCTGAATTTATTCTGATAATTGGTTGATAGTTTTGCTGCAAGTAGAGGATGCTGATGAGGAATGTGGTAATTCCGAAACGTGCGTCCATCCAACCATCTTGCAGTCTATAGGGCTTTGCCCAAATAAATTTGACAAACATTCTTTTCCTCTGTTGGTTAAGCTACTCTTGTAGTTTAGTCAATGTATGGTTTTAAGCTGAAATAAAAAAAAACAACAACAATGCTAAAAGAACAAAACCAACAATAACAAAACAAAACAAATGGAAAAAGAAGAGGAGGCACGCTCAAAATAAACCCAGCCATGTGAATTCAAATCGATGATTTGACAGTGGCATAGGAAAAGAGATATGGTTGTTTCGAATTTATTTGGCATAAGCCGGCTATCAATGTAAAACCTTTTTTCGGAGGGTTCAAGTGTGGTTTTTGTTGGGTTTAATAAACTGCCTGAATTTATTCTGATAATTGGTTGATAGTTTTGCTGCAAGTAGAGGATGCTGATGAGGAATGTGGTAATTCCGAAACGTGCGTCCATCCAACCATCTTGCAGTCTATAGGGCTTTGCCCAAATAAATTTGACAAACATTCTTTTCCTCTGTTGGTTAAGCTACTCTTGTAGTTTAGTCAATGTATGGTTTTAAGCTGAAATAAAAAAAAAAACAACAACAATGCTTAAAGAACAAAACCAACAATAACAAAACAAAACAAATGGAAAAAGAAGAGGAGGCACGCTCAAAATAAACCCAGCCATGTGAATTCAAATCGATGATTTGACAGTGGCATAGGAAAAGAGATATGGTTGTTTCGAATTTATTTGGCATAAGCCGGCTATCAATGTAAAACCTTTTTTCGGAGGGTTCAAGTGTGGTTTTTGTTGGGTTTAATAAACTGCCTGAATTTATTCTGATAATTGGTTGATAGTTTTGCTGCAAGTAGAGGATGCTGATGAGGAATGTGGTAATTCCGAAACGTGCGTCCATCCAACCATCTTGCAGTCTATAGGGCTTTGCCCAAATAAATTTGACAAACATTCTTTTCCTCTGTTGGTTAAGCTACTCTTGTAGTTTAGTCAATGTATGGTTTTAAGCTGAAATAAAAAAAAACAACAACAATGCTTAAAGAACAAAACCAACAATAACAAAACAAAACAAATGGAAAAAGAAGAGGAGGCACGCTCAAAATAAACCCAGCCATGTGAATTCAAATCGATGATTTGACAGTGGCATAGGAAAAGAGATATGGTTGTTTCGAATTTATTTGGCATAAGCCGGCTATCAATGTAAAACCTTTTTTCGGAGGGTTCAAGTGTGGTTTTTGTTGGGTTTAATAAACTGCCTGAATTTATTCTGATAATTGGTTGATAGTTTTGCTGCAAGTAGAGGATGCTGATGAGGAATGTGGTAATTCCGAAACGTGCGTCCATCCAACCATCTTGCAGTCTATAGGGCTTTGCCCAAATAAATTTGACAAACATTCTTTTCCTCTGTTGGTTAAGCTACTCTTGTAGTTTAGTCAATGTATGGTTTTAAGCTGAAATAAAAAAAAACAACAACAATGCTTAAAGAACAAAACCAACAATAACAAAACAAAACAAATGGAAAAAGAAGAGGAGGCACGCTCAAAATAAACCCAGCCATGTGAATTCAAATCGATGATTTGACAGTGGCATAGGAAAAGAGATATGGTTGTTTCGAATTTATTTGGCATAAGCCGGCTATCAATGTAAAACCTTTTTTCGGAGGGTTCAAGTGTGGTTTTTGTTGGGTTTAATAAACTGCCTGAATTTATTCTGATAATTGGTTGATAGTTTTGCTGCAAGTAGAGGATGCTGATGAGGAATGTGGTAATTCCGAAACGTGCGTCCATCCAACCATCTTGCAGTCTATAGGGCTTTGCCCAAATAAATTTGACAAACATTCTTTTCCTCTGTTGGTTAAGCTACTCTTGTAGTTTAGTCAATGTATGGTTTTAAGCTGAAATAAAAAAAAAAAAACAACAACAATGCTTAAAGAACAAAACCAACAATAACAAAACAAAACAAATGGAAAAAGAAGAGGAGGCACGCTCAAAATAAACCCAGCCATGTGAATTCAAATCGATGATTTGACAGTGGCATAGGAAAAGAGATATGGTTGTTTCGAATTTATTTGGCATAAGCCGGCTATCAATGTAAAACCTTTTTTCGGAGGGTTCAAGTGTGGTTTTTGTTGGGTTTAATAAACTGCCTGAATTTATTCTGATAATTGGTTGATAGTTTTGCTGCAAGTAGAGGATGCTGATGAGGAATGTGGTAATTCCGAAACGTGCGTCCATCCAACCATCTTGCAGTCTATAGGGCTTTGCCCAAATAAATTTGACAAACATTCTTTTCCTCTGTTGGTTAAGCTACTCTTGTAGTTTAGTCAATGTATGGTTTTAAGCTGAAATAAAAAAAAAACAACAACAATGCTTAAAGAACAAAACCAACAATAACAAAACAAAACAAATGGAAAAAGAAGAGGAGGCACGCTCAAAATAAACCCAGCCATGTGAATTCAAATCGATGATTTGACAGTGGCATAGGAAAAGAGATATGGTTGTTTCGAATTTATTTGGCATAAGCCGGCTATCAATGTAAAACCTTTTTTCGGAGGGTTCAAGTGTGGTTTTTGTTGGGTTTAATAAACTGCCTGAATTTATTCTGATAATTGGTTGATAGTTTTGCTGCAAGTAGAGGATGCTGATGAGGAATGTGGTAATTCCGAAACGTGCGTCCATCCAACCATCTTGCAGTCTATAGGGCTTTGCCCAAATAAATTTGACAAACATTCTTTTCCTCTGTTGGTTAAGCTACTCTTGTAGTTTAGTCAATGTATGGTTTTAAGCTGAAATAAAAAAAAACAACAACAATGCTTAAAGAACAAAACCAACAATAACAAAACAAAACAAATGGAAAAAGAAGAGGAGGCACGCTCAAAATAAACCCAGCCATGTGAATTCAAATCGATGATTTGACAGTGGCATAGGAAAAGAGATATGGTTGTTTCGAATTTATTTGGCATAAGCCGGCTATCAATGTAAAACCTTTTTTCGGAGGGTTCAAGTGTGGTTTTTGTTGGGTTTAATAAACTGCCTGAATTTATTCTGATAATTGGTTGATAGTTTTGCTGCAAGTAGAGGATGCTGATGAGGAATGTGGTAATTCCGAAACGTGCGTCCATCCAACCATCTTGCAGTCTATAGGGCTTTGCCCAAATAAATTTGACAAACATTCTTTTCCTCTGTTGGTTAAGCTACTCTTGTAGTTTAGTCAATGTATGGTTTTAAGCTGAAATAAAAAAAATAAAAAAAAAAACAACAACAATGCTTAAAGAACAAAACCAACAATAACAAAACAAAACAAATGGAAAAAGAAGAGGAGGCACGCTCAAAATAAACCCAGCCATGTGAATTCAAATCGATGATTTGACAGTGGCATAGGAAAAGAGATATGGTTGTTTCGAATTTATTTGGCATAAGCCGGCTATCAATGTAAAACCTTTTTTCGGAGGGTTCAAGTGTGGTTTTTGTTGGGTTTAATAAACTGCCTGAATTTATTCTGATAATTGGTTGATAGTTTTGCTGCAAGTAGAGGATGCTGATGAGGAATGTGGTAATTCCGAAACGTGCGTCCATCCAACCATCTTGCAGTCTATAGGGCTTTGCCCAAATAAATTTGACAAACATTCTTTTCCTCTGTTGGTTAAGCTACTCTTGTAGTTTAGTCAATGTATGGTTTTAAGCTGAAATAAAAAAAAAAACAACAACAATGCTTAAAGAACAAAACCAACAATAACAAAACAAAACAAATGGAAAAAGAAGAGGAGGCACGCTCAAAATAAACCCAGCCATGTGAATTCAAATCGATGATTTGACAGTGGCATAGGAAAAGAGATATGGTTGTTTCGAATTTATTTGGCATAAGCCGGCTATCAATGTAAAACCTTTTTTCGGAGGGTTCAAGTGTGGTTTTTGTTGGGTTTAATAAACTGCCTGAATTTATTCTGATAATTGGTTGATAGTTTTGCTGCAAGTAGAGGATGCTGATGAGGAATGTGGTAATTCCGAAACGTGCGTCCATCCAACCATCTTGCAGTCTATAGGGCTTTGCCCAAATAAATTTGACAAACATTCTTTTCCTCTGTTGGTTAAGCTACTCTTGTAGTTTAGTCAATGTATGGTTTTAAGCTGAAATAAAAAAAAAACAACAACAATGCTTAAAGAACAAAACCAACAATAACAAAACAAAACAAATGGAAAAAGAAGAGGAGGCACGCTCAAAATAAACCCAGCCATGTGAATTCAAATCGATGATTTGACAGTGGCATAGGAAAAGAGATATGGTTGTTTCGAATTTATTTGGCATAAGCCGGCTATCAATGTAAAACCTTTTTTCGGAGGGTTCAAGTGTGGTTTTTGTTGGGTTTAATAAACTGCCTGAATTTATTCTGATAATTGGTTGATAGTTTTGCTGCAAGTAGAGGATGCTGATGAGGAATGTGGTAATTCCGAAACGTGCGTCCATCCAACCATCTTGCAGTCTATAGGGCTTTGCCCAAATAAATTTGACAAACATTCTTTTCCTCTGTTGGTTAAGCTACTCTTGTAGTTTAGTCAATGTATGGTTTTAAGCTGAAATAAAAAAAAAAAAAAACAACAACAATGCTTAAAGAACAAAACCAACAATAACAAAACAAAACAAATGGAAATAAAATTTTGACAAAATTTTCTATAGAAATAAAATTTTGAGAAAATTTTGTATAAAAATAAAATTTTGACAAATGTTTCTATAGAAATTAAATTTTGACAAAATTTTCTGTATAAATAAAATTTTGACAAAATTTTCTGTATAAATAAAATTTTGATAAAATTTTCTATTTCATTTAATAAAATTTAACAAAATTTACTATAGAAATAAAATTTTTACATAGGTTTCTACAGAAATAAAACTTTGACAAAAGTTTCTATAGAAATAATTTGTTGACAAAATTTTCTATAGAAATAAGATTTTGATAAAATTTTCTCTAGAAATAACATTTTGAGAAAGTTTTGTATGGAAATAAAATTTTGACTAAACTTTGTATAGAAAAAGAAAATTGAAAATTTTCTATAGAAATAAAATTTTGACAAAATTTTCTATAGAAATAAAATTAAAAAAAAAATTTTTCTTTAGAAAGAAAATTTTGATAAAGTTTTCTATAGGAATAAAATATTGACAAAATTTCCTATAGATGTAAAGTTTTGACAAAATTTTCTTTAGAAATAAAATTTTTCAACAGAAATAAAATTTTGAGAATATTTTCTATGGAAGTAAAATTTTGAGAAAATTTTCTATAGAAATAAAGTTTGACAAATATTTCTATAGAAATAAATTTATGACAAATTTTTCTATTAAAATAAATTTTTTGAGAAAATTTTCTACATAAAAGAAATTGTCAAGATTTTTTATAAAAATAAAATTTTATCAACGTTTTCTATAAAAATAAAATGTTGTCAAAATTTTCTATAAAAAAAAAATTTTGTCGAAATTTCTGTATAAATAAAATTTTGCTAAAATTTTCTATAGAAATAAAATTTTGACAAAATTTTCTATTGAAATATAATTTTGACAAAATTTTCTATAGAAATAAAATTTTGCTGAAATTTTCTTTAGAAATAAAATTTTGCTGAAATTTTCATTAGAAATAAAATTTTGCTGAAATTTTCTATAGAAATAAAATTTTGAGAAAGTTTTGTATGGAAATAAAATTTTGACTAAATTTTGTATAGAAAAAGAAAATTTAAAATTTTCTATAGAATTAAAAATTTGACAAAATTTTCTATAGAAATAAAATTACAAAAAAAAATCTTTAAAAGAAAATTTTGATAAAGTTTTTATAGGAATAAAATATTGACAAAATTTTCTATAGATGTAGAGTTTTGTCAAAATTTTCTATAGAAATACAATTTTTCTACAGAAATAAAATTTTGAGAACATTGTGAGAAAATTTTCTATAGAAATAAAGTTTGACAAATATTTCTATAGAAATAAATTTGTGACAAATTTTTCTATTAAAATAAATTTTTGAGAGAATTCTGTACAAAAAGAAAAAATAAAAATAAAAAAAGAACCGTTTTCCATATCGATCCATAATTGTCTATAGCCCCATTATAACCGATCCAGTTAAAATTTGTACGTGATATCAAACTTCATCCGATCTGTTTGAAATTTGGTAATTATTCCAAAATATGGCTTTTTGAGCCTCGTGGAGTAACACATTTATCCCATCCGTATGGATGGTACATACAATTTTGTCTGGCTGAACTTTCGAAACATGTTTTCTTTTTTTTCTGAAATGTACAAATTAATTATTCTCAATGTCAGCGATGCCTACCACGTTTAATTACACACCTCATATTCATGCTGTCTGTTGCTGTAGTTGCAGGAACACTGTTGCAGGCAAAAAATGTATGGTATTCGAGTAGCAAATGCAAAATGATAATACAAATTAAATTAAGGAAAAAAATTTTACTTTTTTCCTCCCGTGCCGACTGAGGTTTCCTATTAAATTGTTTTTCTTTTGTTTCTCATCTCACCAGAGAGTTGTGGTTCTGGCGATTGTTCATTTTTTTTCATCCATAATTGTTGATCAAATTTCATGAAATTTAACGACGCGTGCTCTCAATTTCGACTGTGGGGTTATAACATCACCACAACCGAGGAAGGGGGGAGTATTGGTTGTCGAATTCAAATGAACGTTTTTTTGTCTGTTGGTTTTTAGAAATTGAAACACATCTCAATTTATTTTTAAAATGATGGCTGTCTGCCAGCCAGCATGCATCTGTTGTAACTTGAAAGTTAAAGGAGATTTGATGCCTGATGAAGAATGAAGCCATCAATCCAAGTGTTCCCTTTTTTTACGCAAAGTAAGTTTGTGTCTAGGCAAGTTTCTTAATTTGAGAATGGAAGAAGAAAATGGAAACATGAGTGGGATGTGAACAACAAATAGGGAAAATTTTCCATGTTTTTCCGGAGTTGTATAGAAATTTTGAAAATGAATTTTGAGTTTAGGATGAAGTTAAAGTTCCACATAATCACGAAAATCTTCATTAAAATTAAATGGATATGTAATGAGGGTTGCATGCCTACACGCAATGATACGCTTATAAAATGGCACGATATGAAGAAAAATATGATAATTTGGTTTTATTTGAATATTTTTTTGATTAAAGCAATTAATAAAAAATTAATTTTGGAAGGTGGAGTTTTTAGGTTTTTTTGATGCAACAACTGAAAGTGTTAATTCTCTAGAATGGATGAGATGAACTTCTATTAAAATCACACCAGTCGGACAGATGTAAAGACTGACCAATATCATAACCCTTAGTTTCATTTGTAAGATTATTCACTGCAAAAAGCATATCAGGTTCCAAATTAAACAAATTAAACTTCCTATTTTAGACTCAAGTAGAAATTATGATATTTTCCAAGTAAAAAAGTCCTTAAAATGAATTATTGAATAACATCTCCTATTTTTGAACGCTTTTTCTCCTTGTAGTAAAGATACAAAAAGTGTACAAATTTTAAGACGATTTCATTGATTTTGTAGAACTTTTCTGAATTATTAAAGTCAAGTTGACCTTGGTCAAACAAAATTCGCTTTCATGGAAAGATATCTAGTTTTAAGTTGAATCACTTAACTATAAGGACAAAACGACTTCATTTAAAACTTTATCGGCTTTTTGACAAGGAAAACAAATTTTGTAGCAGAGAAATTGGTTTTCTATGCTAAGCAAACTTCGCAGAAAAGATATGGTTCTACCAATCGTAGTGGAAGATAAGAGTAATAAGATTTCCTCTGACGACCATATGGTTAGGTTAGGTGGCAGCCCGATATATCCGGCTCTCTTAGACTATTCAGTCCATTGTGATACCACATTGGTGAACTTCTCTCTTATCAATGAGTGCTGCTCGATTCCATGTTAAGCTCAATGACAAGGGACCTCCTTTTTATAGCCGAGTCCGAACGGCGTTCCACATTGCACATTGGCCTTATTTGAGCTTCTGATTATGATTATAAATAAAGGGAAATGAAATGAAATAAAGAGAAGCTTTGAAACCCTCAGAAATGTCACCAGCATTACTGAGGTGGGATAATCCACCGCTGAAAAACTTTTTGGTGTTCGGTCGAAGCAGGAATCGAACCCACGACCTTGTATATGCAAGACGGACATGCTAACCATTGCACCACGATGGCTCCCAAACCACGACCATATAACACGGATGCCAATCAAGCTAAAAATAATTTTCCAAAAATTTATTTACTAACATTTTATTTCTATTGAAGATTTTTAAATTTTTTTTCAATAGAAAATTTTCTCAAAATTTTATTTCAATAGAAAATTTTCTCAAAATTTAATTTGCATAGAAAATTTTCTTAAAATTTTATTTCTATAGAAAATTTGCTCAAAGTTTTACTTCTATAGAAAATTTTGTCAATTTTTTTTTTCTATAGAAAATTTTGTCACAATTTTATTTCCATAGGAAATTTTTTCAACATTTTATTTCAATAGAACCTTTTGTCAAAATTTTATTTCTTTAGAAAATTTTGTAAAAATTTTATTTCTATTGAAAACTCTGTCAAAATTTTATTTCTATTCTATATTTTATTTCTATAGAAAATTTTATCAAAATTTTATTTTTGTAGAAAATTTTTAAAAATTAAAATAAAAAAGGTTTTGCATGATAGCCGGCATGCAAAACCTTTTTTCGGTAGGTTCAAGTATGGTTCATTGTTGGGTTTAATGAACTGCCTGAATTTATTCTGATAATTGGTTGATAGTTTTGCTGCAAGTAGAGGATGCTAATGAGAAATGTGGTAATTCCGAAACGTGCGTCCATCCAACCATTTTGCAGTCTATAGGGCTTTGCCCAAATAAATTTGACAAACATTATTTTCCTCTGTTGGTTAAACTACACTTGTAGTTTAGTCAATGCATGGTTTTAAGCTGAAATAAAAAAACAAAAACAATGCTTAAAGAACAACAAAACCAACACTAACAAAATAAAACGAATTTTTAAAAATTTGTATGTCTATAGAAAATTTTGACAAAATTTTATTTCTATAGAAAATTTTGTCAAAATTCTATTTCTATACAATTTTTTTTTCAAAATTTTATTTCTAAAGAATTTTTTTTCAAAATTTTATTTCTAAAGAATTTTTTTTTTCAAAATTTTATTTCTAAAGAATTTTTTTTTCAAAATTTTATTTCTAAAGAATTTTTTATTCAAAATTTTATTTCTAAAGAATTTTTTTTTCAAAATTTTATTTCTAAAGAAAATTTTTTTCAAAATTTTATTTCTAAAGAAAATTTTTTTCAAAATTTTATTTCTAAAGAAAATTTTTTTCAAAATTTTATTTCTAAAGAAAATTTTGACAAAATTTTATTTTGATAGAAAATTTGGTCAAAATCTTATTTCTATAGAAATTTTGGTCAACATTTTATTTCTAAAGAAAATTTTGTCAAAATATTATTTCTATAGATAATTTTATCAAAATTTCATTTCTATAGAAAATTTTGTCAAAATTTGTTTTTCGATAGAAAATTTTGTCAAAATTTTATTTCGTTAGAAAATTTGTTCAAAATTTTATGTCTATATAGACAATTTTGTCAAAATTTTATTTCTATAGAAAATTTTGTCAAAATATTAGTTCTATAGATAATTTTGCGAAATTTCATTTCTATAGAAAATTTAGTCAAAATTTGTTTTTCTATAGAAAATTTTGTCAAAATTTTATTTCTATCGAAATTTTTGTCCAAACTCTATTTCGATAGAAAATTGGGTCAAAATTTTATTTCAAAAGAAAAATTCGTCAAAATTTTATTTCTACAGAAAATTTTGACAAAATTTTATTTCTACAGAAAATTTTGACAAAATTTTATTTCGTTAGAAAATTTGTTCAAAATTTTATTTCTATAGAAAATTTTGTCAAAATTTTATTTCTACAGAAAATGTTGACAAAATTTTGTCAAAATTTTATTTCTATGGAAATGTTTGTCAAAGTTCTTTTTCTATACAATTTTTTTCAAAATTTTATTTCTAGAAAATTTTTTTCAAAATTTTATTTCTAAAGAAAATTTTTTTCAAAATTTTATTTCTAAAGAAAATTTTTTTCAAAATTTTATTTCTAAAGAAAATTTTGACAAAATTTTATTTCGATAGAAAATTTGGTCAAAATCTTATTTCTATAGAAATTTTGGTCAACATTTTATTTCTATTGAAAATTTTGTCAAAATATTATTTCTATAGATAATTTTATCAAAATTTCATTTGTATAGAAAATTTTGTCAAAATTTGTTTTTCTATAGAAAATTTTGTCAAAATTTTATTTCTATCGAAATTTTTGTCAAAATTCTATTTCGATAGAAAATTGGGTCAAAATTTTATTTCTAAAGAAAAATTTGTCAAAATTTTATTTCTACAGAAAATTTTGACAAAATTTTATTTCTATAGAAAATTTTGTCAAAATTTTATTTCTATAGAAAATTTTGTCAAAATTTAATTTCTATAGAAAATTTTGTCAAAATTTTATTTCTGTAGAAAATTTTGTCAAAGTTTTATTTCTATAGAAAATTTTGTCAAAATTTTATTTCTATAGAAAATTTTGTCAAAATTTTATTTCTATAGAAAATTTTGTCAAAATTGTATTTCTATAGAAAATTTTGTCAAAATTTTATTTCTATAGAAAATTTTGTTAATATAAATAAAGTATTGAAAATTTTGTCAAAATTTTATATTTATAGACATTTTTTTCAAAATTTTATTTATTTTTATTTTTTTTCAAAATTTTATTTTGAAAAAATTGGTCTATTGTCAATAATTTTGGTATATCAATATTTTAAAATATGTTCACTATACGAGTATTTCAAGGAGGTAATTTCTTAGGGGTACGCAGAAAAAATGTTCACCAAAATATTTCCATTTAACATTTTAATAGAATTTTCAAAAATATTCAAATAAAAATTTATATGATTCAACAAATTTTTGAATTAAAATAAAAATCAATCACAAAATAACAATATCAATAAAATTTTTAATTGACTTTGGTGATAGATACTATCTGGGATTGAAGACATTTCAATTAAAAGTTAATTGGATCAATTCATTTCGTGAATGAATCAAAAAAAAATTGATGTGTAGGATATACTCCAATTTACAATCAAATATGAATCGGGTGATTTTCGATACAGCAACATTTGCTTCAAGTACAACCAGAAAACTTAACATTTGAAAAATGTTATGTCTGCTTTGCATATCTTTCTCTCTTGGGTATTCATTTCTTCTAACCCTTTCATTATTTTGATTTGAACAGAGAAGAAAAACAAAAAATATAAAAAAAAAACGTTTCAAACATGTGTTGCATACAATCAGAACTCTGTGACCTTTTCCCAAAGTAATTTTGGGAAGTGTTTTCAAATGATTGTGCTTAGATTAACATATGAATGCCATGCCATGCCACGCAGTCGCATTTGATATTTCCATTAATTCCATTTCCGGAAGTATGGCTACAATCTGTCGGGATTTAATGTTGCAGGTGATTTTGTTTATTAATTTTTCTTTTTGTCTCTATTGTTCAATAAACATATGCATAAAGTGTCAAACATTAAAAAGGGGATAATTTTCTCTAGAAATTATTAATTTTTTTATGAAAGACATAATGCACTTGGGTTTTTTTATTAAAAGACATTAAAGAGCTGTCTTACTAAATTCATAAAAGAAAATATTTAGAAGAAGAAATCATTGAGACATGCTGTCATATACTAGTAGATTATGAAACAAATTCTAGTACCTAGTAGTCTAGATCCTTTTTTATTCATTCTGTTTATTAATGATAAAGGGTGATAGGGTCAAAATTTGGTCAATATATTTCTTTCAATTTTGCATTTAAAAAACCTGAACACCCCTCATTTTGAAGGTGTGTGTGTAGAATGTTCCTCCTATTTTGATTTTGGAATTCACTCTTCAGTTGTCAAAATGTCGTCCAAGCAAGAAGAGCAGCGTATCGAAATGTAGCTCGCGTATCGCGAAAATCCGAGCTACTCGCACGCAAAGCTGACAAAATCGCTAAAAGTTGCCAAATCAACCGTTACAAATGTAAGTAAAGTGTTTGGGGAACGTTTGTCGACAGCCAGGAAGTCTGGATCGGGGGAAATCGAAAACCGACAAAGATAATTGCCGGTAGTTTCAAGCGAAACCCTAACCTCTCTCTCCGAGATGCCGCAAATAAGTTGGGTGTATCGTCTACAACCGTGCATCGAGCCAAAAAACGAGCCGGACTATCGACTTACAAGAAGGTAGTGACTCCAAATCGAGATGATAAACAAAATACGACGGCCAAGCGCGATCCCGGAGGCTGTACACGACGATGCTGTCGAAGTTTGACTGCGTGGTAATGGACGACGAAACCTACGTCAAAGCCGACTACAAGCAGCTTCCGGGACAGGAGTTTTATACGGCAAAAGGAAGGGGAAAGGTAGCAGATATTTTCAAGCACATAAAACTGTCAAAGTTCGCAAAGAAATATCTGGTTTGGCAAGCCATCTGTACCTGTGGCTTGAAAAGCAGCATTTTCATAGCTTCCGGGACTGTCAACCAAGAAATTTACGTGAAAGAGTGTTTGAATAAACGTCTGCCGCCTTTCCTGAAGAAACACGGTTGTTCCGTACTTTTTTGGCCGGATTTGGCATCTTGCCATTACGGTAAAAAGGCCATGGAGTGGTACGCCGCCAACAACGTGCTGGTGGTTCCCAAGGACAAGAACCCTCCCAACAAAAAACGGCTAAGGACGAGCAGCAGCTCAAGGCAAACTGGTTTTCTGCGGCGAAGAAGGTGGACAAGGTGGCTGTACAAAATCTGATGGCAGGTGTCAAGCGTGAGGTCCGGTAATTCGGATTTGGAAAAGCGAAAGCCTAACTGAATATTTTTCCTGAATTTTATACTAATTGAACTTGAAAAAGAAATTTAATTTGATTTTTTAAATAAACGATTTCACCGATTTACACGCGTTTTCCCTTGACCAAATTGTGACCGTATCACCCTTTATATTAAACAAAAAAAAGGCCGATTAAATACGTATATAATTCAGTTTGACACCATTTTCTATAGAAATAAAATTTTGACAAAATTTTCTATAGAAATAAAAACTTGACAAAATTTTCTATAGAAATACAATGTTGACAAAATTTTCTATGGAAGTAAAATGTTGACAAAATTTTCTATAGCAATAAAATTTTGATAAAATTTTCTATAGAAATAAAATGTTGACAAAATTTTCTATAGAAATAACATGTTGACAAAATGTTCTATAGAAATAAAATGTTGACAAAATTGTCTATAGAACTAAAATGTTGACAAAATTTTCTACAGAAATAAATTTTTTACAAAATTTTCTGTAGAAATAAAATTTTGACAAAATTTTCTATGGAAATAAAATGTTGACAAACATTGCTATAGAAATAAACTTTTTACAAAACTTTCTATAGAAATGAAATTTTGACAAAACTTTCTATAGTAATAAAATTTGACAATTTTTACATGGCTGTTAGAGGCCATATACTAACGAAATGTACCAAATTTCAACCGCATCGGATGACTTTTGCTCCTCCAAGAGGCTCCGGAGGTCAAATCTGGGGATCGGTTTATATGGGAGCTATATATAATTATGGACCGATATGGACCAATTTTTGCATGGTTGTTAGAGACCATATACTAACACCACGTACTAAATTTCAATTGGATCGGAAGAATTTTGCTCATCCAAGAGGCTCCAGAGTTCAAATCTGGGGATCGGTTTATATGGGAGCTATATATAATTATGGACCGATATGGACCAATTTTTGCATGCTTGTTAGAGACCGTATACTAACATCAGGTACCCAATTTCAAACGGATCGGATGAATTTTGCCCCTCCAAGAGGCTCCGGAGGTCAAATCTGGGGATCGGTTTATATGGGAGCTATATATAATTATGGACCGATATGGACCAGTTTTTGTATGGTTGTTAGAGACCGTATACTAACATCAGGTACCCAATTTCAAACGGATCGGATGAATTTTGCCCCTCCAAGAGGCTCCGGAGGTCAAATCTGGGGATCGGTTTATATGGGAGCTATATATAATTATGGACCGATATGGACCAGTTTTTGTATGGTTGTTAAAGACCATATACTAATACCACGTACCAAATTTCAATCGGATAGGATGAAGTTTGCTCCTCCAAGAGGCTCCGGAGGTCAAATCTGGGGATCGGTTTATATGGGAGCTATATATATTTATGGACCGATATGGACCAATTTTTGCCTGGTTGTTAGAGACCGTATACTAACATCAGGTACCAAATTTCAACCGGATCGGATGAATTTTGCCCCTCCAAGAGGCTCCGGAGGTCAAATCTGGGGATCGGTTTATATGGGGGCTATATATAATTATGGACCGATATGGACCAATTTTTGCATGGTTGTTAGAGACCGTATACTTAGACCACGTACCAAATTTCAACCGGATCGGATGAATTTTGCTGCTCCGGAAGGCTCCGCAATCCAAATTTGGGGATCGGTTTATATGGGGGCTATACGTAAACGTGGGCCGATATGGCCCATTTTCAATACCATCCGACCTACATCAATAACAACTACTTGTGCCAAGTTTCAAGTCGATAGCTAGTTTCGTTCGGAAGTTAGCGTGATTTCCACAGACGGACGGACAGCCGGACAGACGGACGGACGGACGGACATGCTTAGATCGACTCAGAATTTCACCACGACCCAGAATATATATACTTTATGGGGTCTTAGAGCAATATTTCGATGTGTTACAAACGGAATGACAAAGTTAATATACCCCCATCCTATGGTGGAGGGTATAAAAAATCGAAGAGTCGTATTTCCCAAATTTTGAAAAGAGGTAAACGGTCAAAACGTGAAATAAAAATCTGGGAGAAAACAAATACAGTTTATTTGGTGCTTCCACATCTCGCACTTGAAAAAGTCGAAAACTTGAAAGTGGGTTTTAAAAAGGTCGTAAATTGAACAAAATTGTGAGATATAATTTTTTGACATCCTTTCTAGATTACGCTTTTAGGGTAGAAAAATCCAAAAACGTAAAAAAATGTCAAAATTTTAAGTTGCTAATTTTTTGGATTTTAGTTTAGTTTTTTTCGACCAAAAAAGATTCAAATATTTTTTAAAAATAGTTTTAGTCAATTATAGCAAAATTTTATTTTCATTTGATCTATTCTTCTCCCATTAACAATTTCTTAAACAACAAACAGTTCTCTAAAAAAACTATCTTTGGTCTATTGGTTGGAAAGGGGAATAATATAATTATCCCCAGAAAGGCACGCATGCACTTGTAATAACAAAAGCCATCGATAAATGAAAATTTCAAAATTTCTAAAGTAACGTAAGTACCTTCCATCATGTTTTCCACTATAAACTGAAAGATGTCTCCCTCCTTAGCTCTCTTCCTCCCCTTTTTAAAATTTCAATTGCGATTGAACGCTCGTCATTATCATCAAATATTCAAAACGTCCTCTTCCTGTTTATATGATATTTTGTTGCAATACCCTGGCAGTGAATGGGGTTTGATGGTGAACTCTGGACGTGTACTGGTTGCCACATAATGCTACCAATACATCGAGTAGACATTTATGCTCCTCATTGTCGGCTCTTTGGCTAGATATGCCTACCTCTAATGGTATGGGTAAATGGATGGATGGATGGATACACTGGTGGCTCTTTGTCAGTTATAAAATTGAAAACCATCGTTTGTCCCTTCTAGCTGCGCCCTACCTACTTCCCTCCCTCCTCCATCACTTTCTCGCACGTTCCTTGGTTTGTTAGTTTGTTTATCGGTGGAATAGTTTCTTATTTGTTTTATGTTCAGGCAACGTTCAATGGATGCGAAACAAAAAAAAAACATAAACAAATTGTGGGCATAAATGTAATGCTTTGTTGCTTTTGTCCTAATGTTGCCGGTGTGGTCGGAAGAATATTCACGTGATAGCCTTTCGGTCATTCAATTCAATTCCATTCCTTTATCGATGGCTGTTTTGGCGTCGTTCAATGTTTTTTATTATGGTCGTTATTGTTCGCAGTTTTGGAACACCTATTATGCAACAATTTTTGTTTGATATTATGGTGGTATATTCGACATATTTGTGAAAGCAAATCATTCCAATAGAGCAATATGATTCTCGCCTTTATATTTTAGGAACATATAATAAAACAAGTAAATACAGCCAGCCGTATCTACTCTTGTAGTTTAGTCAACGCATTTTGACAAAATTTTCTATAGAAATAAAATTTTGACAAAATTTTCTATAGCAATAGAATTTTAACAAAATTTTCTATAGAAATAAAATGTTGAAAAACTTTTCTATAGAAATAAAAATTTTGACAAAATTTGCTATAGAAATAAAATGTTGAAAAAATTTGCTATAGAAATAAAATGTTGAAAAAATTTTCTATAGAAATAAAATGTCGACAAAATTGTCTATAGAAGCGTGTTTCGGTCGTTACCGATATTCTGTGATTTTTTAAATAATATTCCACCCTAAGAATATATGTCACGAGGATTGCTTAATTTTGGACCGACGAAAGTTCAAGTTTCGGTAGCAGCCGAAAGCATTCATAAAAAATCTAATTTCAATTTTATTTTTGGCCATTAAAAAAGTAACGGTCGTTACTTTATAAATGTGCTGTTTTCATATTTCGGAAAAAAATATTATGTATTGTAAAATTTTGCACAGCAGGTGTCAAGTAAAAAATCTGATTAAATTCTTTGTAATGTTTTCTTTCAGTAATAGGTTTGTTTTCAAATCAAAGAAAATTATTTATCAAAAAAAAAAATCCTTTTAAAAAGTAACGGTCGTTACAATATAAAAACTTAAACGATTTTTGTGTTTGAATTCATTTATTGTGGGTAAAAAAAAACATAAACGAAATGCTATATTCTATTGCATAAAGAGAAATAAAATTTATATATAAAAACTTATAAATATATTTTGACAAAATTTTCTATTTTTTAACAAAATTTTGTATAGAAATAACATTTTGACAAAACTTTACATAGAAATAAAATTTTGCCAAAGTTTTCTATAAAAATTAAATTTAAACAAATTTTTTTTTAGAACTAAAATTTTGACAAAATTTTCTATGGAAATAAAATTTTTACAACATTTTCTATAGAAATAAAATGCTGACAATATGTCTTATAGGAATAAAATTTTCTATAGAAATAAAATTGTGACAAAATTTTCTATAGAAATAAAATTTTGACAAAATTTTCTATAGCAATAAAATTTTAACAAAATTTTCTAAAGAAATAAAATGTTGACAAAATTTTGTATATAAAAAAAAAACTTTGATAAAATCTTCTAGAGAAATAAAATTTATATATAAAAACTTATAAATAGATTTTGAAAAAATTTTCTATTTTTTAACAAAATTTTGTATAGAAATAAAATTTTGACAAAACTTTACATAGAAATAAAATTTTGCAAAAGTTTTCTATAAAACTTAAATTTTAACAAAATTTTTTTTTTAAACTAAAATTTTGACAAAATTCTCTATAGAAATAAAATTTTGACAATATTTTCTATAGAAATAAAATGTTGACAAAATTTCCTACAGAAATACAATTTTGACAAAATAACATTTTAACAACATTTTCTGTAGAAATAAAATGCTGACAAAATTTTCTATAGAAATAAAATTTTGACAAAAATTTCTATAGAAATAAAATTTTGAAAACAATTTTCTACAAAAATAAAATTTTGACAAAATTTTCCAAAGAAATAAAATGTTGACAAAATTTTCTATAGAAATAAAATTTTGACAAAATTTTCTACAGAAATAAAATTTTGACAAAATTTTCTATAGAAATAAAATTTTGTCAAAATTTTCTACAGAAATAAAATTTTGTCAAAATTTTCTATAGAAATTTTGACAACATTTTCTATAGAAATAAAATTTTGACAAAATTTTCTATAGAAATAAAATTTTGACAACATTTTCTATAGAAATAAAATTTTGACAAAATTTTCTATAGAAATAAAATTTTGACAAAATTTTCTATAGAAATAAAATGTTGATAAAATTTTCTATAGAAATTAAATTTTGGCAAATTTTTCTATAAAAATAAAATTTTTACCAAATTTTCTATAGAAATAAAATTTGGCAGAACTTTCTATAGAAATTAAATTTTTACAAAGTTTTCTATAGAAATAAAATTTTGACAAAATTTTCTATAGAAATAAAATTTTGACAATGTTTTCTGTAGAAATAAAATTTTATCAAAATTTTCTATAGAAACTTTTGCTATAGAAATAAAATTTTGACAATGTTTTCTATAGAAATACAATTTTAACAAAATTTTCTATAGAAATAAAATTTTGACAAAATTTTCTGTAGCTATAAAATTTTGATAAAATTTTCTACAGAAATACAATTTTAACAGAATTTTCTACAGAAATACAATTTTAACAAAATTTTCTATAGAAATTAAATTTTGACAAAATTTTCTATAGAAATTAAATTGTGACAAAATTTTCTATATAAAGAAATAAAACTTTGATAAAATCTTTTAGAGAAATAAAATGTATGTGTAAAAACATATAAATTATAAATTTGGTATAGCAATAACATTTTGACCAAATGCTCTATAGAAATAAAAATTTTGACAAAGTTTTATATAAAAATATAATGTTGAAACAATTTTATTTAGAAATATAATGTTAACAAAATGTTGTAGAGAAATAAAATTTTGACAAATTTTTCTATAGAAATAAAATTTTGACAACATTTTCAATAGAAATAAAATTTTGACAAAAAATTCTATAGAAATAAAATTTTGACAAAGTTTTCTATTTTTTAACAAAATTTTATATAGAAATAAAATTTTGACAAAACTTTTTATAGAAATACAATTTTGATAAAATTTTCTATATAAACAAAATTTTGACAAAGTTTTCTATAGAAATAAAATTTTGACAAAATATTCTATAGAAATAAAATTTTGACAAAATTTTAACTAAATTTTCTAAAGAAATAAAATTTTGACAAAATTTTCTATAGAAAATACAATTTTGATTTTTACAATTTTGAAAATTTTCTATATAAAGAAATAAAACTCTGATAAAATCTTCTAGAGAAATAAAATTTATATATAACAAGTATAGAAAGTCTAAAGTCGGGCGGAGCCGAATATATTATACCCTGCACCACTTTGTAGATCTAAATTTTTGTTACCATATCACATCCGTCAAATGTGTTGCGGGCTATATATAAAAGGTTTGTCCCAAATACATACATTTAAATATCACTCGATCTGGACAGAATTTGATAGACTTCTACAAAATCTATAGACTCAAAATTTAAGTTGGCTAATGCACTAGGGTGGAACACAATTTTAGTAAAAACAAGTATATACAGCACTAAGTTCGGCCGGGCCGAATCTTAAATACCCACCACCATGAACCAAATATTAGGGTTTCCTTTGAAATTTCAGGAGGGCTTGAGGACTTGAGAACACTTCCCGAAGATAAATTTAAAGATTTCACCTGTGAGGACTATATCAGATTCTGGATTTATAAGAACCATTTTGGTTTGAGTTTTAGAGGAATCATTAACATCTCTTGTAAGTGTGCAAGAAAATTATAAAATAACGTCTTGATTTGAAATCTTAAATCTGTAGAAGTAAAATCTGAAAATTTTACATTGAGTTTCAAGCAGTTTTCATGATCAGTGCGCCTTCTACACCCTCAAGAAGTGAAATCCGTCTATATGGAGGCATTACCAAATGGACCGATAAAAACTTAATCCGATACACGTTTTTGTGAGCCTAAAATACCAAAATATTTACAATTTCAGGCAAATCAGATAAAAACTACGGTTTCTAGAAACCCAAGGAGTTAAATCGGGAGATCGTTCTTATGGGGGCTATACTAAAATATGGACCGATACTCACCGTTTTCGGCACACCTCTTTATGACCCGAAAATACCTCTAGATTTCCAATTTCAGACAAATTTGATAAAAACTACGGTTTCTATAAGCCCAAGACCCCAAATCGGGAGGTCGTTTTATATGGGGACCATACCAACACATGGACCGATACTCACAATTTTTGGCACACGTATTTGTGGTCCTACAATACCTCTAGATTTCCAATTTCAGGTAAATTGAATAACAACTGCGGTTTCTATAAGCCCAAGAAGTAAAATTGGGAGATCGGTCTATATGGGGGCTATACCAAAACATGGACCAATATTCACCATTTTTGGCACACCTCTTTATAGTCCTAAAATACCTCTAGATTTAAAATTTCAGGCGAAATGGATAAAAACTACGGTTTTTATAAGCCCAAGATCACAAATCGGAAGGTCGGTTTATATGGGGACTATATCGAAACCTGGACCGATATAGCCCATCTTCGAACTTGACCTGCCTGCAGACAAAAGACGAGTTTGTGCAAAATTTCAGCACGATTGCTTCATTATTGAAGACTGTGGGATGATTACAACAGACAGACAGACAGACAGACAGACAGACAGACGGACAGACGGACATCGTTATATCGTCTTAGAATTTCTGCCTGATCAAGAATATATATACTTTATATAGTCGGAAATCGATATTTCGATGTGTTACAAACGGAATGACAAACTTATTATACCCCCGTCACCATTCTATGGTGGTGGGTATAAAAATATGGGAAACATTTAAATCTGAAGCAATTTTAAGGAAACTTCGCAAAAGTTTATTTATCGCTCGATATATATGTATTATAAGTTTAATAAAATTAGAGTCATTTTTACAACTTTTCGACTAAGCAGTGGCGATTTTACAAGGAAAATGTTGGTATTTTGACCATTTTTGTCGAAATCAGAAAAACATATATATGGGAACTATATCTAAATCTTAGCCGATTTCAACCAAATTTGGCAAGCATAGCTACAATGCTAATTCTACTCCCTGTGCAAAATTTCAAATATATCGGAGTTAAAAATTAGCCTCTATGGTCATATGTGTGTAGATCGGGCGAAAGCTATATATGGGAGATATATCTAAATCTGAACCGATTTCAATAAAATTTGGCACACTTGACTACACAAATAATTGTACTCTAGTACTTGGCTTCTGGGACCGTATTAGTCCATATCGGGCGAAAGATATATATGGGAGCTATAAAGGGTGATACGGTCAAAATTTGGTCAATATAAACTTGACGTATTTCTTTCAATTTTGCATTTAAAAACCCCTCATTTTGAAGGTGTGTGTGTGTAGAATGTTGCTATTATTTTGATTTTGGAATTCACTCTTCAGATGCCGTCCAAGCAAGAAGAGCAGCGTATCAAAATTTAGCTCGCGCATCTTGAAAATCCGAGCTACTCGCACGCAAAGCTGGCAAAATCGCTAAAACTTGCCAAATCAACCATTACAAATGTAATTAAAGTGTTTGGGGAACGTTTGTCGACAGCCAGGAAGTCTGGATCGGGGGGAAATCGAAAACCGGAAGCCGCTGAGACGACAAAGAGAGTTGCCAGTAGTTTCAAGCGAAACCCTAACCTCTCTCTCCGAGATGCCGCAAATAAGCTGGGTGTATCGTCTACAACCGTGCATCGAGCCAAAAAACGAGCCGGACTATCGACTTACAAGAAGGTAGTGACTCCAAATCGCGATGATAAACAAAATACGACGGCCAAAGCGCGATCCCGGAGGCTGTACACGACGATGCTGACGAAGTTTGACTGTGTGGTAACGGACGACGAAACCTACGTCAAAGCCGATTACAAGCAGCTTCCGGGACAGGAGTTTTATACGGCAAAAGGAAGGGGAAAGGTAGCAGATATTTTCAAGCACATAAAACTGTCGAAGTTCGCAAAGAAATATCGGGTTTGGCAAGCCATCTGTACCTGTGGCTTGAAAAGCAGCATTTTCATAGCTTCCGGGACTGTCAACCAAGAAATTTACGTGAAAGAGTGTTTGAATAAACGTCTGCTGCCTTTCCTGAAGAAACACGGTTGTTCCGTACTGTTTTGGCCGGATTTGGCATCTTGCCATTACGGTAAAAAGACCATGGAGTGGTACGACGCCAACAACGTGCAGGTGGTTCCCAAGGACAAGAACCCTCCCAACACGCCAGAGCTCTGCCCAATTGAGAAATACTGGGCTATTGTCAAGCGGAACCTAAAGAAGACCAAAAAAACTACTAAGGACGAGCAGCAGTTCAAGGCAAACTGGCTTTCTGCGGCGAAGAAGGTGGACAAGGTGGCTGTACAAAATCTGATGGCAGGTGTCAAGCGTGAGGCCCGACAATTCGGATTTGGAAAAGCGAAAGCCTAACTGAATATTTTTCCTGAATTTTATACTAATTGAACTTGAAAAAGAAATTTAATTTGATTTTTTAAATAAACGATTTCACCGATTTACACCCGTTTTCCCTTGACCAAATTTTGACCGTATAACCCTTTATATCAACAAAAGTATTCATGTAAATATAAATGTCAGATTAAAAATCCAAGTATATTGGATTTTACAAATTACAAAAATGTGAAATCCTCAAAATAAGTATTAGAATATTTTTTAAGATTTCTTATCTCTAATCCAAAGATCCAATATTTCGGTTAATATAAAGACTATTTCTTTAAATCAAAAAAGTGTAAATAACTGTTAAGTTTATTGTAATAAAAAAGCTTAAAATTTTACTACCAGGTAATGGATAATTTATAGAATTTCAGATTTAATCTGCCCAATGTCCCCACATGAAGACACCCCTTTTTCTAAAAAGTGAATAACACATTTTCTGTCTTTTATTAGTCGTTACTGAATTAATAAGAACCCACAAAAATCAGTTTTTGTCCGGTAATTTAATTTTGGACGTTAATGGGTTTAAAGGAAAATTGCTTTACTTCAAAGACGATTCTTATGCATTTTCTTTTAATTTAAATGTCTTTATTTTAAAGAAACTTGTCTTTGCTATTATGTAAATTGTGTATTCCAAATGATAGGTCGCATAATCATGCATAATATTTTTTTTCAGTGTAATAATAATTTCAAATAATTTAACAATTGTATTAATATGAAGAACATTATATCAACTGATTTTGACATAATGACATTCTTAACCACTCATATTGAAGGTTTCACCATCGGCACACTTGATGGAAATGTTGAAATCTTTGGAAAATCCTTCATACGAGTAAACTTCGCAACGTACAGATTGACCTTTAGCATTGATTAAATCGGCAACAACATCGGCATTTAGACCAGCAACTGGAGCACTCTTTGCTGAATAAATTCTAGCCAACCTATACGAAAATCGATTTGAAATTTTAATATATAGAGAAATTTTAAATTTTAATATATAGAGAAATTAAAAAAATACAATAATATCCACATACCAGTAGTATGGTCCACCTGAGGCAGTAACTTTGTTCAAAGCTCTAAGAATAATATCCTTAGCGAACAAAACATCTGTATCCTGGGGACCACCAACAGCCATTGGCAAATCCTCATATGAATTTGCCACAGTCAAGACAGCCAAAACCAATAGAGCAAGGAATTTCATTTTCTAAAGATCTTTCAATTTCAACTGAAACAAGCTAATGAATATGAAGTACCAGGGAATTATTTCCATTTATATATCTATTGGAGTTCAACAATTTTAGAATTAAGCCTATTTTTTGTCCAGATGTTTTATGAAAATGTTAATATTTTTTTCGTAAACACATATGTTTTTAGTCTAATGCAAATATTAGTTTAATTTTTTTTTTGGAATTAATTTTACATAGAAACAATATAGATTCTGTGCAAATGAAGTTGAATTTTTGGAATTTAATATTCTCTAAGGTTAGAAATCTGTTTTTAAAGTTAAGAATATGTACATCAGAAAATACATTCTGTGACTTTTGCAATATGTACTATCAAAGAAATATAGCATGCTTTGAGCCTATATATCTTGAGAAAAAATTTGTTTTCAAAATTCCCAAATTAATATAAAAAATCCTGTTGGCATAAATATATATACTATTTCATTAATGCGTTTGAAATTTTTATTTACATACAAAATGTTAGAAGATGACGTTATTTCTCTAAATCAATAGACCAAGAAACTTAATTTTTTGTTTGTTTCATAAATATTTAAAATATAAATATTTATTCATAAATATCACATTCAAAAGCTTCACAAAGAAAAACAAGTATATACGGCCGTAAGTTCGGCCAGGCCGAAGCTTATGTACCCTCCACCATGGATTGCGTAGAAACTTCTACTGAAGACTGTCATCCACAATCGAATTACTTGGGTTGCGGTAACACTTGCCGATGGCAAGGTATCTTAAAACTTCCTAACACCGTAATATATACCACATAGTCCATACGTGGTATATATTAAACTAAAAAGGCAGAATAAATACGTATATAATTAAGTTTAAAGTTTCTATAGAACAAAATAAAATTTTGACAACATTTTCTATAGAAGTAAAATTTGGAAAAAAAATTCTATAGAAATAAAATTTTAACAAAATTTTCTATAGAAATAAAATTTTCACAAAATTTTCTATAGAAATAAAATTTTGACAAAATTTTCTATAGAAATAAAATTTTGACAAAATTTTCTATAGAAATAAAACTTTGACAAAATTGTCTATAGAAATAAAATTAAAAAAAAAAAAAAAAATTCTATAGAAATAAAATTTTAAAAAAATTTTTCTATAGAAATAAAATTTTGACAAAATTTTCTATAGAAATAAAACCATGATTATGAACCGAATAAAATTTTAACAAAATTTTCTATAGAAATAAAATTTTGACAAAATTTTTCTATAGAAATAACATTTTGACAAAATTTTCTATAGAAATAAAATTTTGAAAAAATTTTCTAAAGAAATAAAATTTTAGTAGATTATTTTTGGCTCGAGTGGCAACCATGATTATGAACCGATATGGACCAATTTTTGTGTGATTGGGGATCGGCTATATATAACTATAGACCGGTATGGACCAATTTTGGCATGATTATTAGCGGCCTTATACTAATACCATGTTGTAAATTTCAACCGGATCGGATGAATTTTGCTCCTCCAAGAGGCTCCGGAGGACAAATCTGGGGATCGATTTATATGGGGGCTATAAATAATTATGGACCGATATGGACTAATTCTTGCATGGTTGTTAGAGACCATAAACTAACACCACGTACCAAATTTCAACCGGATCGGATGAATTTTGCTCCTCCAATGGGCTCCGGAGGACAAATCTGGGGATCGATTTATATGGGGGCTATATATAATTATGGACCAATATGGACCAATTCTTGCATGGTTGTTAGAGACCATAAACTAACACAACGTACCAAATTTCCACCGGATCGGATGAATTTTGCTCCTCTAAGAGGCTCCGGAGGTCAAATCTGGGGATCGGTTTATATGGGGGCTATATATAATTATGGGCCGATGTGGACAACTTTTTGCATGGTTGTTAGAGACCATATACTAACACCATGTACCAAATTTCAGCCGGATCGGATCGGGGGATCGGTTTATATGGGGATATATGTAATTATGGACCGATATGGACCAATTTTTGCACGGTTGTTAGAAACTATATCCTAACACCATATACCAAATTTCAGTCGGATGGGATGAAATTTGGTTCTCTTAGAGGCTCCGCAAGCCAAATCGGGGGATCGGTTTATATGGGGGCTATATGTAATTATGGACCGAAATGGACCAATTTTTGCATGGTTGTCAGATACCATATACTAACACCATGTACCAAATTTCAGCCGGATCGGAATTTCACCACGACCCAGAATATATATTCTTTATGTGGTGTTAGAGCAATATTTCGATGTGTTACAAACGGAATGACAAAGTTAATATACCCCCATCCTATGGTGGAGGGTGTAAAAACAAACAAGTACATACGAAAGTTCGTCTAGGCCTCCAACATGAATTGCGTAGAATGTTCTACTAAAGACTGTAATTTACGAGACACGGGTTATGGTAAAACTTGCCGATGGCACGATATCTTAAAAATTCTTAAATTTTACACTCCTGGAAGCTCCGGAAATCAAATCTGGGGCTAAATATATCCAGCAAAAAAAGAGCTTCCAAAAAAGTAGTTTGGATCCCCAATTTGTGATCCGGAAGTAGTGCAAACTTGGATCATCTCCAATGAAGGGAGCCACCGTGGTGCAATGGTTAGCATGCCCGCTTTGCATACACAAGGTCGTGGGTTCGATTCCTGCTTCGACCGAACACCTAAAAGTTTTTCAGCGGTGGATTATCTCACCTCAGTAATGCTGGTGACATTTCTGAGGGTTTCAAACCTTCTCTAAGTGGTTTCAGTGCAATTTGGAACGCCGTTCGGACTCGGCTATAAAAAGGAGGTCCCTTGTCATTGATCTTAACATGGAATCGGGCAGCACTCAGTGATAAGAGAGAAGTTCACCAATGTGGTATCACAATGGACTGAATAGTCTAAGTGAGCCTGATACATCGGGCTGCCACCTAACCTAACCTAACCTAAATCTCCAATTTTTTGCTCCGATTTAGTTGAAATTTTGCACAGGGAGTAGAATTAGCATTGTAGCTATGTGAGCCAAATTTGGTGGAAATCGGTTCAGATTTAGATATAGCTCCCATATATATGTTTTTCTTATTTCGACAAAAATGGTCAAAATAGCAAAATTTTCCTTGTAAAATCGCCACTGCTTAGTCGAAAAGTTGTAAAAATGACTCCAATTTTCCTAAACTTCTAATACATATATATCAAGCGATAAATCATAAATAAACTTTTGCGAAGTTTCCTTAAAATTGCTTCAGATTTAAATGTTTCCCATATTTTTTTTACTAACATTGTGTTCCACCCTTGTGCATTAGCCGTCTTAAATTTTGAGTCTATAGATTTTGTAGAAGTCTATCAAATTCTGTCCATATCGAGTGATATTTAAATGTATGTATTTGGGACAAACCTTTATATATAGCCCCCAACACATTTGACGGATGTTATATGGTATCAAAAATTTAGATCTACAAAGTGGTGCAGGGTATAATATAGTCGGCCCGCCCGACTTTAGACTTTCCTTACTTGTTTTCCATCAAGCTACGAAATTGTATTTAATAAGTGAAAAATAATAATTTTGTCTAATAAATTTTCTTGAATTTGTCGAAAATTATTTTTGTAAAATCGGCACAGAAAGAAATTTCACGAACATTTTTCCAATTAAAGTCTTTATTGAGTTAAACAAAAAAAATATTCAATTAAAAATTTAATTGTTTCAAAAATTTTTTTTATTGAAACAAAAATAAATCACAAAAATTAATAGTATCAGTTAATTTTTTGATTGGATCAATTAATTTTTTAATTGACTTTCAATTAATTTTTTAATTGATACTATCATCTCTGTGTTGGAAGATATTTCAATTAAAAATTAATTGGATCAATTAATTTCGTGATTGAATACAATAACTATTTTTTGTGTGGGTGTGACATCTGTGTTTCTAATACAGTTTAGTTATAATTTTCTAAAGTGAATCTAATTTTTCTAAAATTAACTAAAATGTTCTTTCTTGGTGGGTTCATTTTCCACATAGCCTATGAAATAGGTAACTATTGATTTTGTATCTAATATCTGTTGTATCTTGATATTTGTATTATGTCAATATATTGTATACAATATGTTTGATTTTATTATCGAGAAATATTTCTTCTCAAACTAGGTTGAAGATTTACAGATGGTCTCCAGCCACTTCACATCCCTAGTCAATCATCACCAAAGGTAGAAAAGTTTAAATTTGGTGACAAAATGCGTTTCATTTCCTTAACACTCCATGAAGACCGCGTGCTGATCATAACATTTCCATAACTCTTCAATGAAATTCCCTAGAAATGAACCTGTCAACAGGCAACAATCATAACCATTCGACCCAACACACTCAATGAGTGTCAAGCAGACTATAAATGCCAAGTTGGTGGTAGTGGGGGAGATGTTGCGCAAACGCAACATCCCTATATCAACACAACAACCCCGCGCCTTTCTCCAATTTACATAAAATCGTATTCTAATATAGTCATTTCTTTACGAAAAGTATTTTCAACATTTACCTCAAGATTGTCTTCAGGGGGATGGGTGGTGGTGGTGGTGTTGGTGAGGGGGAGGGGGAGGAAGTTCAATTGGACAATAAGGATTCCCTTGAGTTTATGACTATATAGTTGCAGTATTCTCTAAAGTACTTTAGTGTTTACAGATTTACGAGTGTCAGAAGCAATAGCAGCAGACAGGAACAGCAGTCTGTGTGTGTGTGTCTGAGACACAGGAACAATAAAATCGACTCCACTTAACTGACACTCATTGATGTCCGGAATGTAATGAAACTATAGGCTCCCCGGAGGCTCTGAGTTTAAGATGTTGTTGCAGTGTGAAGATATTTTATGCCGGAGGAATTGTTGTACATTTGCTTGCTACTTCTATGAATAGTTGCTGGGCTTGCAACACTCTAGCACCACTTAAAAATCTAATATTCTTAAAACATTGTTTTCTTTATGGCTTTTCAATTTTACCTTTTTGTGTTGTGTTTTTTATTTTTTTTTTATTTTCCAACATTTTTTTAGCAATTTTGTTCTGTAATGTTTTCATTTAAATTTACAAAATGTATGTTTTGCTACATTGAGTGGATGGCTAAGTATTTTCAAGATCATTGTGTGGTTGTGCCATTTGCAATGTTCTTGTTGGACGATGCTATGAAATGTACTTGCAAACGATTTGAGACAGTGGTTCACGGCATTTAAAATGGAGTTTTTGAATTAAGAAATCAAAATCCACAACACATGGAACACAAACAAAAAAAATTGAACCCTCTATTTCACTAAAGTCAATTTAATTTTATTTTAGTTCATGGAATTGTTATATTTGGAGAAAGTTTCCTTTATTCTAATAATTTTTTGCGTACGTTAGTTAAATGAACTAAAAAAACGGGGAATAATTATACACAAACGCAGCATAAAGTTTTACTAAATTCGTACTTCTCTCAACATAGTTCATTATTTCTTTAAATTTGTACATTTTGCTACAAATGCGCCCATTATGAACTTCGTATGGCACTAAGAAAATTTTAAAGTCCAATTTTTTTCCTTCAAACCAGGGCTGTGGAGTCGAGCCAATTTTGCTCGACTCCGACTCCAGCATTTTTCATCAGCTCGACTCCGACTCCGGAGTCGACTCCGAGTAATATAACTAAAACTCATTTTAATACCACTAATTTGTAGTTCTATTGTAGGGATACCGTAAGTGGATCGATATAAAGTATCGTATTTATTTATGCACGCAAAGAAAAAAAAACGTTTGGAAAACGTGTACCGAAAACGTTTTTCTTTTGTTAGAGCTTTTTGAATTGCTTCGAAAATTTTAAACTTTTATCACCAAAAAAAATCGTTTGTTACAAAATTTTTATTTTTTCAATAAAAAAAGCTATTTTTGAAACAACAACACAGTCCATTTCGTTTATATCAAACACTGTTCTTTTCTGACTTTATGTCTTTAATAAGACACATTTTACAGTTCAAAATTTAATATACCACAATGTAATGTTTAACATTTTTTCTGAATCTTCCGAACATATCTGGAATATATGTAAAAAAATAAAATAAAAAAATTTTGGTCGAAGCAGGGATCGAACCCACGACCCTTGGCATGCAAGTCGGACGAGCAACCACTGCTCCACGGTGCCAAACTAAATGTTTGTTTCTGTTAAATAAACTTTGTTTATTCGGTTCGTGGGCGCCGCAAGCTATGCTATATAAATATAATTTATATGGATATTTATCTATTGATGACCATAACAGTACCTGTTAGCTCAGGGTTAGTGTGTTGGCTTACAAAGTGCATGGTCCGCGGTTCGATTCTCCGTCCAGGCGAAAGGTAAAAAATTTTAAAAATTTATAAAATCGTATAATTTCTTCTACATTGTTGGTATTACAGGAAGAAGTGTTAAGAACTAAAAACCTCGTGGATGTAAGAAAGATGTGAGGGAAAATGCAATTAGCAAGAAAACAATGTTTTTTTTTTTTTTTTTTTTTTTTTTTTGAGTTTGTCTTTATGAAAATTTTTTACATCCTGGAAAAGAATAAACGTTTATCACAAAAAGTATATACTTTTCTTCCAAATACACTTCCTTACAGCGAAAAGCAAATGAGAAACGAACTTTGTTTGTCTAAAATTTCGTTTGGGAGGAAAGAATTATTTTTTTGCGTGTGTGTGCAAAAAAAAAGGTTTTAATTTCACATTAGATGCCAATTGAACTCTATATTTCAAATTTAGGGCAATGTTTAATAAATAAAATAATGATATAAATCCCCATCATAATATGAGAAGATACCAAAAGTATATGTTATGTATTTGTGGACCAAAATTATTGATACTATCTCAAATCCTTTAAATTTGTAGCGAGCTATATAAAGGTTTATATTCCCATATGCATGAATTTGAATCTGAATCGATTTAGACAAAATTGTATATACTTCTACAAAATCTATGTACTTAAAATTTAAATTTAACGTTATGGGACGTAACACAATTTTAACAAACAATAAAAATGCAAGGAAAGTCTAAAGTCGGGCGGGCCGATTATAATATACTCTGAACAACTTTGTATTTAGATCTACATTTTGATAAAATCTCAAATCAGACTTCTACAAAATCTCGGCCAATATTTGGGAAATATTTATAATTGTTTAGACAATTTCGCAAAAATGCATTTATGATTCATTCATTGAAAAATTTGAAAATTTGAGTCATTTCTACAAGTTTTCGACTTAGCAGTGAGTATCTGTGAGCATACAATTTTGGAAAAATTTTTGTCTAGTAAATAAAATTTTGCAAAATTTTCTACAGAAACAAAATTTTGACTAAATTTTTTATAGAAATAAAAGTTTGAAAAAATTTTCAATAGAAATACAATTAAACAAAAATTGTGTAGCAAACAAAATTTTGCAAAATTTTCTATAGAAATAAAATTTTGCAAAATATTCTATAGAAACAAAATTTTTGACTAAATTTTCTATGAAAATAAAATTTTGACTAAATTTTATATAGAAAAAAATATTTCTATAGTAATAACATTTTGAATAAATTTTTTGTAGCAGTGAGTATCAGTGAGCATCAGTAAGAAAAAAATTGAGAAAATTTGCTATAGAAATAAAATTTGACAATTTTTTCTTATAGAAATAAAATTTTGAAAAAATTATCAATAAAAATACAATTTTAGAAAAATTTTTGTATAGTAAATAAAATTCTGCAAAATATTCTACAGAAACAACATTTTGACTAAATTTTCTATAGAAATAAAATTTTGACAAAATTTTCTATAGAAATAAAATTTTGACAAAATTTTCTATAGAAATAAAATTTTTACCAAATTTTCTAATAAAAAAATCTATTACTATAAAATTTTGGCAAAATTTTCTATAGAAATAAAATTTTGGCCAAATTTTCTAATAAAAAATTCTATTACTATAAAATTTTGGCAACATTTTCTATAGAAATAAAATGTTGACTTAAATTTTTATAGAAATAAAATTTTGAACAAATTTTTGTGTAACAAACAAAATTCTGCAAAATTTTCTATAGAAATAAAATTTTGCAAAATATTCTATAGAAACAAAATTTTGACTCAATTTTCTATAGAAATAAAATTTTGACTAAATTTTCTATAGAAAAAATATTTCTATAGTAATATGAATAAATGAATAAATTTTTATAGAAATAAAATTTTGACAAAATTTGCTAAAGAAATAAAATTTGGAGAAAACTTTTTATAGAAATAACATTTTGACAAAATTTTCTATAAAAAACTATTTTGAAAAAATTTTCTGTCAATATTCCACATATGTATATGACCTTAAAATAAAATTACAAAAAATAATTTCGATTGTTCGGAATATTTAAAATAAATTGATATGGGCATTAAAATGGATCGATCCAGCCCATCTGCTAGTCTAACATTCAAGGAAACATAAAAAGAGAGCCGTAATTGGAAGTTGATTTTCATTTACAATCATGCTGTACATTGATCGAATAAATAACGCAATGGAAACTAATTTGCGTAAAAACTTGCTTAGTTACAAAAATGTGAAGTGTTTTAAAAAATTTGGTTTAGCCGGAGTCGGAGTCGAGCAAAATTCTTACGACTCCGACTCCAGCAAAATCTTCAGACTCCGACTCCGACTCCGACTCCGGCTCCACAGCCCTGCTTCAAACTACAAAATTTTCTTTAACAAGGATAGAAATTAAGTATGCCTAAAAAATGTTCTTGAATTTGTCCGATATTTACTTATTTTTGTGATATCGGCATGTTATCATACTCTTTAGTTTAAATTTCATATTAGGATAATAAAAATAAATATCCATTCATATGAGCATAATATTTCTATCAGTTTAGGTTTAAAGCTAAAAAACTCTTTAAGAATCATTAGCATCAATACCAACATCTTTAAGAGAAGGTTAAAATCTTTGGATTTTTTGAGTGCAGTAAAATCAAGTACACACCACAACAAAACTAACGCTAAAATTAAATTATTTTTATACCCTCCACCATAGGATGGGGGTATATTAACTTTGTCATTCCGTTTGTAACACATCGAAATATTGCTCTAAGACCCCATAAAGTATATATATTCTGGGTCGTGGTGAAATTCTGAGCATGTCCGTCCGTCCGTCTGTTGAAATCACGCTAACTTCCGAACGAAACAAGCTATCGACTTGAAACTTGGCACAAGTAGTTGTTATTGATGTAGGTCGGACGGTATTGCAAATGGGCCAAATCGGTCCACTTTTACATATAGCCCCCATATAAACGGACCCCCAAATTTGGCTTGCAGTTTCTCTAAGAGAAGCAAATTTCATCCGATCCGGCTGAAATTTGGTATATGGTGTTAGTATACGGTCTCTAACAACCTTGCAAAAATTGGTCCACATCGGTCCATAATTGCATATAGCCCCCATATAAACCGATCCCCCGATTTGGCTTGCGGAGCCTCTAAGAGAAGCAAATTTCATCAGATCCGGCTGAAATTTGGTATATGGTGTTAGTATATGGTCTCTAATGACCATGCAAAAATTGGTCTATATCGGCCCATAATTATATATAGCCCCCATATATACCGATCACCAGATTTGACCTCCGGAGCCTCTTGGAAGACCAAAATTCATCTGATTCAGTTGAAATTTGGTACGTGGTGTTAGGTTAGGATAGGTTATGTGGCAGCCCGATGTATCAGACTCACTTAGACTATTCAGTCCATTGTGATACCACAGTGGTGAACTTCTCTCTTATCACTGAGTGCTGCCCGATTCCATGTTAAGCTCAATGACAAGGGACCTCCTTTTTATAGCCGAGTCCGAACGGCGTTCCACATTCCAGTGAAACCACTTAGAGCTTTGAAACCCTTAGAAATGTCACCAGCATTACTGAGGTGGGATAATCTACCGCTGAAAAACATTTTGGTGTTAATATATGGCCTCAAACACCCATGCAAAAATTGGTCGAAATCGGTCAATAATTATATAGGCCCCACACTGACAAAAATATTGTCGTGAGGTCAAAGATTTCATGTCTTTAAAATACGAATGCAAATTTTGCTTAGCATAGAAGACGCATTTCTCTAGTATAAAGTTTTTTTCTTTGACCAAAGGTCAATAAACTTTTCAATGAAGTCGTATTGTCCTTATAATTAAGTGATTTGATTTAAAAATGGATATCATAACATGAAAGAAAAAATGTTTGGGCTAAGGTCATCTTGACTTTAATAATTTAGAAAAAAATCTTTAAATTTAATGAAATTGTCTTTAAATTTGTTGTCTTTTTGCATCTTGACTACAAAGCAAAAAATCGTTCAAATATAGGACATGTTTTTCAACACTTTATTTTAAAGACGTTTTGTACTTGAAACACAGCATAATTTCTACTAGAAGTCGAGTCTTAATTTGGAAAATAAAGTCGTCGTTAACTTGTTTTTAAAGGACTTTGATAGCATATGAAGAAAAAAAAGCTGAAAAAGCGAAAACTTAAAATTTGCTTCCTAGAAGCAAGTACACAAAACCCGCTACTTTGGCTCGGAATTAATACCAAATTTTTTAAAGTAAAGACAAAATCTTTGGAACCGGGTATGCTTTTTTTCAGTGCATATAAACCGATCCCCAGATTTGACCTCCGGGGCCCCTTGGAAGAGCAAACTTCATCCGATTCGGTTGAAATTTGGTATGTGATGTTATTATATGGTATCCATGCAGGAATTGGTTCATATCAGCCCATAATTATATATAGCCCCCATATAAACCGATCCAGATTTGACCTCCTGTACCTTTTGGAGAAGCAAAATTCATCCGATCTGGTTTAAATTTGGTACGTGGTGGTAGTATATGATATCTAACAATCATGCCAAAAGTGGTCCATATCAGTCCATAATCATATATAGCCCCCATATAAACCGATCCCGAGATTTGGTTTTGGAGCCTCTTGGAGGAGCAAATTTCTTCCGAGTTGAAATTTGGTACATGGTGCTAGTATATGGACGTTAACAACCACGCCTAACTAGGTCCATATCGGTCTATAGTTATATATAGCCGTCAGATAAATCGATCCCCAATCACACAAAAATTGGTCCATATCATGTTCATATGTTCATGTTCATATTTAAATTTCCATGTCGATTCGAAATAATTTGTAGACTTAACTATACATAACTTTTTTGTCTAATATATACCACGTATGAACTAACTCACAATTTAGAAAACGATGTTAAGAAGTTTTAAGATATCACAACCCAAGTAATTCGATTATGGATGACAGTCTTTCGTAGAAGTTTCTAGGCAATCCATGGTGGAGGGTACATAAGATTCGGCATGACCGAACTTACGGCCGTATATACTTGTTTTGGATTAAAAACGTAACTAATTTCAGTTACTTTCTTATATGACTTAAAAAATATTAGAATTAAAAAATTTAATGTATGAAATAAATTCTTATTCAAAAATAAAACAAAAATCCAGTGCATTTTTCAACTGATTTATTCTTTCGAGTTTGATTAAAAAGTTAATTTTATCAATTAATTTATTAATTGAAACATTTTTCAACTTCAATTAATTTCAATTATCTTTTTAATTGGAAATATTTTGGTGATATTTTTCTCTGTGTACGCTTCCCAAAGATAAATTTAAAGATTTTGCCTATGAAAACTAGATCAGATTCTGAATTTATAAGAACCATTTTTGTTTGAGTTTTAGAGGAATCATAAACATCTCTTGTAAGTGTGTAAGGAAATGATGAAATAACGCCTTGATTTAAAATCTATAATCTGTAGATCTTTACCCCTATTATTTAAATGATTACGAGAAGTAAAATCTGGAAATTTTACATTCAGTTTCAAGCAATTTTCATAATCTATGCGCCCTCTATACACTCAAAAAAAAAGTGAACTCTCTATTTCACTAAAGCCATATTAACTTTATATTAGTTCATAGAATCATTATGTTTGGAAAAAGTTTATTTTAGTCAAATAATTTTTTGCGTATGTTAGTTAAATGAACTAAAAAACGGGAAAAAGTTATACACAAATAAAGCATAAAGATTTCCTAATTTCGTATTTCTTACAAAATAGTTCATTATTTCTTTAAATTTTTAAATTTTACCAAATATGTGTCCATCGTGAACTTCGTATGTCACTAAAGACATTCTTGCAATTTTGAACTCCAAGATTTCTCTTAAAACTACAAAATTTTCTTTAACTACTGAAAAAATTTAGTTATGTCTAATAAATTTTCTTGAATTTGTCGAAAAATATTTACTTATTTTTGCCATATCGGAGTGATGCCAGCGCTTGTAATACCGTTTAGTTAAAATTTTCTAAAAAAGTTCCAAATTTTCTAAAATTAATCGAAAGTTATCTTTCCTGGTGGGTTCACTGTTTTTTCAGTGTACCCTCAAATCCGGTCTATATTGAGGCATTACCAAATGGACCGATAAAAACTAAATCCGATACACGTTTTTGTGGGTACATTTACGGTTTGAGGCAAATCGGATAAAAACTACGGTTTCTACACGCTCACAAAAAATCGCTTCTGTAACATATACTCCCAAACATAGTTTGCTTCAAGCATATACATTTTTGGGTATTGCCCAAACATTTATATGTTTGATCTCTTCCAATATATAATATGTTTGAAAGCATATTGGTCTAAACAATATATGTTTGGGTAGTCTAAGTTCCAAACATTTTGTATTTTTGCATCCAAATTCAATAATGTTGTCTTCCAAAAAACAATATGTTATTATGTGAACATATAATATGTTTGGAAGCATTTTGCACCCAAAAATATTATATGCTTAAAAAAATTCTCCCAAACAATATTGTGCTCAAAATTTTATTTATTTATTTATATATTTACAATCATAATGAATTATGAAAATAAACAGGTAATATAGGTGCTAACAACATAGGTTTTCGACCTGAATGCTCAAAATTTTGTTTCTGCCCAATTGTATATTCCCCCACATCTTTCTCACTTCCACGAGATTTTTTAGTTCTTAGCACCTTTTTCTGTAATACAAACATTGTAGAAGAAATTATTCAATTGTATGAATTTTTTTATTTTAATTTTACCTTTTGCCGGACGGGGATTCGAACAGCGGACCACACAGTTTGTAAGGATCAAAGAAGTAGCTGATCAATTGCCCAAGGAAAAATAAAATGTTAATTTTGTAATAACAAGCAACAACCACCAACTTAATTCAATATCGCTCCCTGTTAAATAGCGCTCCAAGCTACTAAACACATATATGTTTATAGGCTATTTCTAAATTAATATATGTTTGCATCCAAGCATATTATATTTACAAACATTTTATGTCCCAAACATAATATGTTCTAACATATTAACATATATGTCCCAAACATGTTATGCTAGTTTATGAACATTATATGCTTGCACTCAAAAATATTGTGTTTAAAAATTTGTGTTCCAAACATATAATGTTTATAGCCAAACATATGAAAAACAGTCTTTTTCATCCGTGTAGAAACCCAAGGAGTTAAATCGGGTGATCGGTTTTATGGGGGATATGCCAAAAACGTGCGTATCCACAATATTCAGCATATCTAATTGTATTTCTAGAATCTAGCCCCCTAAATCAGAGGGTCGGTTTAACATGGGACTATGTCAAAAACTTTACCGATACACAATGTATTCGACACACCTATTTATGGTCCGAAAACCCCTTTTAATTTCCAATTTCAGGCAAATTGGATAACAACTACGGTTTCTAGAATCCCAAAAAATAAAATCATTTCTTGCACACCTACATATTTATAGTCCTAAAATACCTCCAGATTTTTCGGTTTATATGGGGACTATATCAAAATCTGGACCGTTATAGCACATTTTCGGACTTGACCTTTCCTGCAGACAAAAAAAAATCTGATCTGCCGACGATACCTTTGTGTCATATTATATCCGTTTACTCATGCCAGTTTTATTTCACTCTATATCAGTTTACATCATCTGCTCCATTATAGTCCTGGACACCAGACACAATTCTAAGGATATATGTAGGTTGTTGTTGTTGAAAACTATTTCAATGTTTATATAAACAGCAAAATATGTCCATATCTAAGCCCAGAAAGAGTTTTCTTCTTCAACCTAACTAATGTAGGGCCGCCTTTCCTTAATATGTAACATAATGGATGCTGTTAGTATTTTTAACCGCCTTCGAATTCTTTATTTAACTCGAATCAAAATCATTCGTATGGGGAAACGCCAAGTGCTTCCTTGCTTCCAATTTGTACAAAAAAATTTAAGTGTCCACTTCGTACTATTCACTACAGCCTTAGTTTTTTTGTGGCTATTTCGCCAAGTGCACTTTATTACATATGAATCGAGATAAACTAAGAGGAAAGTGCAACATTGGACTTAATTTCTTTCGAAGTTGTCTCCATAAAAGTTTGAGCCATTTGTGGTCAATTGTTGTGAAATACCTTATGCTCCGCCATTGACCGCTTGGGTTTTTGTTGAGTTTTCACCTTGGAAATCTTCAAGGGTATGTTGCATGTGTCATTTGTGATAATATATGGCCAGCGTCGAAATAAAGGTTTAAAGTTGGCACCTGTACAAATGATGTAGTCTATGGGCATGATGCACTCATGATCTTCAAATTAAAAAAAAATGCTTCCTTTTTAAAGAAATATTCTATATGATTTGTCTAAAATTTTAGAATTTCGCCTTATTAAGTTAGAAATTAAGATTATATTGTATTGGAAGCGCAAATTAGTAATGCGAGATTGACAACAGATTACAATGCTGAAACTAAATTCATGTCAAAATCTCATTCCATAGCTCTCTTTTTCAGATTATGTAATTTTTCCGGAGTGTAAACAAAAATAATTATGTGGTCTTCAAACATGTTTGATGAGATCATATTCCTTCTGTAAGTGTAGCATTACTGAAAAAGATTTTGGTTTTTGGTCGAAACTAGAAACGAAACCTATAATACTTTGTGACTACCACGGTGGCTCCTTTACTTTATGTCTTAAAAAACACACCCGAATTTTAAACACTTTTTCCACTGGTTGCATAGACAGTGAAACCTCTCAAACTTGGAAACTCTGAAAAGTGGACAATTTTTTCAGTACCTCGCTACGTTACCACATTCAAATTTTCCTCTCTTAAGTGGATACCTCCTAAATGTGAATAAAATTGATGTGAACTTGGCTGTGTTCTCCTGGGAGGTAACACTGTCGATTCCTATGTATGTATGTCCTTTTCTATTCTCTAATTGTTCCATTTGCAATTTGTCGTTTATTTTCTTTCTTGTTGTCATTATACCATCCATATGTTCGAGTGAATATAGACAATGGAGAATTTCCTTATTTTCTTTGCTGTTTAAAAGAAAATGGTTTTGCGTTGGAACATTGTGTCTTCCTCATTCATTTCGGTGACCTTTCCATATTCGTAATTCGAACCATATGGACTATATGGCCAAATTTCTATGGGTTTGTCTAAATGAGTTATCAACATTTTGGCTCGCCTTTTAAGTATTCAGAAAAAGAGAACAATCGCGAGTGTAAAGTAAAAGTGTCAAAGGCATGTTTTCAATTAGAATTATTGGCGTGAAGAATTCTCATCAGAGTGTGTGTCAAGTCAATTTCTTGACATTTGCATATTTCAAAGGAATTTGTTTACATTTTTCATTTTACAGAAAATTTCAGTTATCAGATTGTCATTCGTGAATATTGCATTGGAGCTATATCATGGACGTCGAGAATTTCCTATATGGAATAAAATTTTGAAAAATTTTCTATAGATAAAATTTTGCCAAATATTTTCAATTGAAATAAAATTGTGCCACACATTTTCTATACAAAAATAAAATTTAGCAAAATTTTTCTGTAGAAATTTAATTTTTAAAAAAATTTCTGTAGAGTTAAAATTTGTAAAAATGTTTTTAGTATTAAAATTTTGTAAAAATTGTCTGTAGAAGTAAAAAAAAGTTTTCCGTAGAAATAAAATATTGCAAAAATCTTCTATAGAGATAAAATTTTTACAAAATTTTGTATTGAGATAAAATTTTGATAAAATTTTTTTTTACAGAAATCAAATTTTGATAAAATTTCCTATTCCCATTTTTTCCTATTTTTTACAAAATTGTCTGTAATATTAAAATTTGCAAAAATTTTGCATATCATTAAAATTTTGCAAACATTTTCTACAGAAATAAAATGCTGAGAAAAATTTTAACAGAAATCAACTTTTGCAAAAGTTTTCTATAGAGATAAAATGTTAACAAAATTTTCTATAAAGATAAAATTTTGATAAAATTAAAAAAATAGAATTTTAAAAAAATCTATAGAAATAACATTTTAACAAAATTTTCTATAGAGATACAATCTTAACAAAATGTTCAATAGAGATACAAATTTGACAAATTTTTCTGTAAAGATAAAATTTTCTATAGAAATAAAATGTTGACAAAATTTTCTATTGGAATAAAATTTTGACAAAATTTTCTAGAGAAATACAATTTTGAAAAACTTTCTATAGAGACAAAATTTTGACAAAATTTTCTATAGAGATAAAATTTTCTATAGAAATGCAATTTGACAAAATTTTCTATACAAATAAAATGTTGACAAAATTTTCTATACAAATAAAATATTGACAAAATTTTCTATGGAGATAAAATAAAAATTAAAAAATAAAAATTTTCACTAGAAATAAAATTGTGGCAAAAATTTTCTATAGAAATACAATTTTGACAAAATGTTGTACAGACATAAAATTTTGACAAAATGTTGTACAGACATCAAATTTTTACAAAATTGTCTATAGTGATCACATTTTTAAAAAATTTTCTATAGAGATAAAATTTTGACAAAATTTTCTATAGAGATAATATTTTGACAAAATTTTCACTAGAAATAAAATTGTGGCAAAAATTTTCTACAAAGATACAATTTTGACAAAATTTTCTATAGAGATAAAATTTTGACAAAATTTTCTATAGAGATAAAATTTTGACAAAATTTTCTATTGAGATAAAATTTTGACAAAATTTTCTATTGAGATAAAATTTTGACAAAATTTTCTATAGAGATAAAATTTTGACAAAATTTTCTATAGAGATAAAATTTTGAAAAAATTTTCTATAGAGATACAATTTTGACAAAATTTTCTATAGAGATAACATTTTGACAAAATGTTCTCTAGAGATAAAATTTTGACAAAATTTTCTGTAGAGATACAATTTTGACAATATTTTCTATAGAGAAAAATTTTTGACAAAATTTTCTATACAGATAAAATTTTTAAAAAATTTTCTATAGAGCTAAAATGTTGAAAAAAATTTCTATTAAGACATAATCTTGACAAAATTTTCTATAGAAACACAATTTTGACAAAATTTTCACTAGAAATAAAATTGTGGCAAAAATTTTCTATAGAGATACAATTTTGACAAAATTTTTGACAAAATTTTCTATATAGATAAAATTTAGACAAAATTTTCTATAGAGAAAATTTTTTGAAAAAATTTTCTATAGAGATACAATTTTGACAAAATTTTCTATAGAAATAAAATTTTGACAACATTTTCTATAGAAATAAAATTTCGACAAAATTTTCACTAGAAATAAAATTGTGGCAAAAATTTTCTATAGAAATACAATTTTGACAAAATTTTTTATAGTAATAAAATTTTGGCGAAAGTTTCTATAGAGATAAAATTTTGACAACATTTTCTATAGAGATAAAATTTTGACAAAATTTTCACTAGAACTAAAATTGTGGCAAAAATTTTCTATAGAGATACAATTTTGACAAAATTTTCTATAGAGATTAAAATTTTGACAAAATTTTCTATAGAGATAAAATTTTGACAAAATTTTCTATAGAGAAAAATTTTTGACAAAATTTTCTATAGAGATAAAATTTTGACAACATTTTCTATACACATAAAATTTTTACAAAATTTTCTATTGAGATATAATTTTGACTAGATTTTCTATAGAGATATAATTTTGATAAAATGTTCACTAGAAATAAAATTGTGGCAAAAATTTTCTATAGAGTTACAATTTTGACAAAATTTTCTATAGAGATAACATTTTCTATAGAAATCACATTTTTACACAATTTTCACTACAAATAAAATTGTGGCAAAAATTTTCTATAGAAATACAATTTTGACAAAGACATAAAATTTGTACAGACATAAAATTTTGACAAAATTTTCTATTGATATAACATTTTCTATAGATATAACATCATACAGAGATAAAAATTTGACAAAATTTTCTATAGAGATTAAATTTTGACAAAATTTTCACTAGAAATAAAATTGTGGCAAAAATTTTTTATAAAGATAACATTTTCTGTAGAAATCACATTTTTACAAAATTTTCTATATATAAATAAAATGTTGACAAAATTTTCTATGGAGATAAAATTTTGACAAAATTTTCACTAAAAATAAAATTGTGGCAAAAATTTTCTATAGAAATACAATTTTGAAAAAGACATAAAATTTGTACAGACATAAAATTTTGACAAAAGTTTCTATAGAGATAAAATTTTGACAAAATTTTCTATAGAGATAAAATTTTTACAAAATTTTCTATAGAGATAAAATTTTGACAAAATTTTCTATAGAAATAAAATTTTGACAAAATTTTCTATATAGATACAATTTTAACAAAATTTTCTATAGAGATACAATTTTGACAAAATTTTCTATAGACATAAATTTTTGACAAAATTTTCTATATATAGAAAAAATTTTGACAAAATGTTCTATATAGATAAAATTTTGACAAAATTTTCTATAGAGATAAAGTTTTGACAAAATTTTCTATACAGATAAAATTTTTACAAAATTTTTTGTAGAGATAAAATTTAAAAAAAAATTTCTATTGAGATATAATTTTTACAAAATTTTCACTAGAAATAAAATTGTGGCAAAAATTTTCTATAGAAATACAATTTTGACAAAATTTTCTATATAGATAAAATTTTGACAAAATTTTCTGTAGAGATACAATTTTGACAAAATTTTCTATAGAGATATAATTTTGACAAAATTTTCTATTGACATACACTTTTGATAAAATTTTCAATAGAGATAAAATTTTGACAAAATTTTCAATAGAGATAAATTTTTGACAAAATTTTCAATAGAGATAAATTTTTGACAAAATTTTCAATAGAGATAAAATTTTGACAAAATTTTCAAAATAGATAAAATTTTGACAAAATTTTCTATAGAAATAAAATGTTGACAACATTTTCTATAGAAATAAAATTTCGACAAAATTTTCTATAGCAATAAAATTTTGACAAAATTTTCTATAGAAATGAAATTTTGACTAAAATGTCTATAGAAAGAAAACTTTGACAAAACTTTCTATAGAAAGAAAATATTTACAAAGTTTTCTATAGACTTAAAATTTTGTGAAAAATTTCCATAGAAATGAAATCTTGATAAATTTTTCTATAGACATAAAATTTAGATAAAAATTCTACATAAATAAAACTTTAAAACATTTTTCGATAGAAATAAAATTTATCAAAAATTTTCTCTAGAATTGGAATGGTGACAAACATTTTTTACAGAAATAAAATTTTGGACATTTTCAATAGAAGTAAATTTGTGAAAAATATTCTATAGAAATAAAATTGTGCAAAATAAAATAATACATTTTTGCACAAATTTTCTATAGAAAGTAAGTTTTGACAAATTTTCTACAAAAAAAAAAAAAAAAAAAAAAAAAAAAACAATTTAACAAAAAAAAATCGATGGAAATAAAGTTTTGAAAAAAATCTATAGATATAAAATTTGGCAAAATTTTATATAAAAATAAAATTTGTCAAAAAAAATTTTTTGACAAAATTAAATAAGATTTTAGAAATATTCTATAGAAATCCAATTTTGCAAGAGTTTTGTATAAAAATAAAATATTGCAAAAATTTTCTGTAAAAATAAATTTTGAAACTAATTTTATATAGAAATAAAATTTTGACGAAAATTGTCTAAGAAATAAATTTTTCCAAAAATTTTTTATAGAAATAAACTTTTGCCAAAAATTTTCTATAGAAATAAACTTTTGCAAAAATTTACTATGGAACTAAAGTCTCTGCAGTAATATTTAAAACTTGTCTTAGCAAATAAATGTGAAATTGTAAAATTTTTCTATAAAAATAAAATTTTGTTTGCCCCTTCCCCGGAAATGGAAACTCTTCTTTTAGTGCGTGCATTAATGTAAATTTTTTTCCTGGATATGTTTGAAAGCGCCTTAAGATTAAAAAAAATTAAATAGAATATACTCGTAAAGAAGTTATAAGGGTTTATTACAATACCAATACTTTTACGCTTTATACAGGTTTATGGTGTTTTCGGCTTTGACAACTTTTTCACTTTTTCACAGAAAATCTAAAAAAAAATCTCATGTTGATATGTTGAAGAAGTTTGAGCAAAATGTTTATTTTGGACGGTAAACATGTAACATGTTTGTCTCAGCTATGTTATTTTCTCGGACATTATGTATCTGATTTCGACAACCACATTATGTTTGGCGAGAAAACTATTTTTTGTTCCATACGTTATCATGTTCCATGTGTGTATACAAAAAAAAAATACCATTTACGCTTTCTCATTCAAGATTTCTTATGCGACATGTTGATTTGAGTATTATGATTTTCTGAAAATAAAATTTCCCATACATTTCATTATTTTTCGTCTATCTAATCTTATGGATTGAGCTTTATACAAATTACAAATGCCGCTGTGAAAAGGAATTACTGTCAATAAACCAAAATACAAGCAAACGAATAAGATACAGCGACGTCGTGAGAAATATGAAAACTCATCGGCATTACAAATACAATGAGAAATCGCTAAAAATGAATTAAGCCACTAATAAACACCTCCGTCAACTGAAAGCGATTAGATATGAGTTCATTACCGTCACAACAAGCTGTAATGACGGGCGGCATAAGATCAGAAACCCAAAATAGAAGAAAAACAACAACGCTGAAACTATCATGAAATTCCCACATTTTCATATAAAGAAAACGGCTTTCATAACACAATGATTTGAGAGAGAAACCCCCCATCCCGTAATATGTGGAAAATTGGAAAAATTCTAATCCAATGGGAATTTTGTAAGGATTACAAGAAAATCCTCCCAAAACCAAACATAAAACAATTTTTTCTATCTTATTAGCAATTCCAACAACATATCTATCTGTCTACTTCTCTTAGAATCATAGCTCATTCAGTTCTCGTTCCCAGGTGTTTGAGTTGGTATTGGTGCTAGGTGCTAGGTAATAGGGTAGGTGTTAACGTGTGGCATACAAAACACATTCTAAAGGACAGACGGACATTGATGTGCCGTAGTTTGTTGTTGTTGCTGTTGACAAAACAACACCATTGAAATGGAGAGTATCAGAGACGAGAGTAGGCATCTCAAGACGATCAATTTTCATTGATCACCAGTGGTAGAAGTCTTGTTGAATACCAAGGAGTTTACTATACAATAACAATATGGCCAATATTCTTGTGGCCAGCCATTGGTCAGGTTAGTTAATGTCAATGTTTATCCCCAGAAAAGATAAACAGGGACAATTTGTTATGCATTCTAAGCGTGAATGCCTTATTGACCATGTCCAGGTAGAAATAAATAGCAGTTGTACTAAACAAACCAGGCTTGAATGCTTGGGTGTTAAACCCAGTTGAAAATTTTCCTACTGGAAAATTCAAAGATCTACAGTGACACGTAAATTACTGGCAACAAAGTATGGGTAAAATGTGTTTAGGAGGTCATAGGAAATACCTTAGTAAATACAAGGGGATAAAAAAGAGAAAATAAATATACGTAGGTCTATATTAAGAATAAAATTCATAGATTAGAAATCTTATTATTATTATATGTGGAATCGAATTATATGTGGAATTATGCTTAATAAAAATACCAACAAAAAAAAATTAAAAAATATATTTTTTTTTATATTTTCTAAATTTTTTATTAATAATTATTATAATAACATTATTTGGAAAAATAATATTTTTAGATTTTTTTTACAAAATAAAATTTTGGACAACATTTTCCATGTAGATTTTAAACTATACACCGAAATAAATATTGTATTTCTTGTCCTAAAAATTTTGAATCCCGATAGGATTCATATTTTTATGACTGTATTAAGTATGTAAAACTCTAATTTAAAATAGAATCAAGCCTTAAGTAAATCGTTAGTACAATTATCCGCTTATTTGGTTGCAAATCAAGACACCGAAAAAGGAAGAAAACTTTTGGTTACGTTTAGAAAATTTTGAATATTTTTAGAAAATTTTAATTAAATAGTATTACAAACGCTGGCATCACGCCGATAACACAAAAATAAGTAAATATTTTTCAACAAATTCAAGAAAATTTATTAGACAAAACTAATTTGTTTGACTTGTTAAAGAAAAATTGAAGGAAAAAATTGCAAGAATGTCTTTAGTGACATACGAAGTTCATGATGAACGCATTTGTAGTAAAATTTACAAATTTAAAGAAATAATGAACTATTTTGTGAGAAATACGAATTTGTGCATAATTTGTGCATAATTTTTTCCCGTAAAGTAAAGGAAACTTTCTCCAAACATAATAATTCCTTGAACTAAAATAAAATTAAATTAGCTTTAGTGAAATAGAGAGTTCACTTTTGTTTTGAGTGTACCAAAATCATTAGTGTAAAAAAAAAAATAGCAAAAGGGAAAACTTTTCCTTTTTTTCCTTGTACAAAATTCGGTTTGAAACCTCGATTAAAATCAAATTGTTCTACCCTATTTTTCAGCAAAAATCAACTTCAACAAAATTTTCGAAGGATTTTTATACCTTCCACCATAGGATTGGGGTATATTAACTTTGTCATTCCGTTTGTAACACATCGAAATATTACTCTAAGACCCCATAAAGTATATATATTCTGTGTCGCGGTGAAATTCTGAGTCGATCTGAGCATGTCCGTCCGTCTGTTGAAATCACGAACGAAACAAGCTATCGACTTGAAACTTGGCACAAGTAGTTGTTATTGATGTAGGTCGGATGGTATTGCAAATGGGGCATATCGGTCCACTTTTACGTATAGCCCCATATAAACGGACCCCCAAATTTGGCTTGTGGGGACTCTAAACGAAGCAATTTTCATCCGATCCGGCTGAAATTTGGTACGTGGTGTCAGCATATGATCTCTAACACCCATGCAAAATTTGGTCGAAATCGGTCCATAATTATATATAGCCCATATTTCAATTCTTGCTCTCTACCATGTATGGACTAACTCACAATTTAGAAAACGATGTTAAGAAGTTTTAAGATACAACAATCCAAGTAATTCGATTGTGGATGACAGTCTTTCGTAGAAGTTTCTACGTAATCCATGGTGGAGGGTACATAAGATTCGGCCTGGCCGAACATACGGCCGTATATACTTGTTTTCATATCAAATGGTATAGAAGTACTTTGCGAACATCATTCCTTGTATTTCCTAATCGATATACTAAAGATAGTCCATATAAGGCCTGATTTGCCTTGTGATGGCCTCATTATCGCAATTTCCATATACTTGAAATTTGGAATATATGTTCCCTACGAAGGGCTATGTATATGTACAAGGGGGGTGATAGGTAATGCAACAAAGTAAAATGCTATATTTGTATACCCTCCACCATAGGTATTTTAACTTTGTCATTCCGTTTGTAGCACATCAAAATATTGGTCTCAGACCTCATAAAATATATATATTTTAGGTAGTGGTGAAATTCCGTCCGTCCGTCTGTTGAAATCACGCTAATAACTTTCGAACGAAACAATTTTTCGACTTTAGCACAAGTACTAGTTATCGATATCGGTCGTATGGTATTGCAAATGGCCTATATCGGATAACTTTTAGGTATGGCTTGCAGAGCCTGTTGAAGGCAAATTCCATCCGATCCTGTTAAATGGCTCTCTAATTACCAAATCGAGAACTGAATTTGCTTATATAGGTATTTAATATGACCTACATAGGCTCCATATGAACTAATTTAGAATTTAGAAGACAATATTAAGATGCTTTTAAAATACCTTGTACCTTCAATTGTTGATGACAGTCTTTGGTAGAACTTTCTAGGCAATCCATTGTAGAGGGTATATAAGATTCGACCAAACATTGTTATAAATTTTAAAAGCAAAAAATGTAACATCAAATTTTAGAATCAGTTTAGCTTTGTTCGAATTGGTTACCTCTAGCATGCCTTAAGATGATCGACACTTCTGCATTTTAGCGCCAATCTTACTCTCTAAAATGACCTTGGCGCAAAAGTCCAACTGATTGAGGTTCGTAATTTCTACAGCCACCAACTGATTGTTGGTGGCTGTAGAAATTAAGTGCACTGAAATAAATATTGTCGTGAGGTCAAAGATTTCATCTCTTTAAAATAGGAATGCAAATTTTGCTTAGCATAGAAGACGCATTTCTCCAATATAAAGTTTTTGTCCTTGTCCAAAAGTCGATAAACTTTTCAATGAAGTCGTATTATCCTTATAATTAAGTGATTTCATGGGTATCATAACATGAAAGAAAAAATGTTTGGGCTAAGGTCGACTTGAATTTAATACAGCGAGCGATACAACGATTATAACGATCTTCCAATTTTTTGATACCATTTTGGTAGTACTCCTTTGGTTTTGCCTCAAAATAGGCCTCAGTTTCGGCGATCACCTCTTCATTGCAGCCAATTTTTTCCCTGCGAGCATGCTTTTGAAGTCTGAGAACGAGAAAAAGGCGCTGGGGGCCAGATCTAGAGAATACGGTGGGTGGTGAAGCAATTCGAAGCCCAATTCATGAATTTTTGCCATCGTTCTCAATGACTTGTGGCACGGTGTGTTGTCTTGGTGGAACAACACGTTTTTCTTCGTATAGGGCCGTTTTGCCGCGATTTCGACCTTCAAACGCTCCAATAATGCCATATAATAGTCACTGTTGATGGTTTTTCCCTTCTCAAGATAATCGATAAAAATTATTCCATGCGCATCACAAAAAACAGAGGCCAGCGGACTTTTGAGTATTTCCACGCTTCGGAAACTGTTCACCGGTCGCTGTCCACTCAGCCGACTGTCGATTGGACTCAGGAGTGTAGTGATGGAGCCATGTTTCATTCATTGTCACATATCGACGGAAAAACTCGGGTGTATTACGAGTTAACAGCTGCAAACACCGCTCAGAATCATCAACACGTTGTTGTTTTTGGTCAAATGTGAGCTCGCGCGGCACCCATTTTGCACAGAGCTTCCGCATATCCAAAAATTGATGAATGATATGACCAACACATTCCTTTGATATCTTTAAGCCCTCTGCTATCTCAATCAGCTTCATTTTACGGTCATTCAAAATAATTTTGTGGATTTGTTTTATGTTTTCGTCGGTAACCACTCTTTCGGGCGTCCACTGCATTCACCGTCCTCCGTGCTCATTTCACCAAGCTTGAATTTTGCATACCCATCAATTATTCTTGATTTCCCTGGGGCAGAGTCCGGAAACTCATTATCAAGCCAAGTTTTTGCTTCCACCGTATTTTTCCCTTCAGAAAACAGTATTTTATCAAAACACGAAATTCCTTTTTTCCATTTTTTTCACAATAACAAAAGTTGATTCACAAAAGACGCTCTATCTCACAAAACTAATTGACTTACAGACGTTAAATTTTGACACGAATCATTTGAAGGTTGGTACTATATAAAATAAATAATATGCATTTAATACTAGCGACGCCATCTATGAGTCAGAACGGGGACTTATCAGCCAACCTGTTAATTTGACACGCAAATTTTGATTTTTTTGCCCTCTACAGTATTGAAGATATTTTTTACACCAGACCTTGAGAGTCTTAAACTTCATACTTATAGATGCTTGACCTTCGGTTCGACTTAAGTCAGATTGATTTTTATTACTTTGAAATTTTGCAGAAATTTATATAAAAACAAATTTATAACAATTGCTCAGATTCATTTTAATTTGCTACAACACAAATTTATCATAAACAATGAAATACATATTGTAGACAACATCATTCATTATCACTATCTTTGACTACTTATTGATTGAAGATTCTTTAAAAAAAATTTGCACTGATAAAATTATACACTACCCTCGTCAATGGGCAAGTGGCTATACTTGAGTTGAACAAAGCATTGTATTTAAGTGTAACCCCATTGTGTAGGGGTGAACATATGAAAGAAGAGCAAGACCAAAAATTTGCTCTGAATGCAGTGATTGTTGTTGCATTATTGAGCCTTGTGTTGTTTTTCTTATGGTTCTTGTATTTAATGTTCATCCCCACTTACGCACTTAAAACAATACGCATTAATTGTATTCGGTAAATATGAGACGAGACGGTGTGCCAGAGCACACACACACAATACCAATAGCAATGAGGATAAAGAGAAGATGAGCTCTAAGCTGAGATGAGAATTGGAAATGGAAATTTAAATATCAACAACATCAACTACAACTACTGTAGTCAACACACTGATTGAAGCAGCCACAACAAACAGCAGCGGCAACATTATAAATATACTCACACACAAACACATGCGTACTTGTGATATCCAGCACACGATCACATATTGTTGTTTTGAATGTTTTACGCACCGAGAACCCAAGCAACTGGTCGTTCAATGGTGGCAGGCAAATAAACAACAACAAGATTCACCAAATACTGGTGGTGGTGCTCGTATACGAAGAGTCAGATAGAGGCAGCTACACACGCATATACGAACATGAATCGAAGTCTTATACCATTCTTCGTTTATGCACGGATGGATACCGGGCAAATTGAAGTGTCTTTTATTACTCGAGTGTATATGTGCGTGTGTATTGTGGTTGTTGTTGCTGTATGTAGTAAAAGAAGAAGCAAGTAAGCGAGGCATGTTGCACATACGTTGTTGTGGGTTTGTAGAATCATTTAGAACGTTGATTTTTTTATTCCGTTTCGGGATGTCATTGCAATCAGACGCATAGCGGCATTCTTTACGCATTTTATATTTAGAGAATATTTTGTTTTTATTTACAAATTTGAAAGAAAATGAGAACAATAATAAAAGAAAACAACAAAAACACTTAACGTATGTGGAATAAACAAATTTACAAAGTAACAAAAAAAAAATCCGCCAAAAACAGAAAATTGTTAACGAAATAAATGTGCATCAGCCATACAAAAGCAACAACGCATGTGCTTTGTTTACATTCATAAAACAACAACAACAATTAACCACCTAGGAATAAAAGCCTATTAATACAACCACCCTCACATTATAAACAGATACAATACAAATTTCAATAATTTTCGAAAAGAAAATAATTGTTGAAAACAATCAATTAATTAATAAAATTCCCAAGTGTCATAACCATAATCATTAATATGAGTGCATTGTGTTTACAAAATATCATTTAAATATATACGATAATTACAATAATCAATTCCCAGTAATAATAAATAATTAAATCAATCGATATACATACATGCATGTATGATTGGAATGTATGAGGGGAGTGTGTGTGTGTGTGTTTATGTTTGTATGTAAAAGTGTAATCGACATTTAAGCCAAGCATTTCCATTGAAAGTTTAGTGAAAGTTTACATTTAAACGATGTCTCTTCCATCGTTCATTGTCAAATGCCAAAATGTCAATATTTGTATAACAACAATAACAAGTGCATAAACAATTCATAAAGACTAAACAAACGAAAGTAATTATAAAGCCATATACATACATTCACAAATAGTGATGTCTTCGTAATTTAAATTGTATTGGATATTGGATTTTTCATAATTATTATAACGACCATCAGCAACATCATGTTTGTCACTGTGGATAATGCAACAAATACTTTCTTCTCAGGTAAATATATGTTTCGGGAAATTTTAAGGGATTTTCTAGGGATTTACTTATTAGAGGACAACAAAGAGTTATGGACAAATATGGCATCATTGGCCAACAACAAGAAATAATTCTCTCTCTCAATTCATTGGCATTTTCTATAAGGAGAATAGTAGCCAGAGCTGCCAATTTTGCCGATTCATCGGCATTTTGACGATTTTTTACTCACAAAATGGACAATTCCGATTTTTTCCGATTTTAACGATATTAACAACGTTCTTTAGACACATAGTTTGGGGAGTTAAAGAAATTTTTGAAAATATTAAAATAAATTTGAAAGGTTTTGGGACAAAATCCGGAAACAAAACGTGGTGTGTTTTGGCTTTTCTGGATGTTTTGTAAAAATTCTTACAAATAATCATGATTCTTCCAACCTCCACAGCAAACGTAGAATTTTTTAAGCAAAAATTTAAAATTAGATCATAGCTGAAGAATAATTCATTGGATGGAATATTCTGTTAAAAAAATAACCTAAAATTAAATAACTCAAGTTGTTTTAATACCAAAATTGATAATGATTTACTCAGAATGTGCAATAGAAACTTTTACTAATTTTGATCAAATTCTAGTACAGTATAAAAAACAAGTAAGGAAAGTCTAAAGTCGGGCGGGGGCGACTATATTATACCCTGCACCATTTTGTAGATCTAAATTTTCGATAAAATTTAATAAATTTTCACATCCGTCAAATGTGTTGGGGGCTATATATAAAGGTTTGTCCCAAATACATACATTTAAATATCACTCGATCTGCACAGAATTTGATAGAATTCTACAAAATCTATAGGCCCAAAATTTAAGTCGGTAGAAAAAAATATGGGAAACATTTAAATCTGAAGCAATTTTAAGGAAACTTCGCAAAAGTTTATTTATGATTTATCGCTCGATATATATGTATTAGAAATTGAGGAAAATTAGAGTAATTTTTACAACTTTTCGACTAAGCATTGGCGATTTTACAAGGAAAATGTTGGTATTTAGACCATTTTTGTCGAAATAAGAAAAACATATATTTGGGAGCTATATCTAAATCTGAACCGATTTCAACCAAATTTGGCATGCATAGCTACAATGCTAATTCTACTCCCTGTGCAAAATTTCAATTAAATCGGAGTAAAAGATTGGCCACTGTGGTCATATGAGTGTAAATCGGGCGAACGATATATATGGGAGCTATATCTAAAGCTGAACCGATTTCAACCAAATTTGGCTCGTATAGCTACAAAGCTAATTCTACTCCCTGTGCAAAATTTCAACTAAATCGGAGCAAAAAGTTGGCCTCTGTGGTCATATGAGTGTAAATCGGGCGAAAGCTATATATGGGAGATATATGTAAATCTGAACCGATTTTAACCAAATTTGGCATGCATAGCTATAATGCTAATTCTACTCCCTGTGCAAAATTTCAATTAAATCGGAGTAAAAGATTGGCCACTGTGGTCATATGAGTGTAAATCGGGCGAACGATATATATGGGAGCTATATCTAAATCTGAATCGATTTTAATAAAATTTGGCACTCTCGACTACACTACTAATTGAACTTCTAGTGCAAAATTTCAACCAAATTGGGGTAAAACTCTGGCTTCTGGGACCGTATTAGTCCATATCGGGCGAAAGATATATATGGGAGCTATATCTAAATCTGAACCGATTTCAATAAAATTTGGCACACTTGACTATAGTACTAATTGTTCTTCTTGTGCAAAATTTTAAGCAAATTAGGGTAAAACTCTGGCTTCTGGTGCCATATAAGTCCATATCGGGCGAAATATATATGGGAGCTATATCTAAATCTTAACCGATTTCTTCCATAATCAATAGGGTTTTATTCTGAGCCAAAACACATATTTGTGTCAAATTTGAAGTCGATTGGACTAAAACTGCGACCTAGACTTTGATTACAAAAATGTGTTCACGGACAGACGGACATGGGTATATCGACTCAGGAGCCCACCCTGAGCATTTTTGCCAAAGACACCATGTGTCTATCCCGTCTCCTTATGGGTGTTGCAAACATATGCACTAACTTATAATACCCTGTTCCATAGTGTGGCGCAGGGTATAATAACCACACATATAGATATCTATCGGAAACACCATAAAAAATCACCTGTTTTGGTTTCAAAATATTTAATTTTTAAATAAAAATGTTACTCAATTAATAACAGTATTTTAGAAAAATAGAGTTTTTATACAAAAATTTCGAAATATTTTTGTTTTACCAGAAAATGACTTTTATTGTAATGTTATTTGTATACAAAACAGATTTCTTTAAACATTTTTTTTATTGAAATTCATAGTTCTGTTTTGTATATGAAATAAATGCTTTTGTTTTGTGTTTACCCAAAAAATATTTTTATTTTTTTAATATTATTTATATTGCCGATTTTTTAAATGCATGTGCCGATTATGACGATTTTTTCAAAAAAAAGTGACGATTTTTCCTGAAATTTTATTGGCAGCCCTGATTGTAGCAATATTGCCAGGTTAAGCGTTTCCCCCCCCCCCCCCCCAAATTTAGGGTTTTCTCACGTTTAGGGGTATTTTTAGGGGTAACATTTATTTGGAGGATTTTTGGGGGTAAAAAATATCTTAGACCTTAGCACCTACAATTTATACACTACAACGGCAGACGATTGTAAATATTTGACTCTTTGGGGTCGATAATGTCTATATTTACAGATTTTTGGTTTTTATACCCTAAACCACATAGTGGTCAGGGTATAATAAATTTGATCGGCCAAAAAATGTGCCTAGCAGAAATATTGATTTTAGACCCCATAAAATATATACCGATCGACTCAGAATCACCTCCTGAGTCGATCTAGCGCTTGGTGTCCGTCCGTCCGTCTGTCCGTCTGTCCGTCTGTCCATGTATTTGTTGTTCACAGGATTCCGGTCGCAATTATTAACCGATTTGGATGAAATTTGGTACAGGGTGTTTTTTGGGCACAAGAAAGAACGCTATTGAATTTGGACGCTATTGAAATCGGATCAAATTTAGATATAGCTCCCATATATATGTATCGCCCGATTTCGACAAACGGAGTCACATTGCGCCGTTTTACAAGCCGATCGTCATCAAATTTTGCGCATAGTAAATTTTTTCATCACCCTTTAAGTCTGCAAAATTTCATCGAAATCGGTTCAGATTTAGATATAGCTCCCATATATTTGTATCGCCCGATTGTCCCAAATTTGGCCATAAAACCCTTATTTATCAACCGATAGCACTCAAAGTTGGCTAAATGTAATCTTCTATAGCTCTAGCTGTATGTGCGAAATTTCATCGAAATCGGTTCAGATTTAGATATAGCTCCTATATATATGTATCGCCCGATTTGGTCAAATTTGGCCCTTATTTATCAACCTATCTTACTCACAGTTGGCTAAATGTAATCTTCTATAGCTCTAACTGTATGTGCGAAATTTCATCGAAATCGGTTCAGATTTAGATATAACTCCCATATATATGTATCGCCCGATTTTGCCAAATTTGGCCGTAAAACCCTTTTTATCAATCGATCGTAACCAAGGTTGGCTAAATGTAATCTTCTATAGCACTAACTGTATGTGCAAAATTTCATCGAAATCGATTCAAATTTAAATATAGCTCCCATATATATGTATCGCCCGATTTTGAAAAAATTTCCCCTAATAACCTTATTTTTGACCATAGGGGCCTCATTTATTAACTGATCGTACTCAAATTTTACACAAGGTAACCTTCTGTGGTATCAGTCATACCTGCAAAATATTATACAAATTGGTTCAGAATTAGATATAGGTCCCATATATATGCATCGCTCGATTTTGTAATATTTGGCAATAATACTCTTATCCGATCCGGTTGAAATTTGGTACGTGGTGTTAGTATATGGTATCTAACAACCATGCCAGAATTGGTCCATAATTATATATAGCCCCCATATAAACCAATCCCCAGATTTGACCTCCGGACCCTCTTGGAGTAGCAAAATTCATCCGATACGGTTGAAATTTGGTACATTGGTATATGGACGATAACAACCATGCCAAAATTGGTGCGTATCAATCTATAGTTATATATAGCCCTAGGATAAACCGATACCCAATCACAGAAAAATCACGATTGCCACTCGAGCCAAAAATAATCTACCAAAATTTTGGCATAGAAAATTTTGTCAAAATTTTATATTTCTATAGAACATTTTGGCAACATTTTATTTCTATAGAAAACTTTTTCAAAATTTTATTTCTATAGAAAATTTTGTCAGAACTTTATTTCTGTAGAAATTTATGAACCACCTCTTAGTTGGAGAGGAATATTTTGCAAAATCTTCCAAAACATCGAGAACCAATCTACCAAACAGTAAAAAATCTGCCATTTCTGGTAGACTCGTGTTCATAATTGTATATAGCCCCAAAATAAAGCGACCGCCATATTTCAATTCTGGCTCTATAATTATCGCACAAAAGTTCATATCGGTTCGTAATTATTTCTTTCCTATATATACCGGCGAAGAACTGAATATATACATATTTAATCGACCTTTCTTTTGCCTAATATATATCCCGCATGGACTAACTTACAAGTTAGAAGTTGATGTTAAAAAATTTTAAGATACCTTGCCACCGACCGCAACCCAAGTAATTCAATTGTGGGTGACCGTCTTTAGCAGAAGTTTCTACGGAATCCATGGTGGAGGGTACATACGATTCGGCCTGGCCGAACTTACGGCCGTATATACTTTGGAGTTTTTTTGGGATTTATTTCATGTTCGTTTTGTAGTCTACTGGGAGGCAACATTATTATATTCTGGCTATAATAATTTTCCCTGAAAACAAAGTCCCTTTCCGTTATAACCATCAGCACCTTCTTCGATTTTTGAATTTTGGGAACAGCCAGTCACAGTCATATGGAACCAAACCTGGGGAATATTTTTGGCGGGCGCTATGAATATGGGCCCTACGAAAATTAACCCCAAAACAAAAAGAAATATATTTGTTGTAGTTTTAGGGCTTTTTCCTCTTTATATTATTCGCGGAGATAACGTTATTATGACCTAGTTATAATAACTTTCCTCAAAACAATGTCCCTTTCCGTTGTAATCATCAGCGCCTTCTACGATTCTTGAATTTTGGGAACAGTCACAGTCTATGAATATGGGTCCCATGAAAATTATCCCCATTACCTACATGAAGTGGAGCCCCAAAAATTTATATGGAAAACAACCACACCAATTGTTTGCCAAATGTTTTTTGGGGAGTAACTTCATTATATTTTCGGGGCCCATTTGCATTATGAAAATAAACCAAAATATTACAAATTGACTAATACGGTCCCAGAAGCCAGAGTTTTCCCCCAATTTGGTTGAAATTTTGCACAGGGCGTAAAAATAGCATTGTAGCTATGCGTGCCAAACTTGGTTGAAATCGGTTCAGATTTAGATATAGCTCCAATATATAGCTTTCGGCCGATTTACACTCATATGACCACATAGGCCAATTTTTTGCTCCGATTTAGTTGAAATTTAGCACAGAGAGTAGAATTAGCATTGTAGCTATGCGTGCCAAATTTGGTTGAAATCGGTTCAGATTTAGATATATCTCCCATATATAGCTTTCGCCCGATTTACATTCATATGACCACAGAGGCCAATTTTTAACTCCGATTTAGTTGAAATTTTGCACAGGGAGTAGAATAAGCATTGTAGCTATGTGTGCCAAATTTGGTTGAAATCGGTTCAGATTTAGATATAGCTCCCATATATATGTTTTTCTTATTTCGACAAAAATGGTCAAAATAGCAAAATTTTCCTTGTAAAATCGCCACTGCTTAGTCGAAAAGTTGTAAAAATGACTCCAATTTTCCTAAACTTCTAATACATATATATCGAGCGATAAATCATAAATAAACTTTTGCGAAGTTTCCTTAAAATTGCTTCAGATTTAAATGTTTCCCATATTTTTTTATTAACATTGTGTTCCACCCTTGTGCATTAGCCGTCTTAAATTTTGAGTCTATAGATTTTGTAGAAGTCTATCAAATTCTGTCCATATCGAGTGATATTTAAATGTATGTATTTGGGACAAACCTTTATATATAGCCCCCAACACATTTGACGGATGTGATATGGTATCGAAAATTCAGATCTACAAAGTGGTGCAGGGTATAATATAGTCGGCCCGCCCGACTTTAGACTTTCCTTACTTATTTTTACTGAATTTCATATTCATTACGAAACGTCGCCTCACATTTGTAGCCGGTTAATGTGGATTTTATTTTCCTGGGGATCATTTTTACCACCACCGTTTTGGCGAAATGGCCTCGAAGGTTGGTGGGCAGTGTGACGGTACATTATTGTTATGCAAAACCCCATATTTGATCCATAAATCTGGTCTTTTTAGACAAAGCTAACGACATATAACGCTCACAAATACTCTCTACCAGCTGATAGGCAGGATGGGAGAAATTTTTGGTGTACCACCCCATCGTACTTTTTTTACTTAAAACTTCAAAATCAAAAACATAATGATCGTTCCAAAAAACTATTACGATAAAATCTTTTTTTGAAAATTATCAACATTTTGTAATGCGAAAGTCAATAAATCAAAATTAACTATCAGAAAAAGAAAACAAAAGCAGCTAACTTCCATAGTCTCATTGGGGGAAATCTCTCATGCATTTATGAATTATGATTTAGTTGACAAGACTCCACCATAAAACAATCACTGTTAACCATTCAATTAACATCGTAGTCATCCATCAGCAACACCATCAATGAAGCTACTATGGTGCTATACATTGGGATTTAGAGCCCTATAGAGATTTACTGGAAGAATTATTGTAACACAGGGACATCGGTCATTTAAGAGTTGAGCTATACCCTCAGAGCAGAGGCTGCTATGTAACAAAAAAACATGACAATGGTTAATTCAAATGGTTATTTCCGTTTTTGGACACTATACTATAGGCTTTATGATTTGCTTATTGCCTGTTGGGACACAATAATAAAAAAAAACACATAAACGGAAGTTCAAACGAGAGATTAATAAAGTAGACCCTATAATAAAAAAACAACAGTTTTTTATTTTCTTTTTTTCTATTTATTAAAGTACTTAACTAAAATGTGTAAATAACCATGCTTACAATTTTAATTGATCATATGTTTTTTTCTGTGTCTTTTTTTCAGATAATCCATATTATTTCTACAATGACCCCAAATCACCATGTACTCCGGACTCTCAGAGTTCCAGTAAAGGTTTTTCCATCTTCAAAAGACGCAACTCTAAAGGAAATAGTCCACGAGTTAGCATACCGGAACAAACACGATTAATTACATCGGCAAATCTAGATACATCAGCCACATTAACGCTAGGAAGTCCGCGTAGTGGATTTGGTATGCATGTAAGTATGAGTGTAAGAGATTGGAGTTTGGGCGGTTAGGGATGTCATTTGAGATGGGGAGTTTTTGTTTGAATGCGAAAATTAAGGCAACCAAAGTAGATACGCTTTATTCATAGCAAAAAAATCTTTTTAATCACGAAATTAATTGATCCAATTAAGTTTTTTTAATTGAAATGTCTTCAATCACGAAAATAATAGTATCAATCACATGTTAAATTAGGCATAAAAAATATTTGAATTAATGTGAAAATTTCAATTAATTTTTTAATTGGTTAAAAATGTAATTGATGTTGTTTGCAAAACGTAACTATATATAAATTTAAATAAAATTTGTTTATTTGAAATAAATTTTTATTTGAAAATTAAAAAAAAAAAAAAAACAAGTATATACGGCCGTAAGTTCGGCCAGGCCGAATCTTATGTACCCTCCACCATGGATTGCGTAGAAACTTCTACGAAAGACTGTCAACCACAAATTTCAACTCACAGGGTTGTTAAATATCATATACTACCACCACGTACCAAATTTCAACCAGATCGGATGAATTTTGCTTCTCCAAAAGGCACCGGAGGTCAAATCTGGGGATCGGTTTATGTAGGAGCTATATATTATAATGGACTGATAGGAACCAATTCCTGCATGGTTGTTGGATACCCTATACTAACATCACGTACCAAATTTCAACCGAATGGGAAGAATTTTGCTTTTCCAAGGCGCTCCGGAGGTCAAATTTGGGGATCGGTTTATATGGGGCCTATATATAATTATGGACCGATATCGACCAATTTTTGCATGGGTGTTTGATGCCATATATTAACATCACGTACCAAATTTCAACTGAATCAGATAAATTTTGGTCTTCCAAGAGGCTCCGGAGGTCAAATCTGGGGATCGGTTTATATGGGGGCTATATATAAGAATGGACCGATGTGAATCAATTTTTGCATGGTTGTTAGATACCATATACTAACACCATGTACGAAATTTCAGCCGGATCGGATGAAATTTGCTTCTCTTAGAGGCTCCGCAAGCCAAATCGGGGGATCGTTTTATATGGGTGCTATATATAATTATGGACCAATTTTTGCATGGTTGTTAGAGACCATATACTAACACCATGTACCAAATTTCAGCCGGATCGGATGAAAATTGTTTCTCTTATAGGCTCTGCAAGCCAAATCGGGGGATCGGTTTATATGGGGGCTATACGTAAAAGTGGACCGATATGGCCCATTTGCAATATCATCCGACCTACATCAATAACAACTACATGTGCCAAGTTTCAAGTCGACAGCTTGTTTCGTTCGGAAGTTAGCGTGATTTCAACAGACGGACGGACGGACGGGCGGACATGCTCAGATCGACTCAGAATTTCACCACGACCCAGAATATATATACTTTATGGGGTCTTAGAGCAATATTTCGATGTGTTACAAACGGAATGACAAAGTCAATATACCCCCATCCTATGGTGGAGTAGTTGTAGTTGGGAGCCACTGTTAGCATGCCCGCCTTGCATACACAAGGTCGTGGGTTCGATTCCTGCTACGACCGAACACCAAAAAGTTTTTCAGCGGTGGATTATCCCACCTCAGTAATGCTGGTGACATTTCTGAGGGTTTCAAAGCTTCTCTAACAGGTTTCACTGGAATGTGGAACGCCGTTCGGACTCGGCTATAAAAAGGAGGTCCCTTGTCATTGAGCTTAACATGGAATCGGGCAGCACTCAATGATACGAGAGAAGTTCACCACTGTGGTATCACAATGGACTGAATAGTCTAAGTGAGCCTGATACACTGGGCTGCCACATAACCTAACCTAACCTAAGTAGTTGTTATTGATGTAGGTCGGATGGTATTGAAAATTGGCTATATCGGGCCACTTTTACGTATAGCCCCCATATAAACCGACGCTCAGATTTGGCTTGCGGAGCCTCTTGGAGGAGCAAAATTTATCCGATCCGGTTGAAATTTTGTACATGGTGTTAGTATATGGTCTTTAACAACCATGCAAAAATTGGTCCACATCGGTCCATAATTATATGTAGCCCCCATATAAACCGATCCCCAGATTTGGCTTACGGAGCCTCTAAGAGAAGCAAATTTCATCCGATCCGGTTGAAAATTGGTACATGCTGTTAGTATACGGTCTCTAGCAACCATGCAAAAATTGGTCTATATCGGTCCATAATTATATATAGCCCCCAAATAAACAGACCCCCCAGATTTGATCTCCGGAGCCTCTTAGAGAAGCAAAATTCATCCGATCCGGCTGAAATTTGGTACATGGTGTTAGTATATGGTATCTAACAACCAAGCAAAAATTGGTCCATATAGGCCAATAATTATATATAGCCTCCATATAAACCGATCCCCAGATTTGACCTCCGGAGCCTCTTGGAGGAGCAAAATTCATCCGATCCAGTTGAAATTTTGTACCTTGTGTCAGTATAAGGTCTCTAACAACCATGCAAAAATTGTTCCATATCGGTCCATAATTATATATAGCCCCCATATAAACCGATCCCCAGAGTTGGCTTGCGGAGCCTCTAAGAGAAACATATTTCATCCGATCCGGTTGAAATTTGGAACATGGTGTTAATATATTGTCTCTAACAACCGTGCCAGAATTGGTCCATATCGGTGCATAATTATATATAGCCCCCATATAAACCGATCCCCAGATTTGACCTCCGGAGCCTCTTAGAGGAGCAAATTCAATCCGATCCGGTTAAAATTTGGTACGTGGTGTTAGTATATGATATCTAACAACCATGCAAAAATTGTTCCATATCGGTCCATAATTATATATAGCCCCCATATAAATCGATCCCCAGATTTGACCTCCGGAACCTCTTGGAGGAGCAAAATTTATCCGATTCGGTTTAAATTTGGTACATTGCGCTAGTATATGGCCGCTAATAGCCATGCAAAAATTCCATATCAGTCTATTGTTATATATAGCCAATGGCCAATCACACAAAAATTGGTCCATATCGCCAAAACTAATCAACCAAAATTTTATTTCTATAGAAAATTTTGTCAAAATTTTATTTCTATAGAAAGTTTTGTCAAAACTTTCTATAGAACTACAAGTGTAGCTTAACTACACTTGTAGTTAAGCTACACTTGTAGTTTAGTCAATGCATGGCTTTAAGCTGAGATCAAAAAAAAACAACAATAAAAATTTTATTTCTATAGAAAATTTTGTCAAAATTTTATTTCTATAGAGAATTTTATCAAAATTTTATTTCTATAGAAAATTTTGTCAAAATTTTATTTCTATAGAAAGTTTTGTCAAAATTTTATTTCTGTAGAAAATTTTGTTAAAATTTTATTTCTATAGAAAATTTTATCAAAATAGAAAAAAAAAATATCAAAATAGAAAATTTTGTCAAAATTTTATTTCTATAAAAAATTTTGTCAAAATGTTATTTCTATAGAAAATGTAGTCAACATTTTATTTCTATTGAAAATTTTGCCGAACTGAATTATATACGTATTTAATCGGCCTTTTTTTTTGTTTAATATATCCCCCGTATAGACTAACTTACAATATAGAAGACGGTGTTAAGGATTTTTTAAGATACCTTGCCATCGGCAAGTGTTACCGCAACCCAAGTAATTCGATTGTGGATGACAGTCTTTAGTAAAAGTCTCTATGCAATCCATGGTGGATGGTACATAAGATTCGGCCTGGCCGAACTTACGGCCGTATATACTTGTTTCTGTGTACAATTTCTCAAATGGCATTCCTATTTGATTGACAACATTGATATGCATATGTAATTTCCATTAATTATGCTAGTTTTTTATGTGGAGCAAGTGCAATTGCTTTACCATCTGCATTGTAAGATTAATGAGGAAATCATAAAGTATTACAAACTTCCTTTCTATGTTTTTTTCTCCCCAATTTGCCATAATAACATTTTTGTTGTTTTTTTACTTTCTCCTTTTTCTGATAATAAATTTAGCAATCGTTTGAACTACAACCATTGATGTCCCATCATCTGCCCCATCATCATGCCCATCAACAGACTGTTTCGTTACACCAAAGACGTCAACGCTCATCGAATTCGCACTCAGATTCCTGTCGTGAACGTTTGGGATCCTGCAGTGAATCGTCAAAAGCCAATCATAGTTTTGATGATGCTTTCAATGACTCGACATCGCCAAGGTGAGTAGTAACACCAAACAAAAAATTCACCCTTTTCAAAACAAAAATTTTCCTAATTCGAGGGAGAATTGGTAAAAATAGAATTGGAACATTTTTTTTGGAGGGAAACTAATGCAGCTGTTTGATATTTTTCGTTTCTTAAAAAAAAAAAAAAACGAGCAGTGCAGATATCTTTTTAACAAAATCAAGATTTAAATGTTTTGTTGAAATGTTCCCTTGTCGTGGTTTTTTGTTTTAGCAAAATTCACAATCATCATCATCACACTCTGCCAACAGTTGGTGGACGACGTCATTCCTTTAGCAATTGGCGTCAAGCTAGTGAGCGTCATGGCTCATCGTCGTCCCATCATAAGACTGGAGCTACCACCCTAACAACAAATGATGAAGTACCACAAATGATGGCTCCACGTCCACCGGTCATATCGCCCAATAAATATCGTGGAGGTGGTTCACATAGAAGACGAGGTAAGTTTGTGATTTCATATTTTGTATTATTCAATATAAGAGGATTTAGATGATAAGAAAATTAAAAAGAAATTTTTCGCCAAAACGTATTATTTTTATATCCTAATAGTGGTCGGATCAGAATCCCCTCCTGAGTTGATATAGTCCGTCCGTCTGTCGATGTATTTGTTGTTCCGGTCGCAATTATTAACCAACCAACAAATTGGGTCGTATTGCGCATATTTACTAACCAAGATATAGCTCCTCTATACGAGTATATGTATCGCCAGATTTGCCCAAATTTGGTCGTCTTTCGATCTTTCTCAAAGATAGATATACATGCAAAAATCAGTTCAGATTTAGATATAGCTCAAAATGAGTCTTAGCCTATAGTTGAAGCATTTTTATCTTAAATCTAAACATTCAATATTTCGGTTAATTTAAGAACGATTTCTTTGAATCAAAAATGTGTTTCATTACATTAAGAAATATTGGACTTACTTAAAAGACATACGACTTTAACTGGGGGACCGAAACTTCCAAATTTTTTTCCTAAATTTAAAACAATGATTTTACGAGTAAACTTTCTTTTAATTAAAATGTCCTTATTTTAAAGAAATTTGTCCTTAATCCTAAAATTTAGGTTGTGTAATCTTTAATACCATGTAAATATTTTTTTGAGTGTATATATGTATGCTTCAATGCTTAGGTTTAGTAATTCACAATTCACTATGATATAGTCGGTTCCCCTCCAATTTTCTACTGTCCTCACTTGTTATACCCACCACCATAGAATGGTGATGGGGGTATAATAAGTTTGTCATTCCGTTTGTAACACATCGAAATATCGGTTTCCGACTATATAAAGTATATATATTCTTGATCAGGGAGAAATTCTAAGACGATATAAGCATATCCGTCCGTCCGTCTGTCTGTCTGTTGTAATCACGATACAGCCTTCAATAATGGCGCTATCGTCCTGAAATTTGGCGCATATTCTTTTTTTGTTTGCAGGCAGGTCAAGTTTCAAGGTGGGCTATATCGGTCCAAGTTTTCATATAGTCCCCATAAACTGACTTCCGACCGATTTGGGGTCTTGGGCTTATAAAAACTGTAGTTTTTATCCAATTTGCCTGAAATTGAAAATCTAGTGGTATTTGAGGAACATAAAGAGGTGTGTTGAAAATTGTCCGTATCGGTCCTTGTTTTGTTATATCCCCCATATAGACCGATCTTCCGATTTTATTCCTTGGGCTTCTAGAAGCTGTTTTTACTATCCAACTTGCCTGAAATTGGAAATCTAGAGGTATTTTGGGACCATAAAGAGGTGTGTTGAAAATGGTCCGTATCGGTCCATGTTTTGGTATATCCCCCATATAGATCGATCTTGCGATTTTACTTCTTGGGCTTCTAGAAACTGTATTTACTAGCATCCCTAGTTTTTTTAAAATTTGCCGGAAATTAGAAATCTAGAGATATTTTATGACCATAAAAAGGTGTGTCGAAAACGGTCCGTATTGGTCCATGTTTTGATATAGCCTCTATATAGACTGATCTCCCAACTGATCTCTAGAAGCCCAAGATTGTACTTCTTGGGCTTCTAGAATTTGTAGTTTTCAGCCAATTCGTCTGAAAATGGAATTCTAGAGGTATTTGAGGAACATTAAGAGGTGGTGAGTATTGGTCCATGTTTTGGTATAGCCCCCATATAGACCTAACTCCCGAATTTATTTCCAAGACTTCTGGAATCCGGCTGACCACAAATAGGTCAGCCGAATATGATGTGTGTCGACCCATGTTTTAGTATAGCCTCCACATAGACAGATCTCCAGATTTAACTCCTTGGGCTTCTACAAACCGTAGTTTGGTAAAGCAACGATATAGACCGACTTCTTGAGGGTCCATACAAAGAAAAAATATTTTCCTCCGGAATGAAATTTTAGACAAACGAAATTCGCCTTTCGTATTTTTGTTTAGAGCAAACTAATCCGAATTTGTGATAAGCGATTCAACGATTGTCTCTAAAATTTGTGTCAAAAGAAAACTTTGCTTGTCTAAAATTTCGTTCCTCAGAAAAGAAAACACTTCTTTCAGGGTATAACAGGCGCACTGATCATGAAAATTGCTTGAAACTGAAAGTAAAATTTGTCATCAAATTCCCTGAAATTCTACATATTTGCCCATGTTCCCAAATCCATTTCCAGGTGAATGTGAATCAATTCCACGATTTTCGTGTCCTACAATCCACTTTCACCGGAATTTTCGTGAAATCAATTCACTTGCAAAAGTCTTGGTGAAAGTTGAATTATGTCCAAGGTGGGTGTATTTCCGGTTAAAAAAAAGTACTCGCGTAAAAAATTTGAAATGTTTTATATTTAATAAATGAGTTTTATTAAAACTGCGTCATTTTTAATTAAAAAAACAAGCCCTCGATTTATCTGAGGGCTATATATAACTATAGACCGATATGGACCTAGTTAGGCATGGTTGTTAACGGCCATATGTTATACTAGCACAATGTACCGAATTTCAACTCGGATGAAATTTGCTCCTCCAAGAAGCTCCAAAACCAAATCTCGGGATCGGTTTATATGGGGGCTATATATGATTATGGACTGATATGGACCACTTTTGGCATGGTCGTTAAATATCATATACTACCACCACGTACCATATTTCAACCAGATCGGATGAATTTTGCTTCTCCAAAAGGCACAGGAGGTCAAATCTGGGGATCGGTTTATATGGGTGCTATATATAATTATGGACTAATATGAACCAATTCCTGCATGGTTGGTGGATACCATAAACTAACATCACCGATTTCGACCAATTTTCGCATGGATATTTGAGGCAATATATTAACACCACGTACCAAATATCAACTGAATCAGATGAATCTTGGTCTTCCAAGAGGCTTCGGAGGTCAAATCTGGTGATCGGTTTATATGGGGGCTATATATAATTATGGACCGATGTGGACCAATTTTCGCATTTTCATTAGAGACCATATACTAACACCGCATACCAAATTTCAGCCGGATCGGATGAAATTTGCTTCTCTTAGAGGATCCGGAAGCCAAATCGGGGGATCGGTTTATATGGGGACTATATATAATTATGGACCGATGTGGACCAATTTTTGTATGGTTGTTAGAGACCATATACTAACACCATGTACCAAATTTCAGCGGCATCGGATGAAATTTGCTTCTCTTAGAGGCTCTGCAAGCCAAATCGGTGGATCGGTTTATATGGGGGCTATATGTAGTTATGGACCGATGTGGACCAATTTTTTCGTGGTTGTTAGAGACCATATACTAACACCATGTACCAAATTTTAGCCGGATCGGATGAAATTTGCTTCTCTTAGAGCAATCGCAAGCCAAATTTGGGGGTCCGTTTATATGCCATACCGATATAGCCCATTTGCAATACCATCCGACCTACATCAATAACAACTACTTGTGCCAAGTTTCAAGTCGATAGCTTGTTTCGTTCGGAAGTTAACGTGATTTCAACAGACGGACGGACGGACGGACGGACGGACGGACGGACGGACATGCTCAGATCGACTCAGAATTTCACCACGACCCAGAATATATATACTTTATGGGGTCTTAGAGCAATATTTCGATGTGTTACAAACGGAATGACAAAGTTAGTATACCCCCATCCTATGGTGGAGGGTATAATAATAAATTATAATAAGTCTATTGCTTCCACTTATTTTTATTTCCGCCTTAGTGAATTTTTGGGTTATTTGTGCAACCCAGCTGGTTACAGAAAAGTTCAAAAAAGAACGTGGAATTAAGAACACCAAATTTTCACGTTCGTGGATTTGACGTAAATAGTGGAAGTGGAATTGAAGTGGATATCGGAACATGGGTGATTATCAAGAAACCCACTACGACGAAGAGTTTTCAAAGTAAACTATTATATTTGATACATGATGGTGGGTATTTAAGATTCGGCCCGGACGAACTTACTTGTTTTATTTATACATTAGTCTTAGTTCTATTCCATTGGCCTAATTTAATATTCCTCACTCACAAGACAAACAATTGAAACATTAGTGATATATTAGGACAGTTTAGAAGCGATAACAATCCCGGGCAGGTAAACGATGATCTTCACTTAAAAAACAAAACATTTTCAAATAGATATCGCACAAAATGCGAAAAGAAAAACGCATTTCATTATTCCCAATGAAAACTGGCGCAGGCACAAAGCAATAATAATCAATGTCAAATGACCTTAAAATTGATTGCCTTGATTCTAACACTTATCACTCAGTCAGCCGGACATCTAGTCAAGCAAATAGACTCTAATCAAAATATTGGCTACAACGATCTTGACATCCTGTAGACGATGAGTTCAATTTCTAAATAATAACATCAATGAGAATGCAAACCAGCAAATATTGATAGCCGGTAGTCATGCGCACCCATATCCCATATCACTCTCCAGCATATTGTCATTGTAAAGCAGGCAGTTGTATAGCATACAATAGGCGCCATATATATTCTTGGTATTTCAGAGACTACTGGGCAATATCAATATTACATATTATTTAAACAAGTGTTTTATTGTTGTTGATGTTTTTGTTTTCACGGGCTTTCAACCAACAACACTTTTGCTAATCATCAACATTGGGTGTTATGGCATCAACAATGATAGGAAATTATTATCATTGTCATATGGGAGCATTGGGAATGGCAAAAGTCAGCAATCAGCATGAGTAGGAGCTCTATGCATAATTTTAACCACAATCCTAGGTTTTATTTGTCTACATATGTAGACATTTTGTTATGGAAATTTTTTGTCGTCTTGGGGTAGGGAACTAAAATCCCACCACCACCACCACCACTCATTCTTAAAGCCAGACAAATGATCATTGTACTTGAAGTATTAGCCACATTTTTATGTGTTTGTCTCTGGCTATGTTTTTTTGTTGTTTTTTGTTTTTGTTTCGATTGCATTGTAAATAAAAGTGACATTTAAACGTAGTTTTGACATTGACAATATTGATTTAATAAAAAATGACATTTAAAAATGGTCAAGAATTAATAAGTTTTCTTCATCGCCATATTGATGGAGCTGGCTTCCTTACTTGTATGTCATTTGTCATTGTATACAATTGCATTTTAATTGACATAGTGCGAAGTTTAGGTAGATGGTTAATACTGAAAAATTTCCTTTGATTGTATTTAGAGTTTCTAGTGATTTCTCCTTTATAAGTAATTTGAAAAGTAAGATTTTATTTAAAAACAAGTAAGGAAAGTCTAAAGTCGGGCGGGGCCGACTATATTATATCCGTCAAATGTGTTGGGGGCTATATATAAAGGTTTGTCCCAAATACATACATTTAAATATCACTCGATCTGGACAGAATTTGATAGACTTCTACAAATCTATAGACTCAAAATTTAAGTCGGCTAATGCACTAGGGTGGAACACAATATTAGTAAAAAAATATGTGAAACATTTTAATCTGAAGCAATTTTAAGGAAACTTCGCAAAAGTTTATTTATGATTTATCGCTCGATATATATGTATTAGAAGTCCGAAACAGGACCCTATACCAAATTTTAGGACAATCGGACTAAAACTGCGAGCTGTACTTTGCACACAAAAATACATCATCAGACAGACAGACAGACGGACATCGCTAAATCGACTCAGAATTTAATTCTAAGCCGATCCGTATACTAAAAGGTTGGTCTATGATTACTCCTTCTTGGCGTTACATACAAATGCACAAACTTATTATACCCTGTACCACAGTAGTGGTGAAGGGTATAATAAATGCTAATAGTGGAATGAATTGAATACCAATTTTTGTGTTAAAAGTTTAAATTTTACAAATACACTTACGTACACAGAAAAAAAATATATTGTTGTTAGACCAAATATTTCATTCCTTAAAATATGAATGCGAATTTTGTCCAAAAAACGAGAAATTTTTCAATGAAGTCATTTTGTCCTTATAGTTAGTTAGGTGATTCGACTTAAACTTGAGTATTCTAATATAAGATACAAGAAAAATCGTTTTATTAAAAATATCACCAAAACATTTCCAATTAAAAAATTAATTGAAGTTGAAACTTTTTTCAATTAATAACCCAGCAAAAAAAATTGGAAGTTCTTCCAAAGGCACAACTTTAAAAGCACTTCCAGAAGATGCACTACCAATGATGTTCTTTATTTTAACATGGTTTTTTCATACTTTTAATGGTTAATTTTAACTTTTTTTTGTTTCAAGTAGGTTAAAAACATAGTAAGAATTCATAAAATGGTAGAAATCATTTAAATTTTGTCGAGAAAAAAAATCCTAATTCCAATCTGAAAAAATTGCAAATTTTTGAAAATATTTGTAGTCAAACGTTTCCGACAAGCGTTACAATCCATTAGAATTATAAAAAAATTATAAAAATTATTTACTTGACAAAATATAACAGAATTTGTTTATTTACATCCAAAACATTGAATTCGGATCACACCTAAAGAAGTGATGCAAATTCAGTGCAACGGCTGTTGAAAAGGAGGACTTCCGTCCTATGACAAGCCCATGTTAAATTCATTGCTCCTGCGTCAATTTTGCACCACTTCCGGATCCAAAAAGAACATTTTCATTACCTTTTTGGCGATGCTTTTTTTGCTGGGAAATTAACTGATACAATTAACTTTTTAATCAAACATTAAGTTTATTAAGTAAATGATCGAAAATTTTTAAATTTTTAACAAAAAAAAAATAATACTATTAATTTTTTAATCGAATTTGGAAAACTAAGTCAGTTAAAACAAGTATATACGGCCGTAAGTTCGCCAGGCCGAAGCTTATGTACCCTCCACCATGGATTGCGTAGAAACTTCTACAGAAGACTGTCATCCACAATCGAATTACTTGGGTTGCGGTAACACTTGCCTATGGCAAGGTATCTTAAAACTTTACGTGGGATATATTAAACTAAAAAAGGCCGATTAAATACGTATATAATTAAGTTTGACAAAATTTTCTATAGAAATAAAATTTTGACAAAAATTTCTATAGAAATAAAATTTTGACAACATTTTCTATAGAAGTAAAATTTGGACAAAATTTTCTACAAAAATAAAATTTTAACAAAATTTTCTATAGAAATAAAATTTTGACAACATTTTCTATAGAAGTAAAATTTGGACAAAACTTTCTACAAAAATAAAATTTTAACAAAATTTTCTATAGAAATAAAATTTTGACAAAATTTTCTATAGAAATAAAATTTTGACAAAAATTTCTATAGAAATAAAATTTTGACAACATTTTCTATAGAAGTAAAATTTGGACAAAATTTTCTACAAAAATAAAATTTTAACAAAATTTTCTATTGAAATAAAATTTTGACAAAATTTTCTACAAAAATAAAATTTTAACCAAATTTTCTATAGAAATAAAATTTTGACAAAATGTTCTATAGAAATAAAATTTTAACAAAATTTTCTATAGAAATAAAATTTTGACAACATTTTCTATAGAAATAACATTTTGACAAAATTTTCTATATAAATAATATTTTGACAGCATTTTCTACAAAAATAAAATTTTAACAAAATTTTCTATAGAAATAAAATTTTGACAACATTTTCTATAGAAGTAAAATTTGGACAAAACTTTCTACAAAAATAAAATTTTAACAAAATTTTCTATAGAAATAAAATTTTGACAAAATTTTCTATAGAAATAAAATTTTGACAACATTTTCTATAGAAGTAAAATTTTGACAAAATTTTCTACAAAAATAAAATTTTAACAAAATTTTCTATAGAAATAAAATTTTAACAAAATTTTCTATAGAAATAAAATTTTGACAAAATTTTCTATAGAAATAACATTTTGACAAAATTTTCTATAGAAGTAAAATGTGGACAAAATTTTCTACAAAAATAAAATTTTGACAAAATTTTCTATAGAAATAACATTTTGAAAAAATTTTCTATAGAAGTAAAATTTGGACAAAATTTTCTACAAAAATAAGAATAGAAATAATATTTTGACAACATTTTCTACAAAAATAAAATTTTAACAAAATTTTCTATAGAAATAAAATTTTGACAACATTTTCTATAGAAGTAAAATTTGGACAAAACTTTCTACAAAAATAAAATTTTAACAAAATTTTCTATAGAAATAAAATTTTGACAAAATTTTCTATAGAAATAAAATTTTGACAACATTTTCTATAGAAATAAAATTTTGACAAAATTTTCTACAAAAATAAAATTTTAACAAAATTTTCTATAGAAATAAAATTTTAACAAAATTTTCTATAGAAATAAAATTTTGACAAAATTTTCTATAGAAATAACATTTTGACAAAATTTTCTATAGAAGTAAAATTTGGACAAAATTTTCTACAAAAATAAAATTTTGACAAAATTTTCTATAGAAATAACATTTTGAAAAAATTTTCTATAGAAGTAAAATTTGGACAAAATTTTCTACAAAAATAAAATTTTAATAAAATTTTCTATATAAATGAAATTTTGACAAAATTTTCTATAGAAATAATATTTCGACAACATTTTAATAAAATTTTGGTATATTATTTTTGGCATGATTATGAAGGACAAATCTGGGGATCGGTTTATATGGAGCCTATATATATATTTATGGACCGATACGGATCAATTTTGGCATGGTTATTAGCGGCCATATACTAACACCACGTTGCAAATTTCATCCGGATCAGATGAAATTTGCTTCTCTTAGAGGATCCGCAAACCAAATCTGGGTATCGGTTTATATGGGGGCCATATATAATTATGGACCGATATGGACCAATTTTTGCAGGGTTGTTAGAGACCATATAACACCATGTACCAAATTTCAACCGAATCTGATGAATTTTGATTCTCCAAGAGGTTCCGGAGGTCAAATCTGGGGATCGATTTATATGGGGGCTATATATAATTATGGACCGATATAGACCAATTCTTGCGTGTTTGTTAGAGGCCACATTCCAACACCACTTTCCAAATTTCAACCGGATCGGATGAATTTTGCTCCTCCAAGAGGCTCCGGAGGACAAATCTGGGGATCGGTTTATATGGGGGCTATATATAATTATGGACCGATATGGACCAATTCTTGCATGGTTTTTAGAGACCATATACATACGCCATGTACCAAATTTCTGCCGAATCGGATGAAATATGCTACTCTTATAGGTTGCGCAAGCCAAATTTAGGGGTCCGTAAGCCAAATTTGGGGGCTATACGTAAAAGTGGACCGATATGGCCCATTTGCAATAACATCCGATCTACATCAATAACAACTACTTGTGTCAAGTTTCAAGTCGATAACTTGTTTCGTTCGGAAGTTAGCGTGATTTCAACAGACGGACGGACGGACGGACATGCTCAGATCGACTCAGAAAGTCACCACGACCCAGAATATATATATACTTTATGGGGTCTTAGAGCAATATTCCGATGTGTTACAAAGGGAATGACAAAGTTAATATACCCCTCATGAACTGATGAACTTTTTTTAATTTTCAATTAAAAAATTATTTCAAACTTTTAATTGAATTTTCAATTTTTTTAAAATTTTTAATTGAATCAATTTAAAAATTAATTGAATTTTGGCAATGAAATCAATTAATTTTCTTAATCAAGTATTTTTTTATGGCCAACTAAAACTGTGATGATATTATCATTTTCGTAATTGAAGACATTTCAATTAAAAAACTTATTGTATCAATTAATTTCGTGGTTGAATCAGAAAATATTTTTTTTGTGTTTAAGGTCCTATTTGGCGTTAATAGCTTTAAAATTAATAATCTTTAAAATTAATAAAAATGGTCTTTAATTTTACTGACTTTTTGCATTATGGCTACAAAGCTAAAAATGGACTTACATGAACACTGAAAAAAATATTTACGTGATATTAAAGATTACGCAACCTTAATTTTGGGATGCGCAATTTACAAAATATTATGGACAAATTTCTTTAAAATAATGAAATTTTAATTAAAATAAAGTTTAGAATCTTTACTTAAAAAAATTTTTCATAAAATATAGGACACACATTTTGTAAGTTTGCGTCCCTCCGTTAATGTCGCATGTCTTTGTACTAAGGGTAATTTTCCTTAAAGAAATTGTCCTTAAATTAACTGAAATATTAAAACTTTAGATTTAAGATAAAAACGATTCAAATGTAGGCTAAGACTTATTTTGAGGATTTAGCGTCTTTGGTTTAAAGTTTTTTTGGAATTAAGAAAACATTTTTTACTTTGAAGTATCCATTATAATGTAGATTTTTAAACTGACATTTGTTTGTTCGTGAGCACTTTTATTAATAAACCGCGAAAAGAGAATGAAATTTTGATAAATGGGATCTGTATCCTAATTTTAATTTTATTGATCCTAGATTTAAAGCCAGATAGGTCGCTTAAAAATGTCTTTATTTTAAAGCAATCGCATCTTTGGCTCGGAATCAATACCAAAATCCTTAAAGGAAGATCAAAATCTTTGAATCTAAGTAAACTTTTTTTGAGTGTATAGACAAAATTTTTGGAATTGGGAATGTTTTCTTTTTTTTGTGAGTGTGGTAGCTATTATAATACTGATATAAATTTACATTGCCATTACTTCAATGTATCATATAAATGATTATGCATTGTTTAGAAATTCTTAAATATATTATTTTCCTAGAAATTTTTACAAATATTTAATTTGTCTATTAAAAACTTTTCAAATTGTTTATATGAGAAAAGAGAAAATGTAGTTCATAGAATTATCAACAATAATAAATTCACTACGAACTCTCACTTTTTCTCATTTTGTTTAGAATTTCTGGTATTTCATGAACTTTTCCGTTGCATTCATGTTAAATTTTAACATTTACGAGAAGTTAAACAAACCACCATCACACTCAAAATAATAAAACGTAAATAGCCACCAGTCATTCTCATATGCCAATACCAACAATCTGAAGACCAGATGTGTTTCTTTTTTTTTACGAAAAACATGAACAGATAATGCAAGTGTGTGCTATAATAAAAGAGGGAGCAATTCTATCGAATAATGATGAATGTACTGGCAAATTATGGTCTTCTACAAAAATAGTTCACAAAAAAATTTCACTTTTTTCAAACAAACTTAAAACAGCTCATAAACATTTAACTGAATTTTTTGAGGGTGGTAGGGGAATAATAAGAAACTTTGAGTATATGAGGGATTCCATTATTTAGGCAAATCGTTTTAGAATCTCTCCACGAACAACACAGACAAAAAAATGGTGATAAATTAATTTAAAATAAACTCAATTAAATTAATAAAAATTAAACTAAATTAAATTAAGTTATTTTAAAAAACATGTAGTTAAACTAAAATAAATTAAACAAGTATATACGGCCGTAAGTTCGGCCAGGCCGAATCTTATGTACCCTCCACCATGGATTGCGTAGGAACTTCTACTAAAGGCTGTCATCCACAATCGAATTACTTGGGTTGCGATAACACTTGCCGATGGCATGGTATCGTAAAACTTTTTAACACTGTCTTCTAAATTGTAAGTTAGCCCATACGGGGTATATATTAAACAAAAAAAGGCCGATTAAATACGTATATAATCTAGTTTGACAAAATTTTCTATAGAAATAAAATTTTGACAAAATTTTCTATAGAAATGAAACCTTGACAAAAATTTCTAAAGAAATAAAATTTTGACAAAATTTTTTATAGAAATAAAAATTTGACAAAATTTTCTATAGAAATAAAAATTTTCTATAGAAATAAAATGTTGACAAAATTTTCTATGGAAAATTTTGTCAACATTTACAAACAAAAATTTCTATAGAAATAAAATGTTGACAAAATTTTGTATAGAAATAAAATGTTGACAAAATTTTGTATAGAAATAAAATTTTGACAAAATTTTCTACAGAAATAAATTTTTTACAAAATTTTCTATAGAAATAAAATTTTGACAAACATTTCTATAGAAATAAACTTTTGACAAAACTTTCTATAGAAATGAAATTTTAACAAAACTTTCTATAGTAATAAAATTTGACAAAATTTTCTATGGAAATAAAGTTTTGGTAGATTACAAAATTTTCTATAGAAATAAAATTTTGACAAAATTTTCTATGGAAATAAAATTTTGACAAACATTTGTATATAAATAAAGTTTTGACAAAACTTTCTATAGAAATGAAATTTTGACAAAACTTTCTATAGTAATAAAATTTGACAAAATTTTCTATGGAAATAAAGTTTTGGTAGATTATTTTTGGCGATATGGATCAATTTTTGTGTAATAAGTCATCGGCTATATATAACTAAAGACCGAGATGGACCAATTTTTACATGGCTGTTAGAGGCCATATATTGACAAAATGTACCAAATTTCAACCGTATCGGATGACTTTTGCTCCTCCAAGAGGTTCCGGACGTCAAATCTGGGGACGGTTTATATGGGATCTATATAAATTTGAACCGATATGGACCAATTTTTGCATGGTTGTTAGAGACCATATACTAACACCATGTACCAAATTTCAACTGGATCGTATGAATTTTGCTCTTCCAAGAGGCTCCGGAGGTCAAATCTGGGGATCGGTTTATATGGAGGATATATATAATTATGGATCGATATGGACCAATTTTTGCATGGTTATTAGAGGCCGTAAACAAACATCAGGTACCAAATTTCAACCGGATCGGATGAATTTTGCCCCACCAAGAGGCTCCGGAAGTCAAATCTGGGGATCGGTTTATATGGGGGCTATATATAATTATGGACCGATATGGACCAATTTTTGCATGGGTGTTAAAAACCGTATACTAAGACCATGTACTAAATTTCAACCGGATCGGATGAATTTTGCTCCTCCAAGAAACTCCGGTGGTCAAATCTGGGGATCGGTTTATATGGGGGCTATATATAATTATGGACCGATATGGACCACTTTTTGCATGGTTGTTAGAGACCATATACTTACATCAGGTACCAAATTTCAATCGGATCGGATGAATTTTGCCCCTCCAAGAGGCTCCGGAGGTCAAATCTGGGGATCGGTTTATATGGGGGCTATATATAATTATGGACCGATATGGACCAATTTTTGCATGGTTGTTAGAGACCGTATACTAAGACCACGTACCAAATTTCAACCGGATCGGATGAATTTTGCTGCTCCGGGAGGCTCCCCAAGCCAAATTTGGGGATCGGTTTATATGGGGGCTATACGTAAACGTGGTCCGATATGGCCCATTTTCAATACCATCCGACCTACATCAATAACAACTACTTGTGCCAAGTTTCAAGTCGATAGCTTGTTTCGTTCGGAAGTTAGCGTGATTTCCACAGACGGACGGACAGCCGGACAGAAGGACAGACGGACGGACGGACAGACGGACGGACGGACAGACGGACGGACGGACGGACATGCTTAGATCGACTCAGAATTTCACCACGACCCAGAATATATATACTTTATGGGGTCTTAGAGCAATATTTCGATGTGTTACAAACGGAATGACAAAGTTAATATACCCCCATCCTATGGTGGAGGGTATAAAAATAACTTAAAATTAAAATTTATCAAAATATATTTGTTCTTTAAGTCTTGTATAAAAATTTAATTATGAACAAGTATATAAGGCAGAGAGTTCGACGGCGCCGAATTTTAACCATAAATCGAATACAAGAAGTTTCTTCGAAAACTCCTTCTGCTAATAGATTACATGACCTATTATTTGGAGGAAAATGTTAACACAAAAAAATTTTTTTTTGATTCAATCACGAAATTGATTAATCCAATTAATTTTTAATTGAAATGTCTTCAATCACAGCAGTTAATTAAAAAAATAATTGATCCAATTAAAAAATTAATTTATACTATTAATTATTGTCTTTTTTTAATTTTTGTTTTGATTAAAAAAATTGTTGAATCAGTTAAATTTTTAATTGGATGTTGTGGAAAATTGAATTAAAATTTCAATCACGGAATCGATAATATCAAATACTGAAACCGATTCAAAATTATTTGAAATTTTTTAAAAATTTATTAAAAAATTAAAAATTTAATATTAAAAATTATATATATCTGCTTACGAATTAAATTGTTGGATATTTGAGATACTTAAAAAACATATCCAAGTCACCAACAATTTCCTATGTAGAATGACCCATATGCCAGGCTTCTATAAAGTTAAAAGAAACAACTCATAACAAGTACAAAGTTTCTTCAATGTAGTTTTGTAATTGTCCGACGCTCCCATAAATATTTGAGTTTTATGAACTCTGCGTTCTTCATTCACCCCAAGAAAATCATCTACACCTGCTATAACAAAATATTGATGTGAATTTACTCATCAGGGAAATCAAGGGAAGCAAATAGTTTGTCTATATAATTTTTAGCCCAGTCATTTAGCTTCCCTTTCAACTTGACCAGATGTTTTCATGATGTTTCAATGATTTTCCTAAGAAAAGTACTAAACACCCTTCGTACATTGGAAACTTTCCGTGTTAAATTATCACAAGTGAAAATATGAAAGAGAAATAATTTTTCCTATTTTTTTTTTCACTTTGAGATCACTTTGAGTCAATATAGTTGATAGATTGGACAGATAGGTAAAATATATGATTTTTGGAAAATAAGCAAATTATATTTCGGAGATATGGATGAGGAGCTACTATACCGATTTTTAATGGATTTTTCATTAGCTATATTTTATTGTATGTGTGAGAGGATAATAATCTAAATATGTTCTCAGATAATAACTTCTCCTATATTAAATTCTATTTATATGCCCTCGTTGATATCTAGCTACCTTAACTGGCCACTCAACATTGCCTTTTATATTTTTTTAACCATATGTTTACTTCTGGTTTTTTTTTTGTAGTTCGACTTTTATAAAAATCTCACGTATTTGTTCAAAACCAAATGAGGCACGAAATGAAAAATCTTGATATGTGTTGACAGAAATGTCAAAAATTTAAATTATGGATAAATAAAAAAATTTTAAATAATATGCATACAATCTATGAGAATTCTTCTTGAACTTATCTCAAATAAAATATCTTAAAATCACCGTCAATGGCCATTGAAGTAAAAGATAAAAAAAATATGTTTTTATTTTAAGTTTAAGACGACATAAGGAAAACAAATAAGAACTACATAATTTAGACCATGTGATGAGTATGAAAATATTGGTTTAAAAATAACAGAAGAAAAAGCTAAAAAATTGATAAAAATCGAATATTTTACTTTTTATGAATATGGGTCACAAAATCTATATTCCTTAATGTTTTCCATCAGCAATACTCCTTCTATAGTGCCATCCAATTTTGGGATTTGGTCAAAATAGCAATCTATGTTTTTTATCTTTCACATTCACACAATTCGCCCCATCCCATTCTTTTGGAACTGGCTAAGACTTGACATTTATTGACATACATGGGCATATGGCCAAAATGACAACATTTCCGTTGACCATATTTTTTTGCTTTAGCAAACAATCAAAGAGTTCCAAAGCAGCTGTAATAACACCGACACTTTGCAAATATGGTATAGCATAGACGACAAATCGATATAAAAAAAAAATAATGGTGTTGTAACATAAACACAATTAGGAAAACTAAAATGTACATAGGAACCAATTTTAAACTAAATGCTAGAGTGTTTTTTCTATATTTTCGTAATTGAAAAAAATTTGAAAATCTAAGCAACTAGCACGGAAGCATTTGTATACTGTTTTTATTTTAATAGGTATATAGTTTCTTCTTTGCTAAGTTTTTTTTAGTTCCTCTTTTTAAAATATGGAAGTACAAACCATTTAAAAGACAATTCAACTTGACAATTATTAGCTGTTTCCATATTTGACTGAAAAGTTTTCTATATTTGTCTCAAGTGTTTTTGTGGACAAACCACGAAATGCTTAGTTCTTATCGCAAATCCCCTACTAAGCTAAACGAAAACTTTTCATAATTTTTCAAACTCTCGGTGGAATTAAATTGGATATTAGTGTTAAATTAAATACTAATTTTATTAATATTTTTCTTTCTATGTGGGAAAGGATAAAATGATACCAGGTGCTAAGATCACGATTGCCACTCGTGCCAAAAATAATCTATCAAATTTAAAGAAAATTTTACCAAAAATCTACTAAATATATAAGAATCGTATTTTGCAATTTTTTTTTAATTTTTGTAGTTAGTTAAAAAAATAATATTTTTTTTCTTCAAAAGAAATGTTTAGCAACACTTTTTTGGGTGTATAAATGTGTCGAATTTTAAATGTTTTAAAAACATTTTAACTGTGTTTTCCCAACACTGGAAAGTTAATAACTCTGCAAAAAGACAGTTACTCACAATGGGCTTTGATAGTATGGCCTAACAATAAAATTAATTTTGTTGAAGATATTGAAGTTATAAAAATTTTGTCAGAATTTTATTTCTATTTTAAAAATTTTGTCAAAATTTTATTTCTTAAGAAAATTTTGTCAAATTTTTTTCTATAGAAAATTTTGTCAAAATTTTATTTCTATAGAACTTTTTGTCAAAATTTTATTTCTATAGAAAATTTTGCCAAAATTTTATTTCTATAGGAAATTGAGGTAACTTTTAGTTATAAAGGAACATTTCGCAAAATCTACCAAATCATCAAGAATTCTACCAATCTACCAAAGGGTACAAAATCTACAATTTTTGGTAGAATTTTGTCAACTGTGGCAACCGTGACTAGGAGGCCATTTTATAGGGCTTGAGAAAACATATTTTTCTGATGGAAGTTGGAGCATCTATGGTCCAAGTGTAATTTTGTCAAAATTTTATTTCTATAGAAAATTTTATCAAAATTTTATTTCTGTAGAAAATTTTGCCAAAATTTTATTTCTATAGAAAATTGTGTCAAAATTTTATTTCTATAGAAAATTTTGTCAACATTTTATTTCGATCGAAAATTTTGCCAAAATTTTATTTCGATTGAAAATTTTGTCAATTTTTTTTAAGGAAATTTTGTCAAAATTTGATTTCTCTAGGAAATTTAGTCCATTTTTTTCTATAACAAATTTTATAGAAAACGTTGGCAACATTTTATTTCTATTCAAAACTTTGCCAAATTTTATTTCCATAGAAAATTTTATTTCTATACAAAATTTTATTTCTATACAAAATTTTATTTCCATACAAAATTTTATTTCTATACAAAATTTTATTTCTATACAAAATTTTGTTAAAATTTTATTTTTACAGACAACTTTATCAAAATTTAATTTTATGAAAATTTTATTTCTATAGAAAATTTTGTCAAAAATTTACTTCCATGGAATTTTTTTTTTCCATAGAAAATTTCATCAGAATGTTACTTCCTTAGAATATTTTTTCATAATTCTATTTCTATCGAAAATGTTGTCAAAATCTGATTTCTTAGCAAGTTTTGTCAAAATAAAAATAGCGAAAAATAGCAATTTTTGTAAAAATTTTATTTGTGTAGAAAATGTTGTCAAAATTTAATTTGTATAAAAATTTTGTCAACATTTTATTTGTATAAAAAATTTTTCAGAATTTTATTTGTGTAGAAAATTTTGTCAATATATAATTCCTATAGAAAATTGTATTTCTATAGAAAGTTTTGTCAAAATTTTATTTGTGTAGACAATTTTGTCAAAATAAAATTCTTATACAAAATTCTGTCAAAATGTTGTTTCTATAGAAAATTTTGTCAAAATTTTATGTCCCTAGAAAATGTTGTCAAAATGTAATTTGCATACAAATTTAGTCAAAATGTTATCTGTATAAAACGTTTTGCAAAAAATTTTATTTCTATAGAAAATTTTGTAAAATTGTATTTCTATAGATTTTTTTTCAAAATTTTATTTCTATAGAAAATTTTGTCAAAATTTTATTTTTATAGAATATTTTATCATAATTTTATTTCTATAGATAATTTTGTCAAAATTGTATTTCCATAGAAAATGTTGACGAATTTTATTTCTATAAAAACTTTTGTCAAAATTTTATTTCTAGAGGATATTTTGTCACAATTTAATTTCCTTAGAAAATTTTTTAAAAATTTTATTTCTATAGAATAATTTGTCAACATTTTATTTCTATAGGAAATTTTGTCATTTTATTTCTATATTCAACTTTTTCAAACTTTTATTTCTATGAAAATTTTGTCAACATTTTAATTCTATAGAAGATTTTGTCAAATTTTTATTTCCATAGAAAATTTTTGTCAAAATTTTAACTCCATAGAAAATTTTAACTAGTTTGTATTTCCATAGGATATTTTATCGAATTTGTGCTTCCAAAAAAACATTTTGTAAACATTTTATTTCTATAGAAAATTTTGTCAAAATTTTATTTCTATAGAACATTTTGTTAACAACATTTCTACATAAAATTTTGTCAACATTTTTTCCGCTTTTTTTATCGAAAATTTAGTCAAAATTTTATTTTTATAGAATACGTTGGCAACAATTTATTCTATTCACAATTTTGCCAAATTTTATATCCATAGAAAATTTATCAAAATTTTATTTCTATACAAAATTTTGTTAAAATTTTATTTCTAAAGAAAATTTTGTTAAAATTTTATTTTTATAGACAACTTTGTCAAAATAGAATTTCTATAGAAAATTTTGTGAAAATTTAATTTCTATTGAAAATTTTGTCAAAAAAATATTTCCATGGAAAAATTTTATTTCAAATGTTACTTAGAATATTTTGTCAAAATTCTATTTCTAACGAAAATGTTGTCAAAATTTAATTTTCGTAGCATGTTTTGTCAAAATTTTATTTCCATAGCAATTTTTGTCAAAATTTTATTTTTGTCAAAATTTTATTCATATTGAAAATTTTGTTAAAATTGAATTTCTATAGAAGATTTTGTCAAAATTTTATTTTTATAGAAAATTTAGTCAAAATTTTATTTTTATAGAAAATTTTGTCAAAATTTTATTTCTATCGAAAATTTTGTCAAAATTTTATTTCTATAGAAAACCTTGTAAAAATTTTATTTATATCGAAAATTTTATCAAAATTTTATTTCTATAGAAAATGTTGTCAACATTTTATATCGATAGAAAATGGGGGAGCCACCGTGGTGCAAGGGTTGAATGCCCGCCTTGCATACACAAGGTCGTGGGTTCGATTCCTGCTTCGACCGAACACCAAAACGTTTTTCAGCGGTGGATTATCCCACCTCAGTAATGCTGGTGACATTTCTGAGGGTTTAAAAGCTTCTCTAAGTGGTTTCACTGCAAGGTGGAACACCATTCGGACTCGGCTATAAAAAGGAGGTCCCTTGTCATTGAGCTTAACATGGAATCGGGCAGCACATAGTGTAAAGAGAGAAGTTCACCAATGTGGTATCACAATGGACTGAATAGTCTAAGTGAGCCTGATACATCGGGCTGCCACCTAACCTAACCTATCTATAGAAAATTTGAAAATTTATTTTTATAGAAAATTTTTTCTAATTTTTATTGTTATAAAAAATTTTGTCAAAATTTTATTTCTATAGAAAATGTTGTCAAAATTTATTTCCATGGAAAAATTTTATTTCAAATGTTACTTCTTTAGAATATTTTGTCAAAATTCTATTTCGAACGAAAATGTTGTCAAAAATTTAATTTTCATAGCATGTTGTGTCAAAATTTTATTTCCATAGCAATTTTTGTCAAAATTTTATTTTTTTAGAGAATTTTGTCAAAATTTTATTCCTATTGAAGATTTTGTCAAAATTTTATTTCTACAGGAAATTTTGTCAAAGTTTTATTTTTATAGAAAATTAAGTCAACATTTTATTTTTATAGGAAATTTTGTCAAAATTTTATTTCTGTCGAAAATTTTTGTCAAAACTTTAATTCTATCGAAAATTTTGTCAAAATTTAATTTCTATAGAAAATCTTGTAAAAATTTTATTTCTATAGAAAATTTTGTCAACATTTTATATCTATAGAAAATTAGGGAGCCACCGTGGTGCAATGGTTAGCATGCCCGCCTTGCATACACAAGGTCGTGGGTTCGATTCCTGCTTCGACCGAACACCAAAAAGTTTGTCAGCGGTGGATTATCCCACCTCAGTAATGCTGGTGACATTTCTGAGGGTTTCAAAGCTTCTCTAAGTGGTTTTAGGTCCCTTGTCATTGAGCTTAACATGGAATCGGGCAGCACTTATTGATAAGAGAAAAATTCACCAATGTGGTATCACAATGGTCTAAGTGAGTCTGATACATCGGGCTGCCACCCAACCTAACCTAACCTATCTGTAGAAAATTTGAAAATTTATTTTTATTGAATTTTTTTTTTTAAATTTTATTGTTATAAAAAATTTTGTCAAAATGTTATTTCTATAGAAAATTTTGTCAACATTTTATTTCTATAGAATATTTTGTCAAAATTTTATGTCTGTAGAAAATTTTGTCGAGATTTTATATTCATACAATTTTTTATCAAATTTATATTTTCAAAGAATATTTTATTCATATTAGAATATCTTGTAAAAATTTTATTTCTACAGAAAATTTTGTCCAAATTTTATTTCTATAGGAAATTGAAATACCTTTTAGTTGTAAAGGAATATTTTGCAAAATCTACCAAAACATCAAGAATTCTACCAATCTACCAAAGGGTACAAAATCTAAAATTTTTGGTAGAATTTTGCCAACTGTGTATCGAAAAGAGAATATACTCAGAAAATATGGCAATTTTGTAGTTAAAATCGTATTTGAATTTAAAAAATATTCAATTAAATACAATGAAAAAAGAGTTTTCTTTTCTTAAGAACGAAGTTTTAGACAAGTAAAGTTTTCTTTTCACGTTAAAGAATTTTCTTTAAAGGCAAATAAGAAGAATTGGAGACAATCGTTGAATCGCATATCATAAATTTAGGTTTGTTTGGACTAAAAGAAAATACTCTATAAGAAAGGAGAATTTCGTTTGTCTAAATTTTCGTTCCTGCACTGAAAAAAATATTGTCGTGAGGTCAAAGATTTCATGTCTTTAAAATACGAATACAAATTTTGCTTAGCATAGAAGACGCATTTCTCTAATATAAAGTTATTTTCCTTGTCCAAAAGTTGATAAACTTTTCAATGAAGTCGTATTGTCCTTATAATTAAGTGATTTGACATGAAAGAAAAAATTTATAGGCTAAGGTCAACTTGACTTTAATAATTCAGAAAAATTCTTTAAATTTAATGAAATTGTCTATAATGCAAAAAATCGTTCAAATATAGGACATGTTTTTCAAAACTTTATTTTAAAGAAGTTTTTTACTTCAAACATAGCATAATTTCTACTGGAAGTCGAGTCCTAATTTGGAAAATGAAGTTGCCGTTAACTCGTTTTTAAAGGACTTTTATAGCATATGAAGAAAAAAGCTGAGAAAGCGAAAAATTAAAATTTGCTTCCTAGAAGCAAGTACACAAAACCTAAATTTAAAAGAGAATTGTGTCTTAAAAGTATCCTTACTTGTATTCTCCGCTTCTTTGGCTCGGAATCAATACCAAATTTTTTAAAGTAAAGACAAAATCTTTGTAACCGAGTATGCTTTTTTTTTTCAGTGTGAAGAAAGTATTTTTTCCTTTTTATTGTATGCTAAGTACTTTTGGAACCATCCTCTTGTATATATTTTTTCCAACTTCCATGTGTTGAATGGAGTTTGCCAGTAATTCACTATATTTTATAAATGCATTTCATATCAAAGTTTAATGTCCATAAAGACGCCAAATAATAATGACCATCAAAACTACTAAAATATTGACAAAATGCCCACAATAATTCAAAAATTAAAAAAAATATATATATATTCCACAACCGAATGCCAAGGAACCTTTTTGCTTATTACCATTTTTTTCGACAGGCCAAAAACGTGATTAAAGTTTTATATGGCTTAGGGCAAAGTAGCTAATTCGTATAAATAACAAAAAAAAAAAAAAGAAAAAACTACAGGAAAACATAAAACACATGTACCTTTTGCATGTTTCATTGGTTTTATTGTCATGTTGTTAATATGGCTTTGGCAAATAAAAATTTAAATTTTCAATTAACCAAGATTTTCGTCTTCCTTGTATACGAATAGAAGACACCGTTTTATTCAAACAACAAATATACCTGTGACAAGCCAGCGCTCTCTAACGTATTGTCTCACATATCAGGTGTTGAAATGTTTATGCGCATGCGCGCGTAACAGCTATACGAGTACCTTTTAAGGATTATTGATATTTTCTTTTATTTTATATTTTGCCCATTTGCTTTTTTCTATGGTGTTTTGTTTCGTTTTTTTTTATTATTTAGTTATGTTAATTTGTTTGAGTGGCTTCTGGAAATATTGGTTATGTTGGTCACGATTTAATGATTTAAGGATTAACATAGAAATTTCTACGTGTGTCAGAATTCATTTTGGATTTTGTTGTGGTATGGCTTCTGTATTTTTTTTGAGAGGGGGATTGGGGAATATTCTTCATCTTGGTAAACTACGATCCTCAAACATTGTTGTTTGGCTTTATATGTGTTTATATAGAGAATTCCTTTTTTCTATCTTTGAATATTGTTGATGAGAAAAAATGCCGAAATGTCATGATATTGTCAACCATAGTTTTTATAATTCCTGGGAATTATTTTCTCATAGCAAAAAATGTATGGCTATTATTATTGTTATTACTATTCTTAGAATCTATAATTGATTGTTGGATAAAAATATACAGTCAGGTTTGTTTGAATTCAAGTTCATCGGAGATAGTCTCACGCAAATTCTTGAGTTGGCATTTTTGTTTAATTATTCCAGGAAGTAAAAAAAAATTAATACTCTTTACCAAAGAGATGATTTAACCCATTTCGCTCCGAGATCTTTTTTTTTTAAGAAAAAATACGTTTTTTAATGTAATTAGGGCTCATTGATGTTAGAAATCTTGACCCAAACCAATTTTCCGCTTTTTCTTGTCCGAAATTTCGAAAAGTCAAGTTTCACATAATTAAAGTCACGTATTTTTTCTGTTAAGGCACGGATACATATAATTGGGTGATAGTTTTTGTTTTAGTTTTATTTTTTTAAATTAATTTAAAAAGTTTCAAAAAATATGGTTTAAGAAATTTCCTTTAAAAACCTTCACTCCCTCACACTCGATTGTAGGGGCTTATGGGATTAGAGAGGAGTTTTGTTTTTTGCTGAAAGAGACTTAATACCTATAACAAAGTTTATTTAAAATTTTACCATTTTGATAAAAAATACGTTTTTTGAAAAATCTTGACTCAAACCATATTCAGATTTTTCATGCTCGAAATTTCGAACAGTCAAGTTTCACACAAGTAAAGTCACACATGTACATATAAATTGTATTTTTTGTTTGTTATGGAACGGTTACATATAATTGGTTAATATTTTCTGTTTTAATTTCATTTTTTTAAATTAAATTAAAAAGTTTAAAAAAATATGGTTTAAATTTCCTTTAAAAACCCTCAGTCCCTCACATTCGATGGTATTGCACATACCGAATTAAAGAAGATTTTTTTACTGACTTAATACCTATAAAAAATTTATTTAAAATTTTTCCATTTTGTTTATAAAAATATTTTTTTTTGAAAAAAGTGATGCGAAAAATCGAGCAGCGGAAACGGTTGCCACAATTGGTGGAATTCTACCAAAAATTGTAGATTTTTTTACTGTTTGGTAGAGTGGTAGAATTATTGATGCTTTCGTAGATTTTGCAGAATATTCCTCTCCAACTAAAAGGTAGTCCATATATTTTCTATAGAAATAAAATTTTGGCAAATTTTTCTATAGAAATAAAATTTTGGCAAATTTTTCTATCGAAATAAAATTTTGACAAAATTTTCTATAGAAATAAAATTTTGGCAAAATTTTCTATAGAAATAAAATTTTGACAAAATTTTCTATAAGAATAAAATTTTGACAAAATTTTCTATAGAAATAAAATTTTGACAAAATTTTCTATAGAAATAAAATTTTGACAACATTTTTTAAGAAATAAAATTTTGACAAAATTTTCTTAGAAATAACATTTTGGCAAAATTTTCTATAGCAAATAAAATGTTGACAAAATTTTCTATAGAAATAAATGGTTGACAAAATTTTCTATAGAAATAAATTCTGACAAAATTTTCAATAAAAATAAAATTTTGACAAAATACAATTTGGCAAAATTTTCTATAGGAATAAAATTTATTTTATTTAAGATTTGTTCATTTTGATATATAAAACATTTTTTTATGCGAAAACTCGCAGAATTCTACCAAAAATTGAAGTTTTTTTTACTGTTTGGTATTCCTCTTCAACTAAGAGGTACTTCACAAATTTTCTATAAGAATAAAATTTTGACAAAATTTGCTACGGAAATAAAATTTTGACAAATTTTCTATAGAAATTAAATTTTGACACATTTTCTATAGAAATAAAATTTTGGCAAAATTTTCTATAGAAATAAAATGTTGACAAAATTTTATATAGAAATAAAATTGTGACTAAATTTTGTATAGAAATAAAATGTTGATTAAATTTTGTATAGAAATAAAGTTTTCACAAAATAGTCTATGGAAATAAAATTGTGACAAAATTTTCTATGGAAATAAAATTTTGACAAAATTTTCTACGGAAATAAAATTTTCTATAGAAATAAAATTTTGACAAAATTTTCTATAGAAATAACATTTTGACAAAATTTCTATAGAAATAAATATTTGACAAAATTTTCTATGGAAATAAAATTTTGACAAAATTTTCTATAGAAATAAAATGTTGACAAAATTTTCTATAGAAATAAAATGTTGACAAAATTTTCTATAGAAATAAAGTTTTGACAAAATTTTCTATAAGAATAAAATTTTGACAAAATTTTCTATAGAAATAAAATTTTGACAAAATTTTCTATAGAAATAAAATTTTGGCAAAATTTTCTATAGAAATTTTGACAAAATTTTTTATAGAAATAAAATTTTGACAAAATTTTGTATAGAAATAAAATTGTGATTAAATTTTGTATAGAAATAAAATGTTGATTACATTTTGTATAGAAATAAAGTTTTCACAAAATTGTCTATAGAAATAAAATTGTGACAAAATTTTCTACGGAAATAAAATTTTGACAAAGTTTTCTATAGATATAGCATATTGACAAAATTTTCTATAGAAATAAATTTTAACAAAATTTTCTACAGAAATAAAATTTTGACGAAATTTTCTATAGAAATAACATTTTGACAAAATTTTCTATAGAAATAAAATTTTGCAAAAGAAAATTTTATTGTTTGGTAGATTTTGGAAAAATTGTTCTCCAAAAGTTCGTAGATTATGTATGCCTCTACAGAAATAAAAATTTGACAAAATTTTCTTCGGAAATAAAAAGTTGACAAAATTTTCTATAAGAATACAATTTTGATAAAATTTTCTATAGAAATAAATTTTGACAAAATTTTCTATAGAAATAAAATTTTGACAAAATTTTCTATGGAAAAAAATTTTGACAAAATTTTCTATAGAAATAAAATGTTGACAAAATTTCCTATAGAAATAAAATTTTAACAAAATTTTCTATAGAAATAAAATTTTGACAAAATTTTCTATAGAAATAAAATTTTAACAAAATTTTCTATAGAAATAAAATTTTGCAAAAAAAAATTATTGTTTGGTAGATTTTGGTAACATTTTTCTCCAAAAGTTGGTAGATTATGTATGCCTCGAGTGGGAGCGAAATGGGTTAATGTCAAATATTGTAAAACATTATGATTTTGCAGTTTTACAATAAAAAACTATAACATATAGAGTAATGCGCATAAGTTGCAATGACCTATACAGATGTAGATGTTCTTAATGTGTATTGCAACTATCGCGTTTAGACATTTTTCAAAATATAACAAGGCCCACTAGATTTCGTTAGCTGTGGTTGAAGTCTCTAATATGTGTGGAGCACATCACATTAGATAAGGGCAAAAATTAATTCAAACTAGAAAATATTATTAGGAAGTCTTTTGTGATATCGAGAAGTGTAGCTCGATTTCAGTTTTATCTCAATAATGAAGGACTTGTTTCTTATCTCCAAGTCTGGAGTGCTTACCGAATACTTTTGGAAGCACCATGAGAGGCAGTTTGCCAGGAATTCATGAATACGTATATACTTACGATTGCTCATATTGAAAATGTCCTGAAGTTATTTCGATGAAAATCCTTATTAGTTTTATGCCGAAATTCTAACAGTTTTGTATTTTATAACAGATTTGTATATAGCCAAAGTTCGTTTCTCATTTGCTTTTCGCTGTAAGGAAGTGTATTTGGAAGAAAAGTATATACTTTTTGTGATAAACGTTTATTCTTTTCCAGGATGTAAAAACAATTTCATAAAGACAAACTCAAAAAAAAAAAAAAACATTGTTTTCTTGCTAATTGCATTTTCCTTTACATCTTTCTGACATCCACGAGGTTCGTAATACCAACAATGTTCGTAATACCAACAATGTAGAAGAAATTATACAATTTTATAAATTTTTAAAATTTGTTTACCTTCGCCTGGATGGAGAATCGAACCGCGGACCATGCACTTTGTAAGCCAACACACTAATCACTGAGCTATGTACCTGTTATGGTCATCAATAGATAAATATCCATATGAGTTATATTTATATAGCATAGCTTGCGGCGCCCACGAACCGAATAAACAAAGTTTATTTAACAGAAACAAACAAAATTTTAGTTTGGCACCGTGGAGCTGTGGCTGCTACGTCCGACTTGCATGCCAAGGATCGTGGGTTCGATCCCTACTTCGACCAAAGTTTTTTTTTTTACATATATTCCAGATATGTTCGGAAGATTCCGAAAAAATGTTCAAAATTACATTGTAGTATATTAAATTTTGAACTGTAAAATGTGTCTTATTAAAGTCAGAAAAGAACAGTGTTTGATATAAACGAAATGGACTGTGTTGTTGTTTCAAAAGTAACTTTTTTTTTATTGAAAAAATAAAAATTTTGTAACAAGCGAATTTTTTGGTGATAAAAGTTTAAAATTTTCGAAGCAATTCAAAAAACTCAAATAAAAGAAAAACGTTTTCGGTACACATTTTGCAAACGTTTTTTTTCTTTGCGTGTAGCCATAGGTTTATGAAAATATGAACCAAATAAGTTTGTTATGGACAATTTCCATTTTTAGTTTTTTTTTTAATAGAATTTTTGATTTTTTGGGCTTTAGGACGTATATTTAAGGAGACCAGAGAATTTTTTTTTTTGTTAAATTTTGATCTTTTAAGAGTCTTTCTGAATTTTAGACATTTTTGAGGATGAGCTAAAGTTGTAGGTCCTTTTGGTTTCTAGACACACATTTAAGGAGATATGAGCAAAATATATCATTAATTTATGTTTTCCATTGAATTTTTAGTTTTTTCTTTGGAGAGTGGTCACGAATCTAGTTTCGACTATGGTAGAGAAATTTAAATTCCCAGCAAAACAAAAAAAAAAAAACGGAAGTGATTTCTTCTAATGTTCATCCAAAAATGCTATTTTTGACATGGCTCATTATAGATCCCAAGACGGACAAAACTGTTTAAAATATGTATTATATATTAGTTATAGTGAAATTATTTTAAGAAATATGTTATTAAGACAGGTATATTTTATATATACCGATATAAAGGGTTTAAAATCTCTCTTTTTAAAATAATATTTAAACTAACAACATTTTCTTGTGTTTACCAAAGAGCATATTAGTGATTATCATTTTTTTTGCTTTTAAAGAAAACTTTTATATGTCGAGAATTTCATTAACATAAAATGAAAAATATTTCTATTTCTAAGAAACAAAATATTGTCGTATGACCAACTTCTTCGATTAATTGCTTTCATGGCTATCATCTATCTAAAAAATATTGACATTTCTAATAACCCAGATTGTGTTAGAGTTTTTACAATAAAGTCCCCTAAAGGTATTGTGTAGCCATGTTCAGAAATTAATTGCCGCTATTTCAAACTTTAATAAAAACAAAATTTGCATAAATTAGTCCAAAACGAAATGCAACAACTAAGACAAAGATATAATGGACACAACTGCCACAATACCAATAATTATTTTACCATAATTTTTCTTTAAATATTATTTTATTTTGGTATTAATTATGCCCCGAGTAGACTGGCTAAGTTGTAAAGAGTTAATGCGCCAAATTTATATGACAAATGGCGTCAATACCAAGGCAGGCAGACTTTAATGTGATTTTCAAGCAAAGCTTGGACATTCAAGTCTATATATGGATTTAGGTACTTGCAAGCTTCTTTGCTCTTCGACGTACGATTGAGGCTTACATTACCCGCCCTTCCCATCCAAACTGATGTGGATTATTTTACGAGCTAAGCACGTACCTCAATGAACATAGGGCGACAAACAAAATGGAAATTAGTATATTTCTTTAGAGAGAAAAAAAAACAAAAACAATTTTTTGCCTTTGCGATGTATTGCCTACTGCAATCATTTATATTGTTGTAGTAATGTAATAGAGTGTGTTTGTGTTTATAACTGCTAACATAGGCAATGCACATTTTGTTGAAGTTTTTATTAATTTCTATCTCTTTATTTCAATTTAACGTTTTTCCTAACTCTCACTCTCTCTCTCCCGCTCGTTGAGAGTACTTAGATATTTATACTCAATTTTCCTTAAGCCATTTGTCAATAACAAAACAATCTCTCTCTTCTAGCTATCACATACAATTACACACTTTAAGCCGTATTCGTATTTTTCTTGATCGTTTATTGTACTTCGTTCAATCGATTGATGGTTCGCCACTTCATTCGTTGTTGGTTAGAAGTTTTTTTTTTACTCTAGAGCTTTTCTACCACAGAACCCAGGCAGGATTGTTAATTGAATGGCAGCAGTAGTTATGTGTATGCGTTTTGTTAAAGTTGAAGGTCTCGCAAAGTTTACGCCTGCGCGGAAAAGTAGTTATGACATACAAAATTTAATTTGCAAGAAAAATAATAATAAGAAAATTAATATAACGAATACATTAGTGTGAAAAAAAGAATAATGCAATATTATGTTATTGGAAAATGTAGTGTTACTACATCCACTAATGACTCTTTTTAAATGCTGTGACCTAGATATGTGAAAAGATTTGTGAACGTTATTTGTTTTTGACTGTTTTATGTAGTGGTTTATTATTTCGTTACTTCAAGCCTTATCTAATAGTTAGCGATTAAATATGGTTTTGAAAATGGATGAAATTGAAATGGATACATTTTGTTGTGGTAAGTTTTTAGTATGGATATGCGATGTGCAAATAATTATTTGTTTTGTATATGTTTATTATTATTTTAATATTAGAAAATGGTTAAGTTAAAAATATAGGCAATTTTAAAATGTCAATTTAAAAATCTTTGTATGTATATTTTAACTGGACCATAAAAACTCAATAGTGGCAGGATGATAAATACGTTAAATGTAAATCAAAAATTTTATTGTACTTTGGACTATAAAGTCTGAAACATGTAAAGTCAAAACCTATATTTTTATAAAAAAAAAACTATTTTCCAATATGATTAAAAACATTTTATTTTTATTTTCCATTATTAATATCCATTTTCTATTAATATTTAATATAATAAACGTGAAAAAAAATAAAAATAACAAATTTAAAAGATTTAGAATAGTTGGAAGTCTGATAGAATCGCCGTATTAGGACTAGGTTGACCGTCCGTCCATTTTTGTTTTCCTCGCAATACATAAGTTACCACTGATTGAAATATTTCTTGAATTAGACACAAAGATGGACACTGCTACCCAGCAAAAAATGGAGCACTATTTCAGCAGGATTGTAAGGGAGAGTACACCCTCACAAAAAATCGCTTCTGTAACATATACTCCCAAACATATTTTGCTTCATGCATATACATTTTTGGGTATTGCCCAAACATTTATATGTTTGATCTCTTCCAATATATAATATGTTTGAAAGCATATTGGTCTAAACAATATATGTTTGGGTAGTCTAAGTTCCAAACATTTTGTATTTTTGCATCCAAATTCAATAATGTTGTCTTCCAAAAAACAATATGTTATTATGTGAACATATAATATTTTTGGAAGCATTTTGCACCCAAAAATATTATATGCTTAAAAAAAATTCTCCCAAACAATATTGTGCTCAAAATTTTATTTATTTATTTATATATTTACAATCATAATGAATTATGAAAATAAACAGGTAATATAGGTGCTAACAACATAGGTTTTCGACCTGAATGCTCAAAATTTTGTTTCTGCCTAATTGTATATTCCCCGACATCTTTCTCACTTCCACGAGATTTTTTAGTTCTTAGCACCTTTTTCTGTAATACAAACATTGTAGAAGAAATTATTCAATTTTATGATTTTTTTATCTTAATTTTACCTTTTGCCGGACGGGGATTCGAACAGCGGACCACACAGTTTGTAAGGATCAAAGAAGTAGCTGATCAATTGCCCAAGGAAAAATAAAATGTTAATTTTGTAATAACAAGCAACAACCACCAACTTAATTCAATATCGCTCCCTGTTAAATAGCGCTTTAAGCTACTAAACACATATATGTTTATAGGCTATTTCTAAATTAATATATGTTTGCATCCAAGCATATTATATTTACAAATATTTTATGTCCCAAACATAATATGTTCTAACATATTAACATATTTGTCCCAAACATGTTATGCTAGTTTATGAACATTATATGCTTGCACTCACAAATATTGTGTTTAAAAATTTGTGTTCCAAACATATAATGTTTATAGCCACACATATGAAAAACAGTCTTTTTCATCCGTGTAGCAACTGCTTCCAAAACAACCGAATCAACGCTGATTTTTGTGGGCGATGTCCCGATTTAAAGCAGCTTCTATATAGCGCTGATATAATTGCCCATTTTAATAACAATATTGCTCAGAAGTGATATATAATCTTGAGTAAAGCATTGTTGGCTTGAAGGAAAACAGCACTACCTTTCATGCATCTATACTGCATGAAGTGGTTGCCAGCAGGGATGGAAATTGCAGTACTGTAGTACTTTTTTGAATACTTTTTCACACTGGTCAATACCGTAGTACCCCCGCGAATGATTAGGTACCTTTTGTGTAGTCATTTTTGAGCCGATATCAGATATATGGTACAACAGTTTTGACAAAATATTTTACAAATTTGGCAAAACAGACAAGTTCATGCGGGAAGAAAATCTCGATATTGTAAAAGTCATAGTCACAAATACGATTTGCTTGAATTTCAATAGTGTTTTAGTCGAAAAAGCACGTGATTCTATATTACGCTTCCACACGAACACTATCTAGATAAGAAAATATTGTCAAAATTGTATTTCTATAGGAAATTATATCAAAATTGTATTTCTATAGGAAATTTTGTCAAAATTTTATTTTTATAGAAAATTTTGTCAAAGTTTTATTTTTATAGAAAATTTTGTAAAAATTTTATTTCTATAGAAAATTTTGTCAAAATTTTATTTTTATAGAAAATTTTGTTAAAATTTTATTTTTTTAAAAAATTTTATTAAAATTTTATTTCTATAGAAAATTTTGTAAAAATTTTATTTCTATAGAAAATTTTGTCAAAATTTTATTTTTATAGAAAATTTTGTTAAAATTTTATTTTTTTAAAAAATTTTATTAAAATTTTATTTCTATGGAAAATTTTTGTCAAAATTTTATTTCTATAGACAATTTTGTCAAAATTTTATTTTTATAGAAAATTTTGTCAAAATTTTATTTCTATAGAAAATTTTGTCAAAATTTTATTTTTATAGAAAATTTTGTTAAAATATTATTTTTATAAAAAATTTTATTAAAATTTTATTTCTATAGAAAATTTTTGTCAAAATTTTATTTCCATAGACAATTTTGTCAAAATTTTATTTTTATAGAAAATTTTGTCAAAATTGTATTTCTATAGGAAATTTTGTCAAAATTTTATTTTTATAGAAAATTTTGTCAAAGTTTTATTTTTATAGAAAATTTTGTAAAAATTTTATTTCTATAGAAAATTTTGTTAAAATTTTATTTTTATAGAAAATTTTGTTAAAATTTTATTTTTTTAAAAAATTTTATTAAAATTTTATTTCTATAGAAAATTTTTGTCAAAATTTTATTTCTATAGACAATTTTGTCAAAATTTTATTTTTATAGAAAATTTTGTCAAAATTTTATTTCTATAGACAATTTTGTTAAAATATTATTTTTATAAAAAATTTTATTAAAATTTTATTTCTATAGAAAATTTTTGTCAAAATTTTATTTCCATAGACAATTTTGTCAAAATTTTATTTTTATAGAAAATTTTGTCAAAATTTTATTTCTATAGAAAATTTTGTCAAAATTTTATTTTTATAGAAAATTTTGTCAAAATTTTATTTCTATAGAAAATTTTGTTAAAATTTTATTTTATAGAAAATTTTGTTAAAATTTTATTGTTATAGAAAATTTTGTCAAAATTTTATTTTTATAGAAAATTTTGTCAAAAAATTTTTTTATAGAAAATTTTGTCAAAATTTTATTTTTATAGAAAATTTTGTTAAAATATTATTTTTATAAAAAATTTTATTAAAATTTTATTTCTATAGAAAATTTTTGTCAAAATTTTATTTCCATAGACAATTTTGTCAAAATTTTATTTTTATAGAAAATTTTGTCAAAATTTTATTTCTATAGAAAATTTTGTCAAAATTTTATTTTTATAGAAAATTTTGTCAAAATTTTATTTCTATAGAAAATTTTGTTAAAATTTTATTTTATAGAAAATTTTGTTAAAATTTTATTGTTATAGAAAATTTTGTCAAAATTTTATTTTTATAGAAAATTTTGTCAAAATTTTTTTTTATAGAAAATTTTGTCAAAATTTTATTTTTATAGAAAATTTTGTTAAAATATTATTTTTATAAAAAAATTTATTAAAATTTTATTTCTATAGAAAACTTTTGTCAAAATTTTATTTCCATAGACAATTTTGTCAAAATTTTATTTTTATAGAAAATTTTGTCAAAATTTTATTTCTATAGAAAATTTTGTCAAAATTTTATTTTTATTTATCCAGAGAAAATTTATGTAGTACCATAAAGTAGAGCTGTGGCAGCCGCGATTACAATGCTACGGTAGTCTTTGTAAGCGAATATAAGACTAAAGAAAGAAAATATTTAAAATTTAGGAGTTGGCAAACAAAATTTTCTTTTCTTTAAAATTCTATTTAAGGGAGCTCCTGACAATAATCTTCCAATGGAATTTTTGTTAAAATTTAGTGAAAAATACTTTTTCGCTCAAAAAAGTACCTTTTTTGTACTTTTTTAAAAATTGTATTTTCCATCCCTGGGTTGCCATAACATAAACGAATGATCATAAACTTGTTTGATTACTCGTTTACGTTATTGCCACCGATTCATGCAGTGTGGATGCACTGCCTACTTTATTGTATACCAAAAAGCGCAATTAAACTCTTACTGCTGAAGTATTTTTTTGCTGGGGTATGTTTGGAAATGTTATAAAACTACGAGTATGTACTTAAAATTAGGCGTATGTTAGTATGGAACTGATTATGATCGATGTGTTCGTATCTCCATGGTATCGACCTTACCACACACTGAAAAAAACGACTATGTTTGGAACTCAAATTTTTTAACACAATATTTTTAAGTGCAAGCATAACATATAATGTTCATAAACTAGCATAACATGTTTGGAACATATATGTTCATATGTTAGAACATATTATGTTTGGCACATAAAATGTTTGTAAATATAATATGCTTAGGGAGCCACCGTGGTGCAATGGTTAGCATGCTCGCCTTGCATACATAAGGTCGTGGGTTCGATTCCTGCTTCGACCGAACACCAAAAATTTTTCAGCGGTGGATTATCCCACCAAAGTAATGCTGGTGACATTTCTGAGGGTTTTAAAAAGCTTCTCTAGGTGGTTTCACTGCAATGTGGAACGCCGTTCGGACTCGGCTATAAAAAGGAGGTCCCTTGTCATTGAGCTTATCATGGAATCGGGCAGCACTCAGTGATAAGAGAGAAGTTCACCAATGTGATATCACAATGGACTGAATAGTCTAAGTGAGCCTGATACATCAAACATATATTAATTTAAAAATAGCCTATAAACATATATGTGTTTAGAAAGAGAGACCTAGAGAGTATGCTGCAAGTAAAATAATGGAAATAACCAATTGGCGCCTTAAAAATATATCCACACAAAGGAAATTTCATTAAAATTTTTTTCTACCAGTGCACGCCCTAAGGTGAAACATAATATGTTCGAATAATACAAACAATATTTTGTTTGAACCAATCCTGAAAATATATATGCTTGAAGCAAAGTGTGTTTGGAGTATATGTTACAGAAGCGATTGTTTTGAGGGTGTAAAAATAAAAACAATAGCTCTAAATCTGGCACATACAATTCTCAATTTAGAAGATAAAAAAAATCGTCGAAATAGGCTTAGCTATAGTGATAAAGTTTATTGGTGAATTTTACAAAAAAACAAAAATAAATGTAAACAAAAATTTTAATGGAATTAATTCATGATCTATATAACCCACTGCACATTTACATTCATCCCATATTTACAATATATTCCAGTCTATATTTGTAAACAAAAACATTTGTTTAACATTTACCATTACAAAGCATTAATGTCAAAACTAACAGAAAAACATCAACAATAAATATGACAGCCTGCAACGGAAAAAGCCACACATGCATCAGGAAATTCACCCCAAGTAACCCATTAAGTAAAGTTGAGATGGAAGACAATCATGAAAATGAATGATTGAAAGCAAGCATCAAAAATAGGACCGCCCAAGAGGAGGACATACAAAAGTGAAAAAAAGAATGAATTAACAAAAATGCTTAGGAAACGTTTCCTTTAGTAAAAGCATGGCTTTCAATATAAATCGACATGTTTGTATGTGGGTGTGATTTTTAGGTTATATAGTCATGTAGTAATTTCCTCGTAAAATATACAAAATTTACATATTTTTTATGGTTGGACTTCATAAACGTATATACAAAATTTAATGTTTTTGTATACTAAGAATTCAAACACACATGCAAGGCTTATTAAACTACTCATACTCATACACATAACAATGTAACAAGCGAATCATTGAAAGCAGTTACTTTATTTTAAAATAACTGATGTATTGGTTTATAAATGTAGTGGCTTTAAAATATCTCTTTATTTTAAAGGCTATGCTTAATCCCACTCGTTGTGTGTATGTGTGTGTGTTTGAGTGGGTGAAATACAACGAACATCCATGAATATCCATCACTTACTCGCAACATAAATTTGAATAAATTGCGTATGCTTAGTGCTCGTTTAGTACTCACTCACTAAGTTAGTTCGTGTTGTATATGAACGATTTCCGGTGCGTTTGTTTTTTTTTTTTTCATCTTTATACCCCCTTGTATATTTACAATAACAACGCCAACATCAGACAGAGCGAGAGAGGGCAGTTTAAACTGCACTGTAGAACATCGATACAGACACAGATGTGTGAATTTTAAAAACATTTCTCATACATGTAGTACCTCAAGCACACATACTAAAATCAAAAACACTGTTTTTTGTTTGGTATTTGATGAAGTAAAACCGAATAGGGAATAAAAACAATAACATAAAATAGAGGATGGTATGATGAGGTTGGGAAAACAATGGAAAATGTTAAAAAAATGATAGGGAATATTTTAAATCAATCAATTAATTCCTTGAATTTAATGTCTAATAAACTCGTATTAAAATTGTAATAGTAATTTTTAGTATTTTGTTAAAATAATTTGTGTGCACAGATAATTTAGCGATACAATCGCTAAATTAATTGATCCAAGAAATTTTTAATTGAATTTGTTACAATCACGAAAATGATGTTATTAATTAGAGAATTAAAAATATAGCTGTTAAAAAATTATAAATTAATTTCTTATGCACTTTTAATTAGCTTTTTAATCCAATTCAATTCAAAATTTAATTGATTTTGATTTCAAAAAACATCAATTTATCAATTGAAACAATCAATTATTTAGTCGAATTTCACCTTCTTTTTAAATAATTTTTTTTTATTGAATTATGGGTAGGATATGGATTAACATGATAATGAGTGAAAAAGAAACCTACAATAAAAAAAAATAAATGAAGAAAGAGGAAGCCCTCTCAAAATAAACCTAGCCAAATGCACTCAAAACGATATATTTGTACAAAAATTTATTCAAGCAATATTTTTAATTGTATTTTTGGTTTGGAGATATATTTTTTTTAAATTAAATTGTAAATTGCGATAATTAATATTTTAATTAAGAACGTAAGATTCCATAATCATTTTCTCAATTGTGTACACTCAACAAAAGTGAACCCTCCAGGGGACTTAATCAGAACGGAAACATATATATCCAAGCATGTTTAGATTTGTATCTGGCGTTTTCTTTTCTATTGATCAAGTTCTTTTATCTTTTTAGTCCATAAAGCCTGAATAATAAAAAAAAAAAAATACAAATGAAGTCCAGTTTAGTCCATGACATTCTATTATATAATATTTCTGTAATATGAGAAAGTTTCCTTGGCATTTATAATTTTTGTGTTTTCCTTAGCTAAACGAATTTAAAAAAAAAAAAAAAAAACAAATTATACTCAAATGAAATGTAAAGATTTGCTAAATTCATATTTTCAACCAATAGTTCAGTACACGCAAAAAAATAATTCTTTCCTCCCAAACGAAATTTTAGACAAACAAAGTTCGTTTCTCATTTGCTTTTCGTTGAAAGGAAGTGTATTTGGAAGAAAAGTATATACTTTTTGTGATAAACGTTTATTCTTTTCCAGGATGTAAAAACAATTTCATAAAGACTAACTCAAAAAAAAAATTTTTTCTGCCTAATTGCATTTTCCCTCACATCTTTCTCACTTCCACGAAGTTTTTTAGTTCTTGGCACCTTTTTCTGTAATACAAACAATGAAGAAGAAATTATACGATTTTATAAATTTTTAAATTTTTTTTACCTTTCGCCCGGACGGAGAATGGAACCGCGGACCATGCAATTTTTAAGCCAACACACTATCCACTGAGCTATGTAGCCGTTATTGTCATCAATAGACAAATACCCACATAAGTTATATTTATATAGCATAGCTTGCGGCGCCCACGAACCGAAAAAAAAAGTTTATTTAACAGAAATAAACATTTAGTTTGGCACCGTGGAGCAGTGGTTGCTACGTCCGTTGCATGCCAAGGGTCGTGGGTTCGATCCCTGCTTCGACAAAAGTTGTTTTTTTTACATATATTCCAAATATGGTCGGAAGATTCCGAAAAAATGTTCAACTTTACATTCTACTACATTAAATTTTTACTATGAACTGTAAAATGTGTCTTATTAAAAACCTAAAGTCAGAAAAGAACTGTGTTTGATATAAACGAAATGGACTGTGTTGTTGGTTCAAAAATAACATTTTTTATTAAAAAAATTAACTTTTTGTAACAAACGAATTTTTTTTGGTGATAAAAGTGTATACTTTTCGAAGCAATTCAAAAAACTCTAACAAAAGAAAAACGTTTTCGGTACACGTTTTCCAAACGTTTTTTTCTTTGCGTGTATTTCTTAAAATTTTACCACAAATGCGCCCATGGTAAACTTTGTATGGCGTTAAAGATTTTTTTTTTAATTTTTAATTAAAATTTTGTCCATCAAACTACGAGATTTTCTTTAACAAAAATTTATTATCACTAATAACATTTTCTTGGATTTGTTCAAAAATGTTTACTTATCATTTAACTCCATTTTTTCCTTCAATCTACGAAATATTCTTTAACAAGTGAAAAAAAAATAATTATGTCTAAAAAATGTTCTTGAGTTTGTTGAAAAATATTTACCTAGTTTTGTGAAATCAGTGTGACATCTGTGTTTGCAATACAGTTTAGTAAAATTTTTCTAAAATTAATCAATATTTTCCTTCCTGGCAGGTTCACTTTTTTCCTAGTTAAACAGAAATAAAAGTCAAGGAAACATTCACAAAACATAATAATTCCATGAACTCAAATAGAATTAAATTGGCTTTAGTGCCATATAGGGTTCATTTTTTTTGAGTGTATTGTAGAGTGCTTTGGATTGCATTTGTTTGCGTCATAATTTTAATTCTAAAATATATATTTTTTGTACTTATAATTCTGCCCGTCTGTAAGGATTGTAATCCATAGATTTAAATTATATTTAGCCTATAGATACAAATATAATTTAACTGCAAAATGTAACTAATTTCAATTAAAAAATAAAAATAAATTTAATTTATTTATATTTAATTAAACACAACTAAATTAAAAGTAAATAATATCAAATTGTCATAAATAAAAATAAATCGAATAATGTAGTAGTCAATTTGTTAACTTGACCCTTTGAATTTTTCTATTTTTGAGATTTTTTTTTCTTCTAAATTGACTGAATTTTTTTCTTCTAAATTGACTCGTTTCTGTCTGAAACCATCTACATCTTCATTATTCTTTCTTTTTCTAGTGAGATATTCCCTTCTTTCGAACATATCATACCACACACATCACTAAGGAAAATTCACGTCCTATAGGAAATTGTTTTTAAAACTATTTTCATAGAATGCACACACAAATGAGCTACCACAAAGCCAAAACAAAAAATGAATACAAATAAGATGAAGAAAAAAAACAAAAACTAATATCACGAGCTATCTATTTTTTCATGAGTTCTTTTTCTATTTTTGATACACCTTTTACAACTTGGAAAGAAGCACACGCACACAAAACGTTTGCTCAAGCAAACATATCCACTAACTAAAGAATGAAAACAAAAAATTGAACATCTGTTGCAGGGATTTCTTGCTAGTGCTACTGCATTTGAATAAATGCACGCGATGTATGTAGATTTCCCCCCTTTAAATATATAGAGCTCCCAGATATTTTATAGGCTTTTGTTAATGCATGTCAATATAAAGGCTGCTAGCTTGCTCCCCTTTTGAACGATTTATTTGTTGTCCTGTTGGAAAGCAAACAAAAAAAAAAATGGAAATTAATGAAACTACATATTCAAGAAGATAAGTTGTGAATGCACACAAACAAGTAAACCTTTGGTGTTTCCAATGTATCAACCCCACTGGGCCATGTGTAATTAGAAACTCTCAAGCGTAGCTTAATGTCTAGACGAGGGATATGCAATTTTCAATTCAAAAGAAAAATAATATTAAATATTTTGATCCTTTTTCTTTGCATAGAATACATTTACATGACTTTGTGATTTTGTAAGATTAATCAGTAATCAATAATGGAAACACTATGTATTTAATGTAATAATATGAATTTATGATAGGAAATAAATGTATTGTGAAGCGGATAATATTTAAAAAAGTTTTTTTAGTATTGCAATATTATTTATTTATTTCGCCTAGGAAAATGTTCCGTACAAACTAATGCTTAATAATAAAAAATAGTACATGTTGTTTTAAAGACTATTATTTTATTAGGGGTTTTTATTGTTTGGGGAATTTGTAGTAGTAACATTTATAGTTAATTCAAATATGTTAAATTAAATGGATTTAAATGAAACAAAATTAATTTGTATCAAAAAATTCAGTTGATATAAATTAAGATAAAAAACAAAATAAAACTACAAATGTTTTGCTCTGCCTATGTAATGCTGATAATACTTCTGAGCTTAGTTGATTCTTCTCTACACACAGAAAAAAGTTAACCCACCATGGAAAAAATGTACTAGAAAATTTTAACAAAAATATTTTAGTAATTGCAACATGATCCAAATTATTTAAAAAAATTTTGTAAAATTGAAGAAAATTTATTAAAAGTAATAAATCTTGTTTTTCTGTTGTTTAAAAATAATTTCATATTTTGAAAGAAAAAAATCGGAACTAAAAAAAAAGTTCTAGGCGTACACAGACACAGGTAAAATTTACTCATTTGAGGAAGTGACAAGTGATGAATAATGGGTTTTACGTATATGAGCCCGAAAGTAAACAATAGTCCAAAGTTCGACACCTAGATGAAGCGGATAATGCTTTCAGAATGCAACTTTTGAAGATACCTCAATCAGATTGGCAGAAATGCTTGGAAAATTGGTTCAAATGCATGCAAATGTGTTTAAATCTTAATAGGGAATATATTGACAAAAAAAAAAAATTAAACGATTACGATTATCAATATTTATTTTTGTTCTTTTTTCTCGAAATATAAAAAGCAAATTTCTTTGGAGTTGGATTTTATGCTTGGAATAATTATTCAGAATGTAGTATGCAATTTAACTAATTTTAATATTTTCGTTTGTCAAAGACAAAAACAACAAGTATATACGGCCGTAAGTTCGGTCAGGTCGAAGCTTATGTACCCTCCACCATGGATTGCGTAGAAACTTCTACTGAAGACTGTCATCCATAGTCGAATTACTTGGGTTGCCGTAACACTTGCCGATGGCAAGGTATCTTATAACTTTACGAGGTATATATTAAACTAAAAAAGGTCGATTACATACGTAAATAATTAAGTTTGACAAAATTTTCTATAGAAATAATATTTTGGCAAAATAAAATTTTGACAACATTTTCTATAGAAGTAAAATTTGAACAAAATTTTCTACAAAAATAAAATTTTAACAAAATTTTCTATAGAAATAATATTTTGACAAAATGTTCTATAGAAATAATATTTTGACAACATTTTCTATAGAAATAAAATGTTGACAAAATTCTCTATAGAAATAAAATTTTGACAACATGTTCTATAGAAATAAAATTTCGACAACATTTTCTATAGAAATAAAATTTTGACAAAATTCTCTATAGAAATAAAATTTTAACAAAACTTTCTACAGAAATAAAATTTTGACAAAATTTTCTATAGAAATAACATTTTGAAAAAATTTTCTGTAGAAATAAAATGTTGACAAAATTTTCGATAGAATTAAATTTTTGACAACATTCTCTATAGAATTAAAATGTTGACAACATTTTAATAAAATGTTGGTAGATTATTTTTGGCTCGAGTGGCAACCATGATTATGAACCGATATGGACGAAATCTGGGGATCAATTTATATGGGGGCTATATATAATTATGGACCGATATGGACCAATTTTTGCATGGTTGTTAGAGACCATATACTAGCACCATGTACCAAATGTCAGCCAGATCGAATGAAATTTGCTTCTCTTAGAGGCTCCGCAAGCCAAATCGGGGGATCGGTTTATATGGAGGCTATATATAGTTATGGACCGATGTGGACCAATTTTTGCATGGTTGTTAGAGACCATGTACCAAATTTCAGCCGGATCGGATGAAATTTGCTTCTCTTAGAGGCCTCGCAAGCCAAATCGGGGGATCGGTGTATATGGGGGCTATATATAATTATGGACCGATGTGGACCAATTTTTGCATGGTTGTTAGAGACCATATACTAACACCATGTACCAAATTTCAGCCGGATCGGATGAAATTTGCTTCTCTTAGAGGCCTCGCAAGCCAAATTTGGGGGTCCGTTTATATGGGGGCTATACGTAAAAGTGGACCCATATGGCCCATTTGCAATACCATCTGACCTACATCAATAACAACTACTTGTGCCAAGTTTGCAGTCGATAGCTTGTTTCGTTCCGAAGTTAGCATGATTTCAACAGACGGACGGACGGACATGCTTAGATCGACTCAGAATTTCACCACGACCCAGAATATATATACATTATGGGGTCTTAGAGCAATATTTCGATGTGTTACTAACGGAACACCCCCATCCTATGGTGGGGGGGTATAAAAAATCAGATTGTGATCCATTTTGGATTGGATTATTTTCAATTATAAATTGAGAACTTAGTTTTTGAAAAGAATCGATTGGTGAAGCCGAATTCGGAAGCAGCACTTCAATATTTAACAAGTATATACGGCCGTAAGTTCGGCCAGGCCGAATCTTATGTACCCTCCACCATGGATTGCGTAGAAACTTCTACGAAAGACTGTCATCCACAAATTTCAACTCACTGGGATGAAATTTGCTCCTCCAAGAGGCTCCAAAACCAAATCTCGGGATCGGTTTATATGGGGTCTATAAATGATTATGGACTGATATGGACCACTTTTGGCATGGTTGTTAAATATCATATACTACCACCACGTACCAAATTTCAACCAGATCGGATGAATTTTGCTTCTCCAAAAGGCACCGGAGGACAAATCTGGCGATCGGTTTATATGGGAGCTATATATAATTTTGGACTGATAGGAACCAATTCCTGCATGGTTGTTGGATACCATATACTAACATCACGTACCAAATTTCAACCGAATGGGAAGAATTTTGCTCTTCCAAGATGCTCCGGAGGTCAAATCTGGGGATCGGTTTATATAGGGCCTATATATAATTATGAACCGATATCGACCAATTTTTGCATGGGTGTTTGAGGCCATGTATTAACATCACGTACCAAATTTCAACTGAATCAGATGAATTTTGGTCTTCCAAGAGGCTCCGGAGGTCAAATCTGGTGATCGGTTTATATGGGGGCTATATATAATTATGGACCGATATGGACCAATTTTTGCATGGTTCTTAGAGACCATATACTAACACCATGTACCAAATGTCAGCCATATCGAATGAAATTTGCTTCTCTTAGAGGCTCCGCAAGCCAAATCGGGGGATCGGTTTATATGGGGGCTATATATAATTATGGACCGATGTGGACCAATTTTTGCATGGTTGTTAGAGACCATATACTAACACCATGTACCAAATTTCAGCCGGATCGGATGAAATTTGCTTCTCTTAGAGGCTCCGCAAGCCAAATAGGGGGATCGGTTTATATGGGCGCTATATATAATTATGGACCGATGTGGACCAAGTTGTGCTTGGTTGTTAGAGACCATATACTAATACCATGTACCAAATTTCAGCCGGATCGGATGAAATTTGCTTCTCTTAGAGGCCTCGCAAGCCAAATTTGGGGGTCCGTTTATATGGGGGCTATACGTAAAAGTGGACCGATATGGCCCATTTGCAATACCATCCGACCTACATCAATAACAACTACTTGTTCCAAGTTTCAAGTCGATAGCTTGTTTCGTTCGGAAGTTAGCGTGATTTCAACAGACGGACGGACGGACGGACATGCTCAGATCGACTCAGAATTTCACCACGACCCAGAATATATATACTTTATGGGGTCTTAGATCAATATTTCGACGTGTTACAAACGGAATGACAAAGCTAATATACCCCCCATCCTATGGTGGAGGGTATAATAAATTTATTTTTCTATTTTATTCATTTATTTTTTTTTTGATTTCGTAAAGGTAATACAACAAGATCTTAAATCTTATAATTTAAAGTACCAACTTATTATATTCCAAATGTTATATTGAAGTCCTCATTCCAGAGTACGCTAAGTCGACTTAGTATTTTGTGATGGAGTTCATTGTTTTTTATTCGAATTGATGTGAATTGCATCGTGTCAAAAATTCGAATTTATTGGACACTTCTATCAAAAGTTATGTTTAATATTGTACGTAGCCTGCGACTACAGTTTTAAACATTTCCAATCCAAAAAAGGGCAAAAGGCTTTTTTTGTTTACCGTGGTCTAAGTAATTTTTAGCCATGTTCTATTATCACTATTTTGAATTTGTACATACTAAAAAAATCTACAATACACATGATTTTAAGACCGAAAAAAGTGAATTTATATTTTATACGGTTTTTGAGAAATTCCAAAAAAGAAAAAAAAACTTTGAACTTGTTTCCTGTAAAATTTACACATGATTTTAAGACCGAAAAAAGTGAATTTATATCTTATATGGTTTTTGAGAAATTCCAAAAAAAAAACTTTGAACTTCTTTCCTGTAAAATTTACACATGATTTTAAGACCGAAAAAAGTTAATTTATATCTTATACGGTTTTTGAGAAATTAAGAAAAAAACTCAACTTATTTCCCATAAAATGCAGTTTTTAATCATAGCGTACTTTGGAATGTAGACATCGATATGTAACAAAATATAAACGTAGTATAAGTTGTATTTTGAAGATATTAAAATAATAAATAACGTATGACAAAAAAAACATAGTGCAAATAGTGAAAAATAAAAATTGTAATTAAAAACAATATATATTATTTTCTTTAAGTAAATATTTCTTTTTGAATAAATTAACATTGCTTATAGTTTGTAATTTCCTTACTGCATTCCTATTTGGAAATATTTTATGCTGTATTACTGCATTCTCATTTTGGAAAATTTTTTGCTTTGTAAATGCATTTATAAAAATAGACATATTACTCAATAAATCATTTGGGATGTTATCGAGCATTATTAAAAGTTGGCGAACATTATACGGACGGACATTATACATATACATTTTTCCAAATTCAATAGAATTCATCCTGTGTCGAAAAAGCGCCTCTCTAAGATATCCTACTCATATTGTTATTGTTATTTACTCTATGTTTCACTAAAAATTTACACTTCATTTAATGACCAAACATCTTAATAAACGGAACGGAATTCTGGGAAGCTCTTAGATCAAGCATAACCTAAGAAACAATTGGCTGTCAGCAACGGAGGGCCAATAAAAATGCAATTCCTTTTCAAATGCTTTATCTATGGTTGCTTGCAAAAGATTTATAAATTCTTGAGAAATTCAAATGAAAAATATGCTCAAAGACTGAAAAAGAAAAAACACAACACCATAAGAGATAATAAAAGGAGTTGTTTAGAAGCAATAAAATTGTAGTTGTGGTCAGGAAGAGCAATCATCAAAAGCTTTTGAAGCAATTTCTTTAGCACGAACAATGTAAAAAAATTTCCAATAAATGGTTTCAGTAAATGTGTAGGTGTATCATCTACAAATCTTATGAAAAAAACTTTTCTTTTTTTTCCATAGAAATACGATCAACAGTTTTGTAAGACATTATTGATAATGTCAATTGCAATGATGATTACAATGATCATAAAATCAGCATCCATCATCGATAATGTCGAGAATATGCATTTGGATCATCTACAGATGTTGATATTTGTATATATCATTCTTGTGTAGTTTTTTTTTTAGCCACCATTAATATTAGATTTATTATAATTGCTACATTACATTTTTATGCTTCTTTGCCTTTGAAAGTTTATAAAAATGCCTACACACAGTTTATCCCACAATCACTCACACTGATTCTATGTAGAAGACACAGATAGATAGCTTCACTTCATAAAATATTCAGTAGCTGACACTCGTAGTCAGTTGTCCATGGCCCCCCGTTCCCGCCCAGATCTCTCTCTAGGAATCTAGAAATATAGTCCATAAAAAAGAAACTTTTATACTGTTGGAATGTTGAATGTTCCTTTTGCTACTTTAATGGCATCATCAAACATTCAATTCTGCATCATAATAATGATTGTAATGTGACCATTATGTTGTTGCAGCTGATATTGTTGATTCTGTTGTGGTTACTGCTTATAATTCTGCTACAAATGAAATTATTCCTCCATAAAATGTTGATAGACAGGCATATGTGTGTGTGTGTGCCTGTGTGAGTGTAGGTTTTTGTTTTTATTACAAGAGCAGAGAGCAGAGAAAAATTGTTATATTTGTAAATAAGTTATTTCCTGTGGCATTTAAAATGGGACTTTACACAGAGATGAGAGATAAACATGGTTGTATATTTAAGCATAAAAATATGATGAGGAGTTAATCTGCAGGTATGAAAATCTATGAGAATGTCAAAGGCAAATATTTGTGTTGAATAATATTCGAATTTAAATATTAAATAAATAAAAGTTTATCCCTCTCCGTTATAGAGTAAGGGATACCAAAGCAAAAGATCGACCTTTTCTCAAATCAAAGTGGGAAAGTTGAAGTAAAATCTTGAAGTGCAACTAATAATCTTCAAAGCTTCATTTATAAACATAGTCTTCAAAGCTTCATTTATGTATGATTAGCTCAAAGACTATGTAGACACGAGAAACGTATCTTATGTACATATAATATTAGGCTTATTTAAAGGGTTTCTCAATAAGAGGTGCAAATTTTGGTATGTAAAGAATACTTAATTTTTTTTTTGTAAAAAGATCGGTTGCTGATTTCATAATAAAGAGGAAAATAACAAAATCAACCAAAGGATCGCCAAAACCACCCTTACTCGACTATATTTATAACATAGTCCAATCACATAGAGGTTGTCCTATGTCATCGATAGTCTAACGATTTTTATCTATGAGCTCATTATCTTTAACACGGTGTCAAAGAAAAAAATCTAAACGAGTTAAATCGCTTGATCTTGGCAGCCAAATTGATTACCGCCTGGAGAGATAACGTGGTCTGATTTTTTTCTGTACCGTTAAGAAAAATGAAATATACTTTCTTTCGGAAGAACATTTTAGACAGACCAAATACACATTTGTTGTAAAGTATTTTCATTAAGAGAAAATAAATTCGACCATATTTTATTTGTTTTAAAAAACTAATTATCAGGGCCAAAAGAAAATTTTGTCCAATATTGCGTTCTTCAGAAAAGAAAACTAATTTTCCAGTGTAATTGCAACCAAACTTCTATCACGCCCGGAATGTATCCTTTCCATGAAATTTTGCATAACCACGTTGCAAAGTGGATGCTATATGTTTTCGAGAATTCTAGCTTCTTTCTAGCTGGACTGTTGGCGTAGAATTTGTCTTTCACGTCCAATTGTGGTCACTTCTTCGAGAGATAATGTGGTCCGGAAACTTTTTCCTTTGTTGATTGCTGGTGTGGTACCCTCTTTCTGAAAATAAATGTTGACCAGATCAATATCAAATGACTCCGACAATAAAAAATAGTTAATCTACTCTATATAGCGCTATCCAATCACGGTAGCTCTTCATCCAATCCCTTTTTCCAAAAACTTTGGTTCAATGACTCCGCCGGACCATAAACCACACCCAACCGTCATACTTTGAGCATGGAGATTACTCTCTAGAATAGCTTTTGGGGTTTTTGAGCCCTCGATAGGACAATTTCGCTTGTTGACATAGTCACAGAAGTGGGCCTGCGTAAGATGATTGTTCGCTTACTTTGATTGAGGTTTCCGGATTATCAGTGTTTCAAGGTTTCGCTATGTGGCTTCATCGTAATGTGAAACGCCATTTGGACTCGGCTATAAAAAAGAGGTCCAGTGTCATTGATGAAATCATAAACATAAAATCGGTCAGAGAAGTTCACCACACACAGAAAACTATATTTGTTTCTCTTCAATAACGAAATTAATTGATCCAATTAATTTTTAATTGAAATCACAGATATGATAGTATCAAACATCAAAGTCAATAACCAAAGTCAAAGTAAAGAAATTTAAAAAATTATTGATAGAATTAATTTTTGTGGTTGACTTTTGTTTCATTTAAAAACTTGTTGAACCAATTAATTTTTTAATTGAATATTTTTAAAACTTAATTAAAATTTTAATTGGAAAAATTATGGTGATATTATTTTTCTCAGTGAACCTAAAATAACGGGCTGCTTTTATAACTAACCTAATTAATCGAACTTAAACTTATTCGACGGCAAGATGTTTACCATTGTAGTAGTGAATATACACGACTTTTGCTCAAATAAAATGGGGTATAATATTCGTGATCATAATGTTGAACTGGTGGAAATAAATCACGTTTCTTGCTCTGTTATGGTATAAGTTTCGACATTGACACATACTTAATTGACTTTCAAAACTATACCGAAAAATAATAAAAAGTTGTAAATGTGAATTTTAATGTTGCTCATCATTTACTTGTCTATCGATAACCATTGCGAAAAAAATTAATTATTAATATTATGTCAAAAGAATACTTTTCAATGATATAAACTTCGAGATGCAATATTTTAATAAATTAAAAAAAAAATAAAATACTAATTATCATGGTCTAACTTTATTAAATATATATTTTTTTTTAATTTAATTTTTTTTTTACTTTTTTTTGGTACTAGAAATATTTGTTTCATCTTGGTAACAGGTTTTTATATCCTATAAGCTTTGGTGTACTAATATTGTTATAATTAACATTTTCACGATTGAATACTAGACTAAATAAAATCTCCAAAAAATAAAAAAACAACCTCAAGATGAAAAAAATCATTTCATATCACACAAATTTTAATGTTGTTCAGCATTTACTCTACTATCTAAAATCATAAGATTACTTTTGAATGACTGTAACTTCGTTAAGCAGAATTTTGAGAATCTAGAAAAAAAATCTAAACACTAAATATCATATCGTAATATTGAAGAATGTACTTTAGAAAAATATAAAATTTTTTTTCGAAACTTGAAATAATTTTGAATATTTACTTCCCATTAGAAGATAGCATATAGGGCCCAAATTGAATTATCCTCCCACCAGATCTATAATGAATCCTATGGAAATTCGTATATGAATTTTATTTTCAATAACTTAGTAATACCAATTCCTTAATCTTCATGTCTAATAAGTTCGTGTGGAAATTGTAATAATATATAATAATGTTTTGTTTTATTATTAATTGTTATTGCAATGGTTATTAATGATATCAACTTAGAGAGGTTATTTTTTAAGGAATAAAAAAAAACAGGATAAAATACTAAATCCCATGCCGTAACTTCATAAAATTGTCTTTTTATTTAATAAAATTTATTTATATTTTATTATTTCTTGAAAGTACATATTTTATTATTACTTTTTGTTGTACTAGAAATTTTTGTTTCAGCTTGAAAATATTTTTTTTTCTTTTATTTTGTATTAGATTTTGTTAATTTTTTGACATAATTAACATGTGATATTTGTTATAATTAACATTTTATGATTGGACACTAGATAAAAAAAATCTAACAAAATCAATTTGAAGCTGGAACTACTATTTCTATTCTATCGAAGAAACAAAAATTAATTATTTATTTATGTAATACTTATATTTTTATTTTAAACAAATTCGTTTTTACTATCAACTAAAACAATTTTGCTATTAAACCAAAATTCCTATTTTTTTTCGTTCCCATTTTTTCTTTGTGAAAATTTATTTGAAAAAAGAGGTAAAAGATTATGCATTCAAATACCACCTACCCACATAAATATGTTGTTACACTTTACAACGAGTATTGAATGTCAAGTATGAATGCAATCGATTTAATTGATATCAAAATACAATGCACATAAGAACCACATCACACACAAACCGCAAGTTCCACCACATAAGTTGAGTGTATGTTGCACATTGCCTGTTCTATACCTACCCACACCTTCTTGCCATTAAACATTCTCACCCATTGTATAGAGTATGCTCTGAGTACTTTTAATTGATAATCTATATTCAAAAGTGGTGCAGTAGCAGAGATTCAATAAGAACCACAAAGGAACGTGTTGCAAGCAATACCAACACATATGGGCTATTGTTCGAAATATGCGTATGCGTGTGTGGGGAAACGACATAAACGATATCTTTGTTGGTTAAAGGTAAATGGTATTGTAATGTTTTGTGTTGCTTGCCTGATTGTGATTAAATATTTAATTTTCTTAAACAATAAAATGTAAATGGGGAACTATTATTCTCTATATTCAAGGGAATTAAATGATATGATTTAATTAACCTTTATGTCCTGTGGTAGTGGTCAATTTTACCCTCTCTTATTGGTTTTTTAATTACTGAGTTACTTGTTTTGTTTAACAAGTCTGATAGTTTTGATTTCTTAATTTTGTCATTTAAAAAAAATGGCTAAAGTAAAAGCGAATAAATAAAAAATTTTCAAAAATTAAAGGAGTAAAGTTTAACATAACTCTACCGCTTCATATATTTCACCTCATTAATTAAAGTTAAAAAAAACATGTGAAGCCTTCTTGAGAGTAAATTTGGACTAGACCTTGATCTTCACGATCAAGGTCCGCTTAAAGAGCCTCGAGTTGTTCTTAAAGCATCTCAAAATTCCATGCAGGGAATTGCTATTATATCCCCCGCCATCTTTGCATATAACTAAGATTCATTTTCCCGGCACTTTCATTGTAAGAAAATATACCCTCGAACAAATTTTCAAAAGCCACCGATTGTATTATAATACAAAGAACTAATGTAAACATAAATATTACTTTAAATGTACTGCATAAATTTTCCATAACAAGAAACACAAACCGAAAAAAAAACAACAACAAACAAGACGAATTTATGGAAAACTTGATTTGGCACACAAAAATATTTACTATGCTCCTTCTTATTCCTTCCAGAAAATTTATGATATTTTTAAAGAATACAAAAGTGAAACATAAAAGCCACCACGCACATATCTCCAACAAACAAATATGACCATCATGGGTATGTGAACAACATCGGCTGACAATGTGTAAATTTATGAAGACATTTATTAGACAACTAAACGCATTTTCAGAATGCATTTCGAAGGCATTACAAACAAAACATTAGAGTTTTAAGTATCGCAAACAAATTTGCTGTGGACTTCATAAATTCTGGAAAAAGAAAATTGGCTTGTTTCAAGGAAATTCAAAACATGAAATGGAGAAGACCATTATAAAAAAAAAAAAAAACAAAATGAGATGCAATTTGTTATCACCATATTACACTGGGAAAATTAGATATATAGAAATTTGTAGTAGAATATAATCAACGTTCCTGATTAGGCAAAGAAGCACAGGAAATGTGATTCGATCTAAATCTTGGGACATTAAAAAAAAATGGTATAAAAAGAGGCACACTTTCTTCATTACTATTCTCCCATGATCCTATATTTTCGGAATGGCAAATAGCTCTAAAATAAATTAATTTTTCGTTATAAGAAAAATAATGGAGGTCTTCTGTTTTTTTGGCAAAATTTACATAAGTTTTCTTATAAATTAGTTTTAAGCGAAGCTAACATTAATTTCCCAAGTAGCTCGTCAATGGCAACTCCTTGAAATTGTCAGTTCAAGGGAGTAATTCTGAGTAATGAATAAAAAATAGTTTTAAATATTTGCATATTTTTAGGCGTACTCAGTAAAAACCTGAAAATATCTCAATACAAAATGTTCGCAAATTAATTACAGGACACGTAAGGTAAACCTATTTAAAGGCGGGAATCACCAGAATATTATATATTAGTAAAAAATGAATCGCTTTTTATTCGGGGTTTCATTAAAAAAATATGAGGAAACGTTGTCATTCGCAAAATTCCCTTAAAATTTACCATTCATAGAAAATAGAATAATATTTTATGCATACTTTCAGGCGCACACAAAAAATTTTTTTTTCTGATTCAATCACGAAATTAATTGAACTAATTAATTGTTTAATTGAAATGTCGTCAATCAAAGAAATGATAGTATCAATTAAAAAATTAATTGACCGTCAATTAAAATATTAATTGATCCAATTAAAAAATTAATTGATACCATTAATTTGTGTTATTGATTTTTGCTTCAATTAAAAAATTTGTTGAATCAATTAAATTTTTAATTGAATATTTTTTAAAACTCAATTAGGATTTTAATTGGAAAAATGTTCGTGGAAATTTTTTCCTGTGCGGCATATATGTCCTCTTCACATTGTCTTTATTTGGAGCATATATTAAGGAATCGACAGATGGTGGCACAACATGGAAAAAGTGGCACAAAATTTTACGAAATATAGGATTTAGCGACGAAATATAGGATTTAGCTGGACAAGGTGGCTAAAAAAAGTGACATAACTTCAGGGCTGAATTTTTATGAAATGCTGAAAATATTATTATTATTATTGAAAATAATGATATTGAAAATATTATTATTATATTATTATTAAATATTATTTATTTCTATTGAAGAACTATTTTAAAAATATAAAAAGTATGTTTCCTTCGCAAAAAAGGGATCAATTGTGCATGTCACTATTTTACAATAAAATTGAAATTTTTTATGCCTGGATTTTTATGAAATGCTGAAAATATTATTTGGGTAATTTATTTCTATTGAAAAACTATTTTAAAAATATAAAAAATATTTTTCCTTCGCAAAAAAGGGATCACTTTTGCGTGTTACTATTTTACAATAAAATTGAAAAAAAATGCCACTAAAGTGATATTGATGACACTGGCTTGAATATACTTCGATTACAATTTTTATTTGAATAATTTAAGTAGTGAATTTTAACGAAATACAAAAAAAAATTACAGAAAATATTTATACACTTGCTGGCGAAAACCGAAAAAAATATATTTTTATTTTTTTTAAAGTGTGTGAAAAAAAAAATATTTTTTATTTTTTTTAAGTGTCTTAAAAAAGTGTCTTTTGCAAAAATTCCATGAAATTGACTATTCGCACACAAATAAATTTTCTGATTCAATCACGAAATTAATTGATGCAATTAGTTGTTTAATTGAAAAGTCTTCAATCACGAAAATGACGGTATCAATCACAGTTTTGATTGAGCATCAAAAAATATTTGATCAAAAAATTTCAATTAATTTTTTAATTGATTCAATTAAAAATTTAGTTGATTTTGATTGTAAGATTAAATTAATTTTTTAATAAAAACGTAAAAACGTAACAACTGGCTAAGCGTTTTTAGTTTGATTAAATAAGTGATTGTTTCAAATAAAATTTTAATTAAAAATTACAAAAATTACAAAAAAAAATCAAAAAGGTTTATCTTCCGAATTTGATTAAAACGTTAAATGTGAAAATTTTGTACTTAAAATTAAAAACAAAATGTCAATTATTGACTTGATTGATTTACTGTTTCTAGCTTGATTAAAAAGTTAATTGCATTAATTACTTTTGTTATTTAAAAAAGTTTTCAGCTTCAATCAACCTTTTATTGGAAATATTTCGGTGATATTTTGATCTCTGTTCATAGAAAATATAAGAAAATTCTCTATGTTTTTGTTAAGTGTATACGAAAGAGCAGGGGGAAACTAATGAGATATAAAACTCACCCAAAGCATAGATTTTATCACCTGATTTGAGATGAAATGAGACACGATTATATTCGTAACTTTCCCTTGTTTCCTGCCATGGAGCTAAGATCAAAAATAGAACTTTCAGGGAAATGTAAAATATTTCCTTTTCCATCCGAGACACCACTCACAAGACATGAAGATTTGATGGACGGATGAAATGTTGTCGTGAGTGAAAACCCAAAAAAACACCCAGAAAATATTTTTTTTTGGGTTATAAATTAATCTTACATTTGAAGCGGAAAATATTTTGTCACTTTCACTGGTGGTTATTAGTGGCAGCCTCTATATATGTATTTTCTATAGGAATCAGATCTTTCTCCCCTTTTATGGAATTCCCTTTCTTACCTCCACCCTCTATTATTAAAAACTAAAAATGTTGTTCAGTAGTTTCGTGTCGTTTTTCGTTTTTTTTTTTTGTCTTTTTGTGATTTTTGTCATTCACTCATATCTCGTGATTTCCCTGAGAACGTGAGCATATTTCCATTTCTAGGGTACGCGATATTCTGAATGCATCACTTGATAGCTTCTGGTAAATCGTTGATGCATAGATGAGTAATTGCCATTTCCTGCAAATGGACGAGCGTTAATTTACTCTTCGTTTAGAAGTTTCATATATAAAAATTCCACACACAAAAATTGGGGTTAATAAAAATTATGAGATCGTTTTTTTGTATTCTTACAATTTTTTTAAATTTATGAGAGATTTTTAAGATGACAGGGAGAGAATAAGGAATATTTTGTGTGTTTTATGAGTGGTTGATGGTATGTTTGTTTGGTATATATACTTTGAAAATATTTCTATCGGAAAAAACCCCAACATATGCTAAACATTTGAATGTGGGTTTTTTATGGAATATTCTCTTAGAACTACCTACTTTTATGATGTTGTTATGGCTCTGGCCTATTTTATTTTAAATAACTTATAGATCGTTTCTTTTTGTTGTTGTTTAGTTTCAATCTATCACTGCATGGGGTCAAGGATGTTCGAAAAAAGGACTTAAGGACTTACTTGATCTTTGTGTATTATTTGAGAAAAACAAAACTCTTGAGACTAAGTCGAACCCTCTTCATTAATTTGATTTTTTTTAAATATGGCCAATATATTGCCACAAAAGAATACATTTATTGAACACTCATTAACATGTGTGAAATCATAAGATTCACATTTTTTTTTTCAAATCCAATTCAATCTTCATCTATCAACAATCATAGTCCAATCATACGAATTTTCCCTTATTTGCCACAAGCTATTATGGCTTCATTACATTATTAAATTATTTCAAACAATTGAGAGCACATCAGTTTAAATCTCTATATAACCCTGAGAACTTAATAATGTTAAGTGATTGCTGAGTGACACTGGTGTCGAGAGCATAGACTAAAAAAAAAATATTACAAAAAAAAAACATGTAGCAAAAGTGTGAATATGATATGCTTGCTGTATGATCATAAATTTAAATAAAATAAAATAAATGTTCTTAAACAAATTTTTCACTATTGTTTTTATGTTGTGTTTGCATGTAAGCATATCCCGTGGCTTTTTGAGGTCATCACTAGAATTAGAATAGATTCTGTTTAAATCGTTACTTATAGTAGCAATTTGAAAATTTATATCAAACGTTTAACAAACATCAAAAAAAAAAAAAAAAAAATCACAAAAAATCATCAAAGTCGTTATGAGATAAAAATCTTGAAATAAATTTTATTTGTTTCGGAGTATACAGAGAAAAAAAATCTGGTTAGTTTTCTCGGTTTTTTTATTGTCAACGTCTTCTCAAGGGGTTTTAATTAAGTCATATAAATTCGACATAGTAACTGACGAATTTTGTTCTCATCTTGATTTGTCATTGATCATTGTTGATTTTTTTTTAACTAGAGATGAGAGAATGAAATATTTTCTACATCTTATTCCTTGGATGTGGGGGTTCATTGAGTTCTTTTTGATTTTCGGCTTTTTTAATTTCAAAGAAAAAATGCCTATGTCTGCGGTATAAGTAAAATCTCTATCCCGCATTTTTGGAAAGAAATAAAAAAAAATCGACCTTAATTGAAGTCGGGAATGCATTGAAGAAGATTATTGATTATTTCCTTTTATTTCTTTATTCAAGCAATAGGTCAATAAACTAAACACAACGGCTATAAAAAACAATTCCAATACAATATCCTCGATTACAATTTTGACAAAATTTTCTATAGAAATAAACTTTTGACAAAATTTTTTATAGAAATAAAGTTTTGACAAAATTTTTGATAGAAATAAACTTTTGACAAAATTATCTATAGAAATAAAATTTTTACAAAATTTTCTATTGAAATACAATTTTGACAGAATTTTTTATTGAAATAATATTTTATGTTTTTTGTTGATATTGTTGACCTTTTATTTTAATTTTTATGATTTTTATCTCATAATCTCGGCTGTAGGTCTATAAATTAAACTCGAAATTGGTGGTTTCTAGTTTTTTTATTTTCCAAAAAAACTAGAAACCAACCATTTCGAGTTTAATTTATAGACCTACAGCCGAGATTATGAGATAAAAATCATGAAATAATATTTTGACAAAATTTTGCATAGAAATAAAATTTTGACAAAATTTTCTATTGAAATACAATTTTGACAAAATTTTCTATTGAAATACAATTTTGACAACATTTTTTATTGAAATAAAATTTTGACAAAATTTTCCATAAAACAAAATTTTGACAACATTCTCAAACTTTTATTTCTATAGAAAATGTTGTCAAAATTTTATTTATGTAGAATAAATAAAATTCTGACAACATTTTCCACAGAAATAAAATAAAAGAATAAAATAATAATAAGAATAAAAATAAAATTTTGACCAAATCTTCTATAGAAGTAGAATGTTGACAATTTTCCATAGAAACAAAATATTGACAAAATTTTCTACAGAAATAAAATTTTGAAAAAATTGTCTATTGAAATAGAGTTTTGTCAAAATTTCCTATAGAAATAAAATTTTGACAAAATTTTCTAACGGAATAAAATTTTGACAACATTTTCTACAGAAATAAATTTTTGACAAAATCTTCTATAGAAATAAAATTTTGACAAAATTTTCCATAGAAACAAAATATTGACAAAATTTTCTATAACAAAAAACAAAAATTACAAAATTTTCTACAGAAATATAATTTTGAAAAAATTGTCTATTGAAATAGAATTTTGACAAAATTTCCTATAGAAATAAAATTTTGACAAAATTTTCTACAGAAATAAACATTTTGACAAATTTTCTACAGAAATAAAGTTTTGAAAACATTTTGTATAGAAATAAAATGTTGACAAAATTTTCTATAGAAATAAAAATGAAAAAAAAAATCTTTAAAACTACAATTTTGAAAAAAATTTTCTATGGAAATAAAATTTTTGTAAAATTGTCTACAGAAATAAAACTTTGACAAAATTTTGACAAAATTTTCTATGGAAATAAAATTTTTTCCAAATTGTCTATAGAAATAAAATTTTGACAAAATTTCCTATAGAAATTAAATTTTGAAAAAATTTTCTAACGGAATAAAATTTTGACAAAATCTTCAATAGAAATAGAATTTTGACAAAATTTTCCATAGACACAAAATATTGACAAAATTTTCTATATCAAAAAAAAAATTTTACAAAATTTTCTATAACAAAAAAAAATTACAAAATTTTCTACTTAAATAAAATTTTCAAAAAAATTGTCTATTGAAATAGAATTTTGACAAAATTTCCTATAGAAATAAAATTTTGACAAAATTTTCTACAGAAATAAAAATTTCGACAAATTTTCTACAGAAATAAAGTTTTGACAAAATTTTCTATAGAAATAAAGTTAAAAAAAATCTTTAGAAATAAAATTTTGACAAAATTTTCAAGATATAAAATTTTTGTAAAATTGTCTATAGAAATAAAACTTTGACAAAATTTTCTATAGAAATAAAATGTTGACAAAATTTTCTATAGAAAAAAATTAAAAAAAAGTCTTTAGAAATAAAATTTTGACAAAACTTTCTATGGAAATAAAATTTTGACAAAAATTTCGCTGGAAATAAAATTTTTGCAAAATTGTCTTTAGAAATAAAACTTTGACAAAATTTTCTATAGAAATAAAATTTTGACAAAATTTTCTATAGAAATAAAATTTTGACAAAATTTTCTATGGAAATAAAATTTTTCAAAATTATATATAGAAATAAAACTTTGACAAGTTTTTCTATAGAAATTAAAATTTTAACGAAATTTTCTATAGAAATAAAATTTTTACAAAATTTTCGTTTGAAATTAAATGTTGACAAAATTTCTATATAAATAAAATTTTGACATAATTTCCTAAGAAATAAAATTTTGACAAAATTTTCTAACGGAATAAAATTTTGACAAAATCTTCTAGAAAAATAAAATTGTGACAAAATTTTCGATAGAAATAAAATTTTGACAAAATTTTCTACAAAAACAAAACTTTGACAAAATTTTCTATAGAAATAAAATTGTGACAAATTTTTCTATAGAAATAAAATGTTGACAAAATTTTCAATGTGAACAAAATTTTTACAAAATTTCTATAAAAATAAAATTTTTACAAAATTTTATATAGAAACAAAACTTTGAAAAAATGTTCTATATCAACAAAAAAAAAAAAAACTGACAAGATTTTCTACAGAAATAAAATTTTGAAAAAATTGTCTATTGAAATAGAGTTTTGACATATTTTCTATAGAAATAAAAATTTGACAAGATTTTCTACAGAAATAAAATTTTGACAAAATTTTTTATAAAAATAAAATTTTGAAAAAATTTTATATAGAAATAAAATTTTGACAGAATTTTTTTATAGAAATAAAATTTTGACAAAATTTTCTATAGAAATAAAATTTTGATAGAATTTTCTATAGAAATAAAATGTTGACAAAATTTTCTATAAAAATAAAATTTTGAAAAAATGTTCTGTAGAACTAAATTTTTGACAAAATTTTATATAGAAGTAAAATTTTGACAAAGTTCTATAAAGAAATAAAATTTTGACAGAATTTTCTATAGAAATAAATTTTTTACAAAATTTTCGATAGAAATAAAATTTTTACAAAATTTTTCATAGAAATAAAATTTTGGCAAAATTTTCCATAGAATAAATTTTTCTACAGAAATAAAATTTTCTATTGAAATAGAATTTTGACAAAATTTCCTATAGAAATAAAATGTTGACAAAATTTTCCATAGAAACAAAATATTGACAAAATTTTCTATAGCACAAAAATTTTGACAAAACTTTCTACAGAAATAAAATTATGAAAAAAATCCTATTGATATAAAATTTTATATAGAAATAAAATTTGGACAATATTTTCTATAGAATTAAAATTTTGAAAAAATTTTCTGTAGAAATAAAATTTTTCTATTCGTTTTGTTTTGTTATTGCTGATTTTGTTCTTTAAGCATTGTTGTTGTTTTTTGATTGCAGCTTAAAACTATGCATTGACTAAACTACAAGTGTAGCTTAACTAACAGAGGAAAAGAATGTTTGTCAAATTTATTTGGGTAAAGCCCTATAGACTGCAAGATGGTTGGATGGACGCACGTTTCGGAATTACCACATTCCTCATCAGCATCCTCTACTTGCAGCAAAACTATCAACCAATTATCAGGATAAATTCAGGCAGTTCATTAAACCCAACAATGAACCACACTTGAATTTTCCGAAAAAAGGTTTTGCATGATAGCCGGCTTATGCGGAAATTTTGACAAAATTTTCGATAGAAATAGAATTTTTTAAATTTTTTAATAGAAATAAAATTTTGACAAAATTTTCGATAGAAATAAAATTTTGACAAAATTTTTTATAAAAATAAAATTTTGACAAATTTTTCAAATTTAGAAAAGGTTATTGGTCCAGTATAGTCTAGCAACCAGCCTTTGAAAGATTCATAATAATCATATAAATTTATGATCTTCTATGCTTAAGGCAATTGCAATCTAGTATTTCTAGCTTTAACCAGTAGATTAATAAATTTGCTAATTAAGTATAAATTATATAAAAAAAACAAGGAAAATTGTAAAACTCAAAGAGAAGCTAACACTTGTTTAAAAAATAACATTGTGTTATGGGCAGCAGGCTAAGCCGAATCATTCGCATTGTCAATGACACAGAGAATAACTCTAATTAAAGACAGCCAGTGATCCAGAGTAAAGCATAGAAACTGGAAGTCATTCCACAATCGACAAACACAATTAACAGGCCTAGATATAAGGGAAAAGATTTTAGATTTTCAGTAATAATTTAGCACTTAAAGTGGACAATTAAACGAAGAATTTGTTAATCGAAAAAGCGCAAACGAAAATAAAACGAATTATATATGGAATCTTTTTTTGTTTTAATATTTACTTAAAAGAGAAAAATTAAAAAAAAAAAACATATACAAAAAATATGTCTTTTCGAAAACCGAAATTTCGTTTATTGCGACATTGTAGAGTTTTCAATCGAACAGTGAACGAGGATGATTTCGATACTGATGGTGATCAAAACGAGGGTCAATATATTGATATGTTGCCAAGTGGTGAGATTATAGAAAAACATCAGAATTTAAAATCAAGTGAACATTTGAAGAAGAAAAATATCAAGCTTTTTTACTTTCTTGCTGGCAAATCGAAATTGTTTAATTTTGACACTTGGAAATCGATGGTAACAATTTCAATTGGCCCAATGACAAATAGCCTTCAACTCAATCATGAGATGTGATGAGAAAACAAAACTGATGATTTGAATTAAAACAAAAAAATAGAGTCTTGATAAAAAAATACCCTATCACGAAAAGCATACAAAAAACTCTTTCCCTTTTTGGAGGACGACTTTCTGTTTTGCATTAAACTCTAGACAATGAAAACGCCATGTAACACTTAACAGATGTTGTTTTCGCCAAGAATGTCGGCAGGCTTCAGTTTTTTGCAGATCTCATGGTTTTTTATTTTTGTATAGAAATTAAATTTCAATTCTTATTAAGTTATTCTTCCTTTACCAGTTGATTTCTTCTTTTGTTTTGATTATTCTTATGTTGTTTTTTTTTTTTTTTTTGTGGTTTTCATAAAGTCTCCATTGTCTGCCCGTAGTCAGTTGTATTGTCTGTAAATTGTAAATGAAATATGTCATTTTAATTTGAATAACCAAAAACGCCAACGTTAATTGGGAAGTCATGTACTTAAAAAATATCTTAAGAGTTGAGGAACAATGATGAAGCCATGTAGATATTGAATTTTATTTTTCGTTGAGATTAAAGTTTGAAAAAATATGCATACATATTTAGGCTTAAGACAAATTGACATTTTATCGAACACATTTTCATAGTAGGTGGTCTTTTAATCATCGGATGATCTTGCCAAAAATTAATGCACATATAGATGTTATTGATATTTCGAGAAACAATGATACATTTGAAAGTTATCAGTGATATTAGTTTTTCAATATAAATTCCAATGAATATACAGAAGACAAAAATGGGAAAACTCTTTTGAACAACTTCTCCGCAAAATTTTGCAACATTAATTCACTATTAGTGAATAGTATAAAGTAGTACATTTGTGAGGACAATTTTTCAACATCAACATCTTATCAAACTTTTGTATGGAAGCAATATTTCTCTTTTCAAGACAAGATAAATGGATCATTCAGTGCAAAACTTCCCTTTAATGATCTACAAGTATAACACATTCATAGTAAGCAGTTTTTTAATCATAGCCTGATCTTGCTTAAAGTAATGCACACATATTTTTAGAACCTTATAGTGTAGTTGAGACGACATGGTAAAATCAGATTTTTAACATCAATTCTTGAAGACCTTGATAAAAGACTATAATAATTGAAAGAATCATTTGTGTATGGAAAAATTTGCACACGTAATAATATAAGTACTGAGATTACAGAAATAATTTTCTTTGTAAATTTAATTATATCAATTTTTATTTCTAGAAAACTATTCAATGAATCAAAGATAAACTAACACAAATAAACTATATATTCTTAACACAAAGAAGGAGGTTTAACTTCCACTGCATTATTAACGTATCGAAATCCACTTGTAGCCTAAGACAAATTGGAATGTTTTTTTTATCAAATATTCATTGTATATATATTTTTACTTTTAGTCTAATCTTGTTTAAAGTAATGCACACATACTAGTTTTTCATATATTTAGATAAATTGGCATACGTAAAAGAATACTACAAAATCAGTGTTTCGAAATCAATTGCGACTTAGGTACAGAATTTTGAAATAATGTAACTTCATTTGGAAGCCATTGAAAAAGTGTATAATAACTTGTAGGCCAAATTTCGCACACATAGTAACACTTAATACATTGAGCTATATTGGTAAGCCGAATATAAAGTCTTTTACAAATTGTTGCAATATCAATTTGTTTCGTGTTACAATAGAAAAATCTTTAAAGACAAATTTGCAATTTTTTTTGATCACCTATTGATTCTAGATATATTTTTACTTTTAGCGTATTCTTCTTTAAAATAATGCACCCATTCTAGTTTTTGATATATTTAGGTAAACTGACATATGTAAAAGAATACTACAAAATCAGTTTTTCGAAATCAATTGCGACTTATGTACAGAATTTCGAAATAATGTAACTTCTTTTGGAATCCCTTGAAAAGGCGTATAATAACTTGAAGGCACATTTCTGCAAAGAAAACTTTGCACACATAGTAACACTAGATATGTTTAGCAATATTGGTATGACGAATATAATTCAGTTTAAAAATGGTTCCTATATCAATTTGTGTCTTGGTACAATAGAGAAATTTTCAAATACACAAGGTGGCTCCTAAATTTCACTTTCAAGAAAAGTAAATATTGGGTAATTGCAAATGGGTTTTCGTACGTTATCAATAAATGTCGTTGGAGTCGTCCATCTCCAGTAGTGCCAATCAAATTGTGAAATGAGCTACAATTTGAAAATTGTGTATAAAAAAAAGAAAGTCCCCAATATAAAGTTTTCCTAAGATGTTCTGCAAATTTCTAGATGCATTTCACTGTGGTCGATTTATCGTTGAAAAGGGGATGGAATTATAAAAATATTAACCAGGGTCACATAAGAAGCATTGACTTGCCTAAGAAACTAAACACTCGGTGTTAGTATACCACATGTTTGTATCTATGAAAACTTGATGAAACAAATTAACATCTCTGGATCTTTGCTGAAAGCAAATGAAATCAAACTATTTCTGAAACGTATTGTCTTCTCTTAGGCCAACGTTAGACCATACCCACCGCACACAAAAAAAAATGTTTTGTGATTTTCTGAAATTAATTGCTCCAATAATTTTTTCATTGAAATGTCTTCAATGATAGTATTAATTAAATAATTAATTGATCCAATAAAAAAAATTAATTTATACTATAAATTTTTGTGATTGATTTTTGTTTCAATTAAAAAAACTATTGACTCAATAAAATTTTTGAATTGAATATTTTTTAAAATTCAATAAAGACTTTAATTGGAAAAATTTTCGTAAATTTTTTTTCTGTGCGTTGATGACTCGGCAAAAACTGTGAGGGCATGATTGGGGAGTTTTGATGCATAAACCATTCGTAGGAATTATATATTTATTTAATATCTGTCGAATATTCTTTGAATAGAACATTTTATTTTAAATAAGTAATCGAGTAATGGAGTCTCGAAGTATGTTATTTTCCTTTTATTCCTTACCTGAATTTTCCTTAGCATTTTCTAATTTGATGGTATGAGCCTCAATCATATAGAAAAATCCTTTAAAATAATTTATTATTACTTTAAATATTCTTTTGGGGGGAACGTCTTTACTTGTCACAAAGAAATAGGGTATTTTAAATGCAGAAGCAGTATATAAACAGGAAGGAAAATAATAATAAAAAAAAACAAAAAAGACTTCAGAATCTCTTACGAGATATGCACATGCAACAGTTCCCCAATGGAACTGTTCTAAAACAGTAGCACATTGGTCTCGCATACAAGTCAAAATGGCATAAGCGTGGAAATGCAAATAAAAAGTGTCATCATAAGAAATTGGAAGAAATACAGTGTTCACAAACGGAAATTTTGTGATAAAATATTTTTAATGGCGATACATTACTTTCGCGATAACAATACAATAAACATATATTTACAATAAAATATATTTCTCATTTTAAATTTGTTCACTGCTGTAGCACAGGGGTTACAATGCCCGCCATGCATACAATGGATATTATGCTAGTCATATTTCTGATTACTTCAGATGTAGAAGACTTCCATGGTAGCAATTTGTGATATGCTTATTCGAGAAGCTTTCTGGAATATTTATTCCCATTATTCAGGAACAATAAAATTCCCTCTGGCACCCAACGTAGACCATTTCTTTAGCATTGATTGAATACGGTATATGCAGACCATATATTATAGGATTATGATTGTCACGTTCCTTCCAAGCATTAATTTTGTTTTTCGGACCACAAAATTTAACAATACTTGAATTTATAAGTCTCACTGGCGCCCAATGTAAACAATTTTTTAATTAGCAGTTAAATGAATAAGGGTTTTCTCTTTCATAAAGAATATATTTGGAACGTAAATGGCGCCCAACGTAGAATCAAAATTGCTTTGATTTTTTTAATAGACCATCAATCAAATGCTTCATTTTCTTTGGCTAGTTTGCAAATAAGATCAAAGTCTCATGTCTATTGTTTTTCCTCATGTCACTGGAGCCCAATGTCAGCAATTTTGTAATTAGCAATTAACTGAATAGGGCTTTTCTCTTTCATAAAAAAAAGATATTTAGAAATGTTAATTTAAAAAAAAAAAATATATAGCTTAACTATATAAAATTAATACTATAACATAAAAGGCGCCCAACGTAAAATCAAAATTCTTTAAATTTTTCTATAAATCATCCATCGAATGTTTTCATTTTCTTGGGCCACTATGCAAATAAGATCAGCGCTTTGCCAAATGTTTTTTCCCTCATGTCTGTTGCTGCCATCCTTTCGTTTTCTTATTTCAACTGCTTCTGTTGCCTGTGCTGTCATCCATGTCTTGCAACTTATGGTGGGTGTCACAAAGTTCAATATATGCTTCTTTTTAGTAGAAGACTAACGCAGACGAGTGCAGCAGTATTTGGGTGCCACGCTTGCCGATAACATCACAAGCAAACTGAAAGAACGACAAATAGCAACTGTAAAAATTTTCTTCAACGAAAGTTAAATAAAAGCAAAAAGCCAACACAAAAAAATCGCTTCCTCCTACAATAAAACTAAAAAAAAATATAAAATGCATTGATTTACTCAAATAAATGATGTTGCCTTAATCAGTGACAACAGTTACATTCAGTTGCTGTATATTTTCCTTCTCTCATAGTGATGTGAATAACAACAAAAGAAACCATAACAAAAAGTTTATTTGAAAAGCCAAATCCATTGGTGTTGTACATTGTGTTTTTGCTTCTATTCATTGCGAACGTGACTGAATTGATGTTATTTATTTAAACTATTTTCGCCGGCATTAAGTGTTTTATAAACGTTTTCATATAAATATGCGGTACTAAAAAGGATTTAGTTGAGAGCTTTACACAAAAGCTCTAGCCTAAAATGTTCAACGATGAATCGTAAATATTATTGGTCTACTGGTGGCTGGATTTTATAAGATTGGCCCCCTTGGACCCGGGTGAAAAATTATTTGCTTTTGTTGTTTCAGTCTCCTAATCTATGGTAATTTATTGTTGTTATTTTTACGTTTTATTTTCTTTCGTATTCAAATCGTCTGTGACCATAAAAAAAAATTCTTGCAATATATGTATTGTGTGACCACCTTTAGTGGATTTTCATGGATAATTTATAGTCGAGTAGGTGAAATAATTCCAAAATTTTGAAGAATGATTTACGGCAAGTGATGGCCAAAGAGACATCTGCAAAAATAAAACGAAATATTTGTGTTTATGAGAATTATGGTAAAGCAAATGGAAAAACATTTTTTTTTATTTAAATTAATGTATTTAAACTAGAAGAATAAAATTTCAATATATGTAGATGGCGCCCAACGTGGGGCTCAAAAATCGTAGTCAAAATAAAATTTAAATTTAAATTAAATTGAAATGTTTTTGCTGTTTGATGATATGATATGATATGATATGATATGATATGATATATGATATGATATGATATGATATGATATGATATGATATGATATGATATGATATGATATGATATGATATGATATGATATGATATGATATGATATGATATGATATGATATGATATGATATGATATGATATGATATGATATGATATGATATGATATGATATGATATGATATGATATGATATGATATGATATGATATGATATGATATGATATGATATGATATGATATGATATGATATGATATGATATGATATGATATGATATGATATGATATGATATGATATGATATGATATGATATGATATGATATGATATGATATGATATGATATGATATGATATGATATGATATGATATGATATGATATGATATGATATGATATGATATGATATGATATGATATGATATGATATGATATGATATGATATGATATGATATGATATGATATGATATGATATGATATGATATGATATGATATGATATTGGCCATCGTGGTGTAATGGTTAGCATGCCCGCCTTACATACACAACGTCGTGGGTTCGATTCCTGCTACAACCGAACACCAAAAAGATTTTCAGCGGTGGATTATCCCACCTCAGTAATGCTGGTGACATTTCTGAGGGTTTCAAAGCTTCTCTAAATGGTTTCACTGGAATGTGGAACGCCGTTCGGACTCGGCTATAAAAAGGAGGTCCCTTGTCATTGAGCTTAACATGGAATCGGGCAGCACTCAGTGATAAGAAAGAAGTTCACCACTGTGGTATCACAATGAACTGAATAGTCTAAGTGAGCCTGATACATCGGGCTGCCACATAACCTAACCTAACCTACTCGGGTTCCCAGCAAAAAACGTTGTCTTAACCCATTCACTACCGAATGTCCTTCTAAGTGAACATCGGTAGTGAAAGGGTTAATGAAAATGTTCCTTTTGGAAGTGGTTCAAAATTGGGTTAGAATCAATGAATTTTTTATGGGCTTGTCAATGGGTGGAATTCTTTTTAATCTTTTTGATCACACCGAAAAAACAGTGAACCCACCAGGAAGAAAACATTTAGTTTATTTTAGAAAATTTTTAATATTTTTAGAAATTTTTAACTAAACAGTATTACAAACGCTGACATCACGCCGATATAACAAAAAAAAATTTATTTGACATAATTATTTTTTCCACTTGTTAAAGAAAATTTTGTAGTTTCAAAAAAAAAATTGGAGTGCAAAATTGCAAGAATGTCTTTAGTGACATACGAAGTTCATGATGGAATTTGTAGTAAAATTTACAGATTTAAAGAAATAATGAACCATTTGGTGAGAAGTACGAATTTAGTAAAACTTCATTTGTGTATATTTTTCCCCCTTTTTTAGTTTATTTAACTAACGTACGCAAAAAATTATTAGAGTAAACGAAACTTTCTCCATATATAATAATTCCATGAAATAAACCAAAGTTAAATTGGCTATAGCGAAATAGAGATTTATTTATTTCGGATTATTTCATATGTGATTTCATTGGAAAAATTAGCGAATAACTTACAAAACCTCGACTTTTATCTCTACGTAATATTTTACGTATGTTTGCAGAGAAATGGATCGCTACACTTTTAAAAAATTTTTTTTTTTGAAATTTCTATTAATTTATTTATGCTTGGTAAAATACTGAAAATTGAATTTATTGGTAAAACTGCCTGAAACAAAGGAGTTTTATACATCATCTCACAAGAACTTTTCGAGAAGTGGAAATTAAGTCGATTTCTAGAAGAGATGGAAAGCAATTTACTTACATTTTTTCACTGCGATATTAGTGCATTATGCTTATTTTTATTTTCCTATTTTTTTTAAGTTTCTAAACTTCTATCCTCCTCCTCCATTCTATACCACGCTCCTTTATAAATGTGTTTGGTGAAAATATTTTTTTTTGCTGATTATTTTTATAATCAAGAGACATGTCTGCCTACAAGACCATACAATTCAGACCCGTATGTTGGGTTTGGAAGCAGACTACTCTGGCTAATGTTATTATGGTCGGTTTTTGACAAGTTTTTCATAATAACAACAAAGAGATATCAAGAATTCTTTTTTTTTACTTGCCTTCTGAATACCATTAATGATGGTTAGGGTGTAGAGTTTTATGTTTGATGGAATTGTGTCGCATGGTATGTTGCAAAAATGCATTTTAGAGTTTGTTGTTTTTCTTTTTCTGTTTTTTTTTTTTTATGCGTTGGGACTATTTTTATAGACTCCATGTATATATACTGTCTGAATTCTTTATATTTACACATGTTGTATATCTACCACAGAAGGATTACTATGCCAGACATATGACAGACAAAATAATATTTTTTGATGGATTTTTATCTTTAGTTTTTTTTCATAAAATTGGGGTAGACAAATTGCGAAAAATTGCCAAAGAGGGATGCAGGCAAAAAAACATTCCAGAAATAGCAAAACATACATTGCAGACATTACTTTTTTTTTATCAGATGAAAAAAAAACTAGTTGAGTTAATGTTTATAAGCCATGAAATTAAATTTGAATGGAAAGAAATTGACTTAGAAATTAGTTTTAGCCAAGGAATTTTCTACATATTAAAAATTTATTTTAAAATAAATAGAAAATACGATAAAGAGCTAGGATGATTATCTTTTACTTTTTCTACACAAAAAGAAATAAAAAAGGAAATTTTATTTTATATAAAATATTACACCCTAAAAAAATCGCTTCTATAACATATGCCCCAAACACATTTTGCTTCAAGCATATATATTTTCAGGATTTGTCCAAAAAAAATATTGTTTGTACTGTTAAAACATATTAAGTTTCACCTCAGACATACACTGGTAGAAAACAATTTTAATGAAATTTTCTTTATGTATATATATATATTTTTAAGGCCTCAATTGGTTACTTCCATTAGTTTACTTGCAGCATACTCTCTAGGTCTCTCTTTCTAAACACATATATGTTTATAGGCTATTTCTAAATTAATATATGTTTGCATGCAAGCATAATATATTTACAAACATTTTATGTCCCAAACATAATATGTTCTAACATATTAACATATATGTCCCAAACATGTTACACTAGGTAACGGATATAAGCACATCTCTTATAAGAAAATTATGCATATAAGAAAGTCATTAAAAACACCATTCCCTCTTTTTCTTTTGAAAAATAATTGCCTATAAGAAAAAAACGCATATAAGAAACAAAAATTGTGTATTTTACTGAGTTTCTTATATCCGTTATCCACTGTATGCTAGTTTATCAACATTAAATGCTTGCACTTAAAAATATTGTGTTAAAAAAATTGAGTTCCAAACATATAATTTTTACACCCAAACATATGAAAAACAGTCTCTTTCGTCCGTGTATAAAAGAGAGAAGTATATTTGAAGATAAAAAAATTTAGTTGAGATAAAATTTATTTAAGAGAAATCTACCGATATCTAAAGGTATATTCTTTCCTTGTCAAATATGTACATTTTTTGTTTTTTTTTTTTGCCCGGAAGAAGACCTTTTTAGAATCTTTTGTAAAAAATTACAGCATTTCGAAAAGGTTTCAGTTGTGAAAATTAAGCCACGCTCAATAGAAAATTGAGGACATTTTCAGCAGTGCCTCCAAACGAGAGTATTGCGATGAATTAATGAAAATTTATATAATTTTAAAAATTTATATAATTTAAAACTTTTTCCCTCTTTAATACCAATGAAATAATTACACAGAAAAAAGAACCCACAAAAATGATGTTTACATTTTATTATTATTCTTTTTATTCTTGTATTCATGTTATGGTCTCCCTGATTTTTTTTCTGCCCACTAAAATGATAGCATTTGGTCAGGATGGTGGCAGCAATCTCTGTGCAGACTAAATGAAGGCATATAATTTTTTATGGAACATAAAACACCATAAAATTTAATCATAATTTTATCTTGGTTATATTTCTCCATTTTATTTTTCCATTAAAGAGAAATATAACCTTGATATAATTTTGATAAAAAAAAATCTGCAAAAACCTTATCCATCTTACCTATTTGCTTTTTTACTTAATTCATTTTTCCCACCTTCTATTTCTTATCGCAAAAGGAACACCCTCTTCATTTCCCGTCTTACTTATCTCTGAAAATAAAACCCTATAAATGACACTCAGAGGATCATTGTTTTTTACACATATCTTTCAACATCTTGGGCGAGATATTGAATGTGCTTACAAATCATCAAAACAAATACAAAGTGTCGATTAGTTAGGTGGCTGTTTTTCGTTGTTTTTTTTCGAGACTTTTTTTCCCCTAATATAAATGGTGACACAAATGTTTGCCTATAATCGCTTCTACATTTTTCCCATTCAGCAGCAAGGGCCATAAATGAAATCCTCCTAGGTAAATACACAAATAAATATACATATCATTGGTAGACGTAGTTCAACCATTGCATTTTTACACAGAGAGAAATAATGAGATATTAATTTAGGAGAAAAAAAATTATTATAGTCATGTTTTTTCAAGCTCGATTTATCAAATATACAAATGAAGAAAAAGAATATATAATATCAAATTACACAAGTTTTTAATACTCTATTCCACCACCAGACTCCGGTCAAAAACCTATGTTGTTAGCACCTATATTTCCTGTTTATTTTCATAATTAATTATGAATGTAAATATATAAATAATTAAGTAAAACCACCATCAGATAAAACCCAACGAAATTTTTTATATCTGGTTTATCTTTATTTTAGTTCAAAAAATTTTTGTTGATTTTTGTTAATTTTTGTTAAATGTGTGTTAATTTATGTCGTATTTTAATTATTTTTTTCGTACTTTAATGGGGCATGGAAAAGATGAGAAAAAACTTTTATACAAATCAAGTACTTCATTTTAATACAATTTAAAATAGTTAATATTTTTCTAAAATGGGTTTAAGTTTACTCGAACTGAGTTCATAAGTTTCTCTTATGAGTAAATTTATCTCAAATTGTCTCCGTCTTGAACTTCATATAGAACTAAAGACATTTTAACAATTTTTAACTCCAGTTTTTTTTTAATATGAAATTTTCCTAAGTAACGGAAAAATTATTATTTTTAATAAATTTTCCTCAATTTGACAAAAATTGTTAAATTAAATTGTTAACTAGAACAATTAATTGTTTAATAAAACCCGAGAAAATTTTCACTCATTTTTTAATTAACTTTGTGTTCTTAGTTTGATTATTTTATTTTTTTTTTAAGGCTTTGTTTTCCAAATTTGATTAAAAAGTCTATTGCATCAATTAATTTTTTAATTAAAAATTAAAAAAAATTGTAATTGGAAATGCAAAGATATCTTAAATGTGATACGAAATTCAACATGGAGATATTTTGGGTAAATTTTAGGAAATTCGGAACTATTTGTCGGAAATTCGTCAAATATTGAGGACATTTAATTAAAACAATTAATTGCCTTTTGCAATCGACATCGTTTAAACTTTTTAATTAAATTGTTAATTGAAACAATTAATTGTTTTATAAAAACCGCGAAAAAGGTTAACTAATTTTATTAAATAACTTTGGGTTTTTATTTTGATTAAAAAATGGATTGTATCAAGTTTGATTAAAAAATTAATTGTATCAATAATTTTTTATTATTAAACATTTTAAATTTTTTAATCAATAAACTAATTGACATTTTCAAGTTGAATACAAAGTTAATCGTATCAATTAATTTAATTGAAAATATTATATGCAAATATTTTGGGGATATTTTCTTCTGTGTACTAGAGGTGTGCACGTGATTAATATTTTAATCACGCTCACGCACACTCACGACGGAAATGTCTTACTCACGCACACTCACGCACGATATTGTTTTAATAGGTCTCACGCACATTCACGAAAAGAAAATTTTTACTCACTCACGAAAATGTCGTGACTCACGAAACATACCGTGACTCACGAAATATACCGTGACTCCCGAAATATGTCGTGACTCACGAATAATTTTATAAGTATTTTACCTGAGGGATGTGTCTGAAATCATGAGCACGATTAAATCGAGAGCGTTATTATACTCTTAACGTCCTAGGTGTCACTAAAATTGCACATGAGTTTAACTTTTAAGTGTTAATTCGTTACTCACGCACACTCACGATGATATTGTTTTCGTGACTCACGACATTTTATTTTCTTAACCACGCTCACGAACACTCACGACGTTGACATGAGCGTGACTCACGACTCACGCGTGAGTCACGACAATTTCGTGTCACTTGCACATCTCTACTGTGAACCTTCATATCTACTACGTCCCAAAAATATTATTTTACCGTTTTAAAAAATGTATTTAAAATTTTTTAAAAATATATATTTTTTTAATTTTTTTATATACAAAAAGGTTATTTTGATCTAAAAAAATGAAAAACAAAAAAATTTTTAAAAATTCTTAAATTCTTAATGCACACTTTCTCCATGTTAAAGTTACACTATGTTGACTATTTTTTTGTTGCTCGAAAATTTAAAATTATCCACACTACCTTAAGAATATATAAACAAACACTAATACTATTAAATTTCAGTTAAATAAATATATCAAACATATATTTTTTTCACAGTGTATCTATGCAATCATACACCAGCAAGTTGCCGGTAACAAAAAAAAACAACACTAAACTAAATTATACAAAAAATGGAAAACGCTATGAAACCACATGTAATAGGGCTGGCAGGAATAAATAAAGTTGTTATCAGTTTGATTTCACCAATCAATTCGTTTGTTCCTTCGGTCTTTCATCCTTAGTGGTCTGTGGTTAAAGGCAACTATGTTGCTCTTTAGTTTTTCTTTTCTAAATTTACCTCTGCATATATACTCTCTGCATACATATTTTTTGAGAATGTCTTTGTCACCCAGCAGTCATTTTCTTTGGGGTCTATGGTTACTCATACATATGATATTTTCTTATTTTACAGACAACTGTGGAACTATGAACAGCAGCATGAGCAGCAGCTCTTCGGGTTCATACAACATGGACGATATACTCATTGTTACAGCCAAACATAGTGAGCGGGCAATATTGCGAGCAAATTTTTTGAAAAACCATTTCGATAAAATAACCAAACAGCGTGGACGCAAACCTTTTAAGTAAGTAGAGAATATTATATATGTTTTTTATTTTAGTTATTTATTTATTTTGTTTATTTTATTTTTATTTTTAGTTTTTTGCACATTAAAATCGAAGATGGACCTTTCAGTGAGGAAATTGCTTATAAATATCAAAACACTGCCTTACAAATTATCATCTTGTGTCCTGCTCTTTTGGCCCTCTCCCATTCATTGTTAATGTCTCAGCTTTTGAGTATAGTGAGAGTTGAGAAAGTTTTGGGTATTCTCTTGGATGTTACTGAGGAGAAAGTTAAAGAAATTCATAAAGCTGGTAAGTTTAGAGCAAGATAGTAAACTAAGAGAAAATTAAAGAAAAAACAGTGATCAACGCAAGCAAGTGAGCTAGAAGAGCTAAACTCATGGAATATATAATGAGATTCTCGAGAGCAAGTTACTTTGGTGTAATACATTCTCGTTAACGTTTGTATCGAAATTTCAATCTGATCGTACTCAAAGTTTGTTTTCACTGTGTGTGAATTTAAGAGTAGCATGGACAAATATTTACGCCGTTTGGGGATTCGAGTAATGTTTTGGGATATGATTTAAAGGCAAATCAATGGGCTTTTGAATGGTCTGGGCGGTGACTTTGCTTTTTCATATGGCTACCATCGAAAACTCGAATTTCCACACGTCGGGTTTTTAATGCATACAAGTGCCCCGAAAGCTTCTATCACTTTGGATAAAGTGACAAAAATCCACGATTAAATATTCTCAGTAATGCTGAAGACATTTCTGGGTGTTTGAAAGCTTCACTAAGAGGTTTTAACACAAGGTGAAAGGGCGCTCGGACTCGGCTATAAAACGGAGTTCCTTTGTCATTTAGCTAAACACGGAATTGGGCAGAACTCAGTGACTAGAGAGAAGTTCATAACTATGGTATCGCAATGGCCTGAATGACTTAAGTAAAATCGTATATCAAGTTAGCAAGGATCCATTTTGAAATATAATTTGCTACTTTTCGGAAATGTTTGCTCCGAGGGCATTTTTATTAATGCTATGAAGCCAGCCAACAATAAAGCTCAAATTTTCATAATGCAATTGAAAAAATCATTATAACTAATAGAGCTGACTCACTGTGATAAAAAAATAAATTGCTCATTTTTTGTTTTGAATCCTAAACACAATGAAGTCTTTTCTTTCATTTTATTAACCTACAGATTTTTTTGCATCATAAACCAACCAAAACACAGAATAACACTTTACTAATCCCTTTTTTGTTTTGTATTGTTTTCTTTTTAGCCCTCCCCAATTATCTAAGATGGCGTCGTTGTGTTATACGCGATAATGATCAAGCTCAGATTAGTAATATTCTGGGTATTGCCACTGATATTCTAGGTCGTGCATTGTGCCAACGTCCAGTTTGTCATGATTCCGGCTCAAGTATATCACGCAGTATATCTTCTTGTTCCGATGGTTTTACCATTTTACCCAAAAAAGTGAAAATAGGTCAAAATAAAGTCGTAGCCATGCTCAATGAGGGTCTGGAAAAGGATGATATGTTAAAGATAATTGTGGAAAAATCTGGAGAATTAATTGAAATTCGTAATTTCAAATGTCGTAATCCTTACACAGTGCAGTTTGCCATACCTGGTAAGTTATAAGAGTATATAGTTATTAATTTTTTTTCTGCTAAATTAATTAACCTCACTGTGTTATCAAAAAAAACAAGGGTTTTTCAAAATTTTGAAATTCTTTAGTTCATTTAGCTAACGTATTAAAGTCAAGGAAACTTTCTCAAAACAAAATAATTCCATGAACTAAACTAGAATTAAATTGACATTAGGGTTCACTTTGTCTTGAGTGTAAGAAAAGGATAAAAACGAAATGAAACAGTGCGATTCAATTCTACAAAATGGATAAATTTAAATTTTAAAGAAAAAATCGTTGTAAAATTGTTAAAAGATAGATTTTTTATCAAAAGTGAATTTAAATTGCGGAAATGGAACCGGAACCAGCTCAATATACAATCTGTACACCCACACTACCAAACGTCTCCATTTGAATTCACCTCTGTTTCATTTTATATTTTCTATAAACCATTGCATAGTTTCAGGATCTACGGAAATTAACTTAAAATGAAGATTTTGTTTACGGAATTATTTTATTTATAAAATTAATGCCATTGATGGTAGACTATAGAACTACACACGTATGGGTGAGGTAGTATAATGGATGATAATGAATAACATATTTTTGAAAATCGAACAATTGTAATTGTAATCATTCATCCTTGAGAAAAAGCCAATTCCTCTGTATTGCGTTTGATGAAAGCTGGTACCAATATGCCAGTGGTTATCTGGTGAATAAGTAATAGACATAGACATCCAAAGGAAAAATACTTATCTCCGAAACGAAATTGTAGACAAACGAAAATCGACTTTCTTATAAAGTATTTTAAATTTTGGGATAAACTAATGAAAAAGAATTCTTTAATTCTTGAAAAATTGTTTTTCGTCGGATATTTCGATACACCTTCGACACAACAACATTTTCGGCCATATATTATATTCTACAAATCTGTAGACTTCCTCCTAAAAAAGCTCATGATTAACTAACGTATATAAACGTATTCTCATTTGGAATGAATAAACCCGACTTTATAACAGGTTTTGCAACAATTTTCTCTCATTTAGTTTATTTGCTTTTAAAGCAAATTTGTTATGAGCTTTACAGACTATCAGTTATTCCGGACGGAATGTCGGTGTTTGTAAAGAATCATACAGTGTGTCGGATCGATACGACTTGTCGGCGATGACTAAATAATCGGTAAATGTGTTATCGATCCCATAAACATGCAGCAGTATCGATTATACCATCGGACTTAACTTATGATGTGCACAATATATGGGATATGTTCGATACGAGCACTGTCGTTCGGAATAACTGATAGTCTGTAAAGCGCATTACCATCAATAAAAAAAATTAGTTCGTCTAAAATTCCTTTCCTCAGAAAAAAAAACTCTTCTTTCAGGGTAGATATCCATAGAATGATTCGATAAGTTTTCTCGTGACCTAATAGTGGGTCAGTAGACTCGTTTCCGATTTACTGTAATTTCAATAAAATGTATGAAATTTTTGCTGGATTTAAAGTGATTTCAATAGACGGCTATTTGTAGATCAACTTAGTATTTAACATCGATAATGGCTTGTTCTCACTCTCAAGAAATCATTTGAAATCTATATCTAATAATTTAATTTGTGAACCTGATAAAAATATTTAGCGAGTTGCGACAATTTGTTGTCATTGAACTATTCTACAATGAAATATGGTAATAAGCGCCATCTATACACCAATCAACATAGCCTTCATATTGGAATTCACCACCTTTATAGGTTATTCTCTACAAATATGTGGCATAGCTTTAGGCGGTATCATAATTTATTCGATCGTATAATTAAAATTCACCTGGGAAATGCTTTGAAAATGGCTTGCATACTTCTAGGCGGTAATGTTAATTTAACTATACTCGTAGACTGATTCAAAGGAATAATTTCAATAATATTGAATTAAGTGTAGATGAAAAAAATAGTTGATTATATATATAATATATATGGTTGGTTATATATATATATTATAATAAGGTTAATAATCTCAGCTTCCGAATATAATTTTAGAGGAGCACATAATAAAGAGTAGCAAATTAAATTTAGAGTTTAGTGTGAAATTCTAAATTTGAGTGTGTAAAAATACCTATGGTGTTATTTAAATTTTTAACAAATTATAGATGGAAAATATCCATAGTATTAATTGCGTAAAATTTCGTCTTTTTAAATGTAAAATTTTAGTTGAAGATGAAAAATTGTTAATTAACATATTATTTTTTTAATCAAAATAAAATTCGGTGAAATAAATTGAAAAACTTGATTTTATCAATTAATTTTTTAATGTTTGTCAGTGACTGATACTATAATGCAATGAAACAATTACAATAAAGAATTATTGTATCAGAACAAAAAAATCTATGTACACTCAAAAAAAAAAAGTGAACTCTCTATTTCACTAAAGCCAATTTAACTTTATTCTAGTTCATGGAATTGTTATGTTTAGAGAAAGTTTTCTTTAATTTAATAATTTTTTGTGTACGTTAGTTAAACTAACTAAACCCGAGGAAAAAATATACTCCAATGAAGCATAAAGATGAACTAAATTCGTGTCTTCCACAAAATAGTTCAGAATTTCTTTAAATTTGTAAATTTTACCAAAAATGCGTCCATCATGAACTTCGTATGTCACTAAAGACATTCTTGCAGTTTTGAACTCCAAGTTTTTCCTTCAAACTACAAAATTTCTTTAACTAGTGAAAAAACTTAGTTATGTCTAATAAATTTTCTTGAATTTACCGATAAATATGTACTTATTTTTATGATATCGGCGTGATGCCAACGTTTGTAATACTGTTTAGTTAAAATTTTCTACAAATATTTAAAATGTTCTCAAATTAACCTAAAGTTTTCTTCCTGGTGGGTTCACTGTTTTTTCAGTGTAGTTAAATTATTTCTATGTAGTTAAAGTTTAGTTATTTTTTTATAAAATTTTTAAAACAAATATTCATTGGAAAGGAAATATTTTCAAATCTTCATGATAGTATTCAAATTCCAAAATTTTTTTTTATTATTCTAAAAGTATAATTTTTTTGATTTAATTTGTATCATTTGTTTTGTTTTTTTTTTCAGAATCCTGTATGGAAATATCCACCATGGTTGAGATACGCATCGAAAAAAATCACAAAAGCCTTGGCGCACGTCCCATTAAATGCGAATCACGTTTACGCGAACTTGAACAATTATTGCGAACCGAAGATTCTCCCATTGAATTTATGTGCCATGCTTTGGGTATTGGGCCCACCGAGAAGGATGATTTGGATCTTCATTTGCTACAAAGTTTCCAGAAAAATATGCCACCAAATTTCCATTTACTCAATGGACCCTATGAGAAACAACATCATTTCCTTACCATTCGTGAAACTAGTCCAGAAGAATATCCCACTCTATTACATTTTGCTGCACGATGGGGTCTCAATCGTTTGTGTATGCAATTGATGGAATGCCCCGGAGGCGATACGGCCTGTGGCATAAGAAATTGTGCTGGCAAAACACCAGCTGAATTGGCCGATATGGAGGGTCATCACAAATTGGCAAGAAATATAATGAGTTTTTCGGAATTCCATGAACTCACAACTATGTATCACTACTTCAAGGGTATCAGTAATGATAACAAAAATGCTAATAGCAATGCTGCCAATGTGAAGAGTAGTGCCGCCACCAAAGTAGTAATTGAGGCTGTCAAATCACATCCGCCTTCGCCAAAGACCAAACAACCAAAATCACCCAAATCGCCTAAGGTAAGAGATTTACCCGCTGACCAGCAAGCTGAGTATATGGAAATGTCAAGTGGTTCGGACCGGGAGAATTCCCCTGAAACTAAACCAAAATGTGAAACTATGGCCATATCCAATTTGAATTATATCAGTGTGGAAACTGAGGAGGAAAATCTCCAAGGATCTTCAGCAGATGTATGCAAGAATTTCGATACGAATAAAGTTGTGACCACACCAGAGATTACATCGAATGAATTGAATATTAGTGAACCACCCTATTATGCTTCAAAGGAACAGAATAAAGTGTCCAAAGATGTTATAGATGCTCCCATCTATCAAACGGATAAATTTAGTCAAGAATGTTCTCAGCTTTTGGAAAATTGTTCTGCCACAACAGCCAACAATGACTATGTGCTACAGCCTTCCAATGTTCCCGTTCCCAGCCAACAGCCTACGTCGCCCACTAATACGGATGATGGTAACTATCTATTCCAACCCTCCAATAGGCCTGTTGAAGAAGAATTCTTGCATCAATCGCGACAAAGTCTAAATCGTATGGGCAGCTCCAGCCGTTTGGCCCATCAACCCACCTATGGTACGCTAAAGCGATCTGTATCGGATGCTTCCTCTTCGGCCAGAACCAATGTTGATGATGAATTGGCAGAGATTATGCATGATTTCAAGAATAATGTCCTTTCAATACGTGAAGTTGAGGTCTTGGTAGAGAAATGGAAACATCGTAATGATGTGCAACAAAGCTTCCGCGAGAAACAGGATCAAATCGATCAGTTACGCAAAGAATACGAACGTATTCAAGATCAAGTACGGTCACATTTAAAACGCGAAACACCTTTTGAGAAAATCAAAAAACTATTTTCACGTCATAAGTCCACCTCGAATTTGCATCAGGATAAGTCCTTGTGTGTTGATAGTGTCTTGGATGAGACAAAATCTTCGATTACCACCTCTTCCAGTTTTAAGTCGTCGGCCAGACCCATTAGCTCATTGAGTTTACAATCGGTCTCTTCGTCCTCATCATCGGGTCGTTTGAGTACCGGAAGTAATTGTAGTGGCACTTCCTTGGGTGATTCGGGTACACACTCCGATCATGATGATCGAAGATTTGGATGCCGTTTGGCATCACCAGTAGTGCCCATGGATAATTATCTAGTACCACCCACTCCCAGGCCGGTGTATACCCCCACCTCTACACCCGGTGATGAAAGACATCATATTGTCTTTCCCTCTCCAATGTCGTCTTGCTCAAAACTCAATACTCCAACTAGTCCCACCAGCTCTGACCATTATCAAATGTTTCCCTCAAATATACCTGTGTATACAAGTCAAAATTTATCCTCATCATCATCGGGTAATAATTATTTGAATACCATAATGGAGGCTAAACAAGAGCAAGAACATAATTATCAGAATGGTGTTACCTTACAACCGATTAAATTAAATGAGAGATCGAATATCATCTATGGCAAATTGACCAAAACTAATGCCAATTGTTCGTCGTTTAAACCGAAACAAGTGGCCATACCTCAAGTCGGCAGTGTAGAGATACAAGCAGAGGTCTATCAAAATGTCGGAACAAATTTAGAGCAGGTGAAAGAATCAGAAAATCAGATAAAGAGTGAAGATGTGGTAGATGCTGCTGGGGCAACGGGAGATGATCATAATTATATGAATTGTTAAAAGGGAGAGAGAGAGAAAGAGAGAAAAGGTTTTTGCAATGATTTATATTGCTTATGTGGTAAAATCTTCAGTATTTGTGAGAGAAGAATCTATATTCAGTCTTTAATAACTGCCGAGAATACCAATGCTAAGAGAAATTTCCAAAGAGATTTGAAGAACGAGATAATGTTGAAACAAGAGAAAATTTAAAGATTTATATTCCTTATGTGTGGTAAAATCTTCAGTATTTGCGAGAGTAGATTATATAGATACCCAAAATAACTGCCGAGAATATATACGTTAAGAGAGATTCCAAGAGAGATTTAGAGAACGAGAGAATATTGAAAAAAGAGTGTTGGATTTTTAGGGAAGATAGCTCCAAATAAAAACTGCAAGTTAACACATTTTTGAAATTTAAATTCAAAGACAGATTTGTAGAACGACAGAGTATTGAGACAAGAGACGATTACAGTTGTATGGGGTTATTAGGGAAGATATCTACAAAAAAGTTGTAAGCAAATCGTATGGAAATTTAAGTTTACATATGTTTGAGAATTAAATTCAAAGAAATATTTGGAGAACGAGAGAATGGTGAGACAAGAGACAGTTGTATTGGATTTTTTTGGGAAGCTATCTTCCCAAACAGCAGCTTTCGTTAGAGGGGCATACGGACGGACAGATTTGTGGAAGGACATGAAGAAGATAAACGTGAACTTTTTGAGAT